>NC_083352.1:39034383-39368550 GCF_030254825.1 Meriones unguiculatus | reverse complement strand
CCCGGACTCTTCCTCCAACTTCTCCTCAGGAATCCACCCTCCCTCTGCCTCTCCCAACTTTGTATTTTTTTTAAAATAACCCACTGAGTCTATTTTGTGATGCCCACAGAGAGAGAGAGAGAGAGAGAGAGAGAGAGAGAGAGAGAGAGAGAGAGAGAGAGATGGGGCCATACACTGAAGTGCGGTTGACCTATCAAGGCTTCTTGCACAGAAAACAATGTATATATGAGCTGAATTACTTGACCCTATCAATTATCAGGTTGGTTTGCTCTCAGACCTCCCTGCAGACTTGAGAAAAGATGCTTGTGATATCCGCTGTTGCTTCTTTCCAAAGCATCCTGCAGTGGCCGAACTCCCCTCGGCAGGGAGCAACTGATGGAGAGGGGTCCCTCGTCAGAAGAGGGAAGGGCAGGGAGCCTCCAGCTGGCTGCTTCACAGTCCAGGAAAATCACTGCACAGTGCCTCAGGGATCCAGCCCAACTTCTGTGTTTGCAGATGGACAAAACAGATGCAGGGGGGTTTGAAAGCCCAGTGGCAGGCTGCTCCTAGGCCTTGTCAGTCCTGGAGGTCAGGCTCTGGAACGCCTGGGACTTCCAGTATGGACGGAGACACACACACACACACACACACACACACACACACACCACCTTGATATGCACAAGTTTCTGCCATGATACAAGGTAGTGGTTTTCTTCCTCCTTATAGACTCTTATCTGAGAGGGCAGAAAATACAGGGCCACTTCATCTATTGGTCTCTGCCCTTTCTCATTATTTGTAACTCACCACTCTGAAGTATTTCCCCCCCAAAAAAACTCATTTCTTTAAGACTGACACCACACCTCTCCGTGGACTTCACACCTTTCCCCTTGAACAGCTAGTTAGAAGAGTTGAGGCTTCAGGGAATGTTTCTGCTTGGAAAGCAATTAACATTGGTGATAGAAGGCAAAAGCTAATTTTACACAAATGTATGTGTATATCATATACATACCTGTACATACCTGCACTGTGGTTTAAAGTGATGTGTTTGGGTCTCAGGGTGACAAGGGGTAGACAGTCAGCATAACTGGACTGAGGATCTTCTGGCAGAAGCATGTCCCTGGGTATTTCCGTAGACAATTAACTGAAGCCGGAAAACATGCCCTTCACCCCTATTAGTGAATAAAAAGGGGCGAGGGGAAAGCCGGCCCAATCCCACCATTCTTCCCATCTCCTGACTCCCTCCACTGTGCCCATCTTCATCCCTGATTGACTGAACAAACTTGAACTGTGAGCTAAAATCAGTCTTCCCTCCCTTAAGTTACTCTTTCAGGTATTTTGCTCCCAGGAACAAGCAAGCTATGGTTGTATTGTAAATACAGGTGTTACAGATGTGAACATCGTATGTGTGTGTGTGTGTGTGTGTGTGTGTGTGTGTGTGTGTGTGTGTGTTATGTTGTGTTTGTATAGAAATATGGTATATATGTCTTACTTTGTTTTCTGTTGCTGTAACAGAATGTCTGACGCTACGTAGTTTACAAAGGAAAAGAGACTTATTTTAGCCAGCCATCCTAGAAATCCAAAATCATAGCATAAGCATCCGCTTGGGTTCTGTTAAAAGCCTCAAGACAAGAAGTAGAAGAACAAATGATTAGAAAGGGTCAAAGAACAGCCCTGTGAGAGCCTGACCTTGAGGTTCCTGTGAGAACTCTTTCAATCTGTTGAAACATGATCCCTCTTAAAGGCTCCACCTCCTTATACTGTTACATTGACAACCGAATTTCATCCTAGGTTTTGGCAAAACAAACCACGTAAATATATATATATCTTATAGTGTTTTATATAGTTATATATATAAAACCAATCACCTCAAGCTGTTCATTTGTCAGTTCTAAAAGTTCAGGTTAAAATGTGGCCATGGACTGTCAAGGTGGTTCCATTTAATTTTTAGCAATTAAACATCTATTGAGAGTTTCGTTGTGTACAGACTACCATCCCCACAAAGCTTCCACAGAAGGCCTGAACGACCTCATGGTCTCTTCTCTTCAGAGTTCTGTCTGCAGACACTGCAAAGTAGAGTTCAATGAGCACCACACTTGCACTGCAGCGGTGAGTGCCGGCCCGTGGATATATGTCTCACGTCACAGACAGTAACAGCCAGATCTCGTCCAAGATCCTGGACGTGGCACGCAGCCATGAGAAGACAGATTGCAAGGATACAGTGCTAGATTTACAACTTAAATACAATGTCCAGACCATTGGATATGTGATAGAAAAGAACTCTAAAGTCCGGGCCAGTTACCCAGATGTTATCAAAAGAAAACAACGCTCTAAAAAATTGCAAGTTTTCAGTACTTGGCCCAAAGCGATGATCATATTTGTAACCTCCTGCTAGTTCAACTCATTAATAATTTACAGTAATGTGGGCTCCAACTTGTACTTAACTGCACTTCAAAGGGTTAGAGGCACGTTTACCACTGTTTTATTTAATGTAGTTATGATTAATTCACTAAGTAATTACTGTTTTCTTTGTCCTTTTGGAGGAGGAGCTTGGAGTGATTTATACAGAGTGTTGTGTTTATCGCTGGAAAGTCTTTAAAGCAAGCACGTTTTGAGCTCTCTCTCTTTCTCTCTCTCTGTTGCTCTTAGTTTACAAAATTTAATTGAAACAGCTTTGGACAAATGCCAGGCTGCCTTTCTGCTTAATCAAACCTTGTGAAAGAGCAGTTCATCTATTACCTTGTACTTGTATCTAAAAATTTGTTAAATTAATTTACTGACAAAGAGAATCAATCACCGTAAACCGTGTTTGAACAATGCTGGGACCTCTGACGGGTGAGAAGTGGCTAGTCCCAGAATGAGGAGATGTACTCCATCTCGCTTTGTTTGGTGACAGGTCAATGGGCGAAACCTCCTCTCAGTGGACTTTGACCGGACCACCAAGACCGAAAAGATCTACGATGACCATCGGAAATTCCTCCTGAGGATCGCTTATGACACGTCGGGGCACCCAACTCTCTGGTTGCCTAGCAGCAAGCTGATGGCCGTCAACGTCACCTACTCATCCACCGGACAGATCTCCAGCATCCAGAGAGGAACGACCAGCGAAAAAGTGGACTACGATGGGCAGGGGAGGATTGTCTCTCGGGTCTTTGCTGATGGGAAAACGTGGAGTTACACGTACCTGGAGAAGGTATGCCTGCGTTGTGGTGTTCGGGTGAGATGATGAGTATTTTCCAACACTCCCCCAGAGCTCGATGAGGAGAGGAAGCGGCAACACGTGACTGGGCGCCATTTATTATTCTGAGTATCGCCGTGGCAGTCACAGGGGTGCGGGCTGATGAATTTCTGTATTAGTGGAAGAGTTTCGCCTTAGTTAAGTTCTACTATCTGAGACCCTTTTAAGTGATTTATGCTGTAAACAAACAAGCACTAACACTATCCACCTGCCAAGCTCATACACTGACAACATTCACAAATTAGACCCAGAGCTTGCAAGTCATTTGTAAATAATTTCTGCTCCGGCTCTTTCATTTAGGAGAGAGCTTGCATTAGCACAGTTAAAACTGTCAGTTGTGTGTTGTCTCTGGCAGGGCTTCAAAATAACCATAAAAAGCATGTAGGGCCTATTTATGCATTATTAAGCAGAAGAGGCTATTTTCCTGGAAAGCCGCGCTCTCAGATCCTGCGTGGTGTCTCTCTTTCGTTTGCATGTAAGAGATAAAGCATCATAACTTGGGCTCTTTCCCATTCTTCAGATCTGTGCACAGTGCCACAGACGGAGATTTAGAGCTGCACGTGGCAGTGGGCTAAGCTGTGCAGCCTGAAGTTGGGGTGAGGGTCAAGAGGAATGGAAAGGCGAAGGGTGGGGGTGGGAAATGGGACTGGACCATTTCCTACAGCTCACTTCTTAAGGAACAGAATCCACCAAAGAGCATTTTTGCAGATGTCTCTTCTGCCTCTGAGGCAAGCATCAGCCATAGGAAACGACTTGGTTTTGAGGCCTTACGTGCCTCAAATCTTCCGCCAGCGTACTCCCTGTCACACGGTGCCTGAGTCGCAGCCTCAGCTCTTGACATTCACTGCCTCTAGCCGTGCGGATGTTAAAAGTTATGCACGGAAATGTTCGTCCTCCAGGACAATTATGAGCCATGCAAATTGCTGCTGCATTCACCTCAGCAATTCTCTACCAGAGATCTCTGCAGAACACCTTACAGCCCTCTTTACCCGTGAGCATATCTACCTCACAGGCCCCTGAATCAGAGCTCAAGGTAGGATGCCACAGTCTTAAGGAAGCCTACCAACTCTAAATACTTCCAGCAAGGATCCTCCTGGCCAGGCTGTGTCTCTGCTCTTTAGCAGAGATTCACTCTGGGCCACGGACTATACCTGTTTGATTACAGACCCCTTCTAGCCCATCATCGCGCGATAGCCACTGAGCAGCTGTTTGGAGACCACAGAGTAAGCTCCCTGTACACAGGCTTGTCTAGGAATGTATCTTGCTACCTGAGAGATACTTCAGACTCCAATCTAAGCAGCCCCAGGGGGACTTCTCCAAGCATGAGGGGAAGAGACAGGAACATTGACCTCGTTTAGACTAAGCACATTACGTGGAGTAGAAATACTCAACCCTCACACAACAACAGTGACAACTGTTATTGTCACAGTGTGGCCTAAAGTGTTTAAAGGAGAGCAAAGAGGGTTGATCAGGCCTTCCTCAGAAAAATACAAGCTGTGTGTTAGTCAGCTTTCTGTAACTGTGACAAAATGCCCGAGGTGATGACCTGTTCCGAAGAAAGATTTTAGCTCTCAGCTTCAGAGGATTCAGCCCACCATCACTTGGCTTCACTGTTACAGGGAAGATAAGCCTAACTGGGAGATAAGATAACGTAATAAGGAGCATGTGTCAGGCAAAGTTGCTCATCTCACGGCAACCAGGAAGTAAAGGGAATGCAAGGAAGACTTGAGGGTCCCAATGTCCCTTCAAAGGCACATTTCCAGTGACGTAATGGGTCTTCCCAACTTCCCGGTAGTACCACAGGCTGGTAACCAACTCATCGACAGATGGTCTTTAGGTGACATTTCAGATCTGTAACAAGTTCCATGTAAAAAATTTTGCCTGCTCATGGCCAGAGAAGAGTCTTCCGGAACCTACATCTTAAGAACCATTTTTTAATAGAGTATGAAATGGAAACAAGGAGTCTTGACAAAAGATTATTACACATTTCCATGCCAGAATCAAGAGTTTGTCCTCACGGTCCTTGCTGTTGGCTATGGGGTCAGAGGAAACTTTATCACAGGGAGAACCTCCCCAGGCCTGCATTACGGTTGGGCCTCACTCAGCCGACCCCACGGCTGACCTTCTCTCATGGTGCTTCAACAAGCTGATGCCGTCTGTCTTTGTGTACTCAACCTGGGTGAGGACAGTAGAGATTATTTTTATTTGTATGTCTATTTTTTTCATAATTCAATACCAACACTTAGAGAACCTAGAAACCATTATGGGAGTACCAGAAGGGTAATTCAGATTTGGTGTCTGCAAAAGGAATTATTGAAACGTAGAGTCATCTGTACAGATCCCAGATTTAGACACCATATCTAAATCCATATTTCCATGAAGGGCATGTACGACTCTGATTCACCGTGGGGCTAATTTAGCCCTGTTTGTTGACATTGATGCTTTATGTACACATTATTCATTTCAGGCTAATTTTATGTCTCTTCTTCATAAATATTTTGGCTTTGTTCCTCCCCCAAACACACAGGAAATTAAAGCCTGATTTGAGTGGCTCTTTAGTCAAACGAGGGGGAAAGCCACCTTACTAAATAATTGCTAATTATAGATAGGATTGCATTTCCCCTCTGCTATTTTCCCCTTGAAATATTGTCTTCAAACCAGCTTGGTTCGTGCCTGCGCTGTGGCTTCTCCAAGTCCATTGACAATCTGCCGGTTGGCTGGGGAAGCCTGGGAAAAGAATGGCGCAATCATGACAAGTAGCACATTATGAATCTTAAGCCACTGACTGTGGAACCCTTCACAATTAAGCATCTAAGCAAATTAGGCAGGGGATCGTTAACGCCGTGTAAGGTCGAAGATAACCCAATTAAAACGGAAACCATTTTCTCCAGTGGAATGTTTCCATGTATGCCTGTGGTCACTAAATCTGCTTTTGTGCCACCGTGCCCCCGTCCCTTCCCCCCCCCCCCCCGCCGCCCCAATTCACAAACCCCGGATGACAGCCTGTGTTCTCTTCACAGTCCATGGTCCTTCTGCTCCATAGCCAGCGGCAGTACATCTTCGAATACGATATGTGGGACCGCCTGTCTGCCATCACCATGCCCAGCGTGGCTCGGCACACCATGCAGACCATCCGGTCCATTGGCTACTACCGCAACATATATAACCCCCCGGAGAGCAATGCCTCCATCATCACGGACTACAACGAGGAAGGGCTGCTTCTGCAAACAGCTTTCCTGGGAACAAGCCGGAGGGTCTTATTCAAGTACAGAAGGCAGACCAGGCTGTCGGAAATCTTATACGATAGCACAAGGGTCAGTTTTACCTACGATGAAACAGCAGGAGTCCTGAAAACAGTAAACCTTCAGAGTGATGGGTTTATTTGCACCATTAGGTACAGGCAAATCGGCCCCCTGATTGACAGACAGATTTTCCGCTTTAGTGAAGATGGGATGGTAAATGCAAGATTTGACTATAGCTATGACAACAGCTTTCGAGTGACCAGCATGCAGGGTGTCATCAACGAGACCCCATTGCCCATTGATCTATACCAGTTTGATGACATTTCTGGCAAAGTCGAGCAGTTTGGAAAGTTTGGGGTCATATACTATGACATCAACCAGATCATCTCCACCGCCGTCATGACTTACACGAAGCACTTTGACGCTCACGGCCGCATCAAGGAGATCCAGTATGAGATATTCAGGTCCCTCATGTACTGGATTACAATTCAGTATGATAACATGGGCCGGGTCACCAAGAGAGAGATTAAAATAGGGCCCTTTGCCAACACTACCAAATACGCTTATGAATACGATGTTGATGGACAGCTCCAAACGGTCTACCTGAACGAGAAGATCATGTGGCGATACAATTATGACCTGAACGGGAACCTCCACCTCCTGAACCCCAGCAGCAGTGCCCGCCTGACGCCCCTTCGCTACGACCTGCGGGACAGAATCACCCGTCTGGGGGACGTTCAGTACCGGCTGGATGAAGACGGCTTTCTGCGTCAGAGGGGCACGGAAATCTTCGAATACAGCTCCAAGGGGCTCCTGACTCGAGTCTACAGTAAGGGCAGCGGCTGGACGGTGATCTACCGGTACGACGGCCTGGGAAGGCGCGTGTCCAGCAAAACCAGCCTGGGGCAGCACCTGCAGTTTTTTTACGCCGACCTGACCTACCCCACTCGGATTACTCACGTCTACAACCACTCAAGTTCAGAAATCACCTCCCTCTACTACGACCTCCAAGGACATCTTTTCGCCATGGAGATCAGCAGCGGGGACGAGTTCTACATCGCCTCGGACAACACTGGCACACCGCTGGCCGTCTTCAGCAGCAACGGGCTCATGCTGAAACAGATCCAGTACACCGCCTACGGGGAGATCTACTTTGACTCCAACATTGACTTTCAGCTGGTGATCGGGTTCCACGGAGGCCTGTACGACCCGCTCACCAAATTGATCCATTTCGGAGAAAGAGATTACGACATTTTGGCAGGACGATGGACGACACCGGACATCGAAATCTGGAAAAGAATCGGAAAGGACCCAGCTCCTTTTAACCTGTATATGTTTCGGAATAACAACCCTGCAAGCAAAATTCATGATGTGAAAGACTACATCACAGGTGAGATGGCATTTTTTTTTTCCTTTCCAAGTGCTAAATTACTATTACCGTTACATTAATACACAAAGTAACTAGACTTGACCTTTTGGATGCATTCATTTCTCTACGGATCCATAGAGAAACCACAAAGGGAAAATGAAATACAGTTACTTCCTACTCTGCCTGACTATGCTCAAGGCCATAGTTTCAGAAATGACATGGAATTCAATCATCTAAGGAACAGAAGAGATACAGAGAGCAGAAAACATGCTAAATTCAGATTCCCAAAATTGAAATACCAATCTTGTTTCATCTCTACAGCGCTGTGGGCTTTATAGTCTAATTTTTTTTTTTTGTCCGAGTCTCAGTTGCTGCATTAGTTAGTTCACTTTCAGTCTTTACCACAAAATTTCCAAGATAGTCACTCACAAGGAAGAAAGGTTTATGAGGACTCACAGCTTGGGAGTCCCATTGGCCCCAGTGCTTCCAACCAAAGCAGCACAGCCAGGCTGAGTACATGGGGGAGGAAGCCAGGAAGTGATCAGCCAGGAAGTTGTGGGGCGGGGCAGAAAAAGAGATCTCAGCCCCAGAATCTCCTTCGAGGGCAGACCACAGTGGCATAAAGACCTCCCACATCCTCCACCTCTCCAAGGTTCCACCATCCCTTTCAGGACAGTGATGGAGCAATGTCTCCCAGCATTTGCTTAGTCAGAGGACCTGGTTTCTCAGTTCTGTCTTCTTCCACGGTGACCACTAACTTAGTGGTCAGGCTCTAGAACGAGGGTCTTTCTAAGGTGTGAGCCATGTGGCTCTCTCATAGTGAAGACACGAAGAATCAGCGTGGGCTTCCACCACCACAGAAGCATGTGATGAAGCACAGGCAGGGTCTCACAAGCTCTGTGACGATCCCCTGTCCTGAACTGGCATCTTCCACCCTCTTCTCCAAGAATTTTAAATTCTCCTGCCTCCAGCCTTCCACGTGTGGTTTATACTGCCGTAACTTAGCTCTCTGTCTTTTCTAGTTGTTTTCGGCTTGAGGTTTTTCTCCCTTGTTTTGGCTTGTGTCAGGTGCCCCATCAGCCTGCCTCTTTTCCGGCTCAGTGTTTGAGGCACACCAACGTGTCCTTTCGTTCCTCAGGGCGGGTGTCCAAAATGCCACCCTGTTGTGCAGAATCTGCTTCCCAACTTTCCAAATGGCACAGAGCTTGTCCTCACTCCCTTTCACGTGGCTGGCTGTAAGTCCCTTCCCTCAGCTTCAGCAACGCACTGTGGTGTTCTCAGTCAGCACACACTCACACTCAGCTCCCATGATCTTGGCAGTGCCTTTCAATGCTAAAGACTCTGGCTTTCAGGTAACCACGTGTTGGTAGCCGCACTGTTCAGAGTATGAGAAACTTTGCTCAACAGTCAACATTGGGAGACGGAATACCTCCCCAAACATAAACCCTCACACACACACACCATAATTGTATATTCACTCTCACAGGAAGGTAGCACTTTTCCATCCGCTGTGAACCCTGTGGAGATTTCTCCCCCCCCACACACACACACACTGCCACCCCCATTTAACAGGGAGAACACCGCTGATTTTGTAGCCATGTGACACCTGGACAAAGGACCTGCCAGCCTGGCAATGAGGTGAGAGTTTGTGCCCTAAAGAAGGAAATGGGAAGCTAGCAGCTCTCCATCATTCTGACAAGCAGTTTACCACTGGTTATTTGAGGGGTGCTGACAGGGGCTGACTGAATGAGTAGAAAGCCCCTGAATTCATCTTCTCCTAGCAACGTGGACTGCAGGGAATGCCGTTGCAGCACTTTCTGAAAAACATCAAAAGAGAGATGGAACAGCATAAAATATATTAGGTGAAATGCAATTTCAAATTTTCCAGCAATGTGCTTAATATATAAAATAATCTACGCCCAACTGTACTCATGAAGCGGCAAGCCGGCCGAGTGGCCCTGTAAATCATAACCTCCAGAAGAGAATAAAAGCCTTATTCTTTGCTTAATGGCTTTTGGAGTCACGTGGCAATATTTGAAAAATACCATTTTTTAAAGGTTTCCATGTCCTCTCCCCCAAAAAAAGTTAGTCTCCACCTGTGCACAGCGAGCCTTTGAAGTCAAAGCTGATGGTAAGCAGGCACGCCAGTTGCCCTCGGCCAGGGTTGCCAGCTTTTAGCCTTCCTCTTTGAATTCGAACCAACTGTGCATTTTTGTGCTCTCAGTCTTGGGGTTTTCACTAATAGAAAAATGGGTTGTGGGCATCCAGGTACCCCCAGTCACACAGCTCCTACCGATGACCAGCCACTACTAACTACAAACTCCATTCGTTTTCGGCATCTGTGTCTTGAATTCTCACGCCACTGGGCGTTGCTGTTTTTATCACTGTTCCTGGCACAGGATGCAATTTTGCGCCTCTGACAGTTTATCTACTCTGTCTAAGTGAGTATCTATTACCCTCCATTTTCTACAGCATTTGCCATAGTTCTGCTGTGGAGGTTACTGTCTGCATGTCTAAAAATAGACTGTGGGTTTAAAATGGCAGGAGGAAGGCAAGCACAGGCTTCTTTGCAGTTGATTATTTGTGAAATTGGGTTTTGGGGGGATTTTTTTTTTGTTGGTTCTTTGTTGTTTTGTTTTGTTTTGAAGGTCAGGATGTAAATTCGTGAAGGTGCCCGGTAAACTCTTAACACCTTTGATTCTGTGTGTTCTTCTCCTAGATGTTAACAGCTGGCTGGTGACATTTGGCTTCCATTTGCACAATGCTATTCCTGGATTCCCTGTTCCCAAATTTGATTTAACAGAACCTTCATATGAACTTGTGAAGAGTCAGCAGTGGGAAGATGTGCCGGTAAGAACCAAAAAGCGAAAGGAAGAGAATGCGGTGAATGGCATACTTGTGTCTTCTTTACCCAGATTTCATGGAACTCCCCTTGTGCAGACTGTACCCAAACCAGCTTCTCTTTCTTCTTTTCTTCTTTCTTTTTCCACACTTCTGAGGAAGGAAAACTGACAGTTCCACCGCATTTCTGTTCAGCATGCTAGGGGCCTGTTAAACAGGCCAAATCTGTTTCTAGTAATGCTAATAAAAGCATTGAAATACACTATCAAAAGGCAATAAAATGCAGAAGCCTGTGTTTTTGTGTGTGTAGGGTTTCTGCAGAGAACCCCAGGAAAAAGCATTTATGGCACCTGGGAGCTGAAGGCAAGATTCAATAAACAGGAGAAGGGGGAATTCAGATTTCAAATTAGCAGCCCACAAACAGTGCCACGACGGCATTTGCAGAAAATAAAAATAAAAATGTCCTCTAGTAAGGCTCTGTCTACAAGCAGGTGTTCATAGAGTTTTCCTGAAAAATAACAGATCAGGAGGCCTGACCCTGTTGTGAGAAATAACCTAAGAAATAGAATGGGAAATTGCAGAGTCGAAACTGCTGTGTCAGGAAGTGGCTCTTTAACTCCCATCATTCAGAGCTCAGAAAAGAATGCCCAACAAAACACCAGGACTTCTAGCTCAAAGCAAGAATAATTAGAGATCAAGAAATTGGGTTACCTCTTAATGATAAGGAGAGCTCCGAGTTCCTAGAAAAGTTAATCCCCACCTGGAGCAATTTCCTACCACTTTCATGAATACAAAGAGGCAATCATGATTAAGACACGCAAATACACACATGGCATATACAGTGCTCAGAGATACATTTTTCTGATAAAGTTTCATTCTTAACATTAAAAAAAACTGTTTCAGTGGCATCTTTATTTAATGAACAAAATCCATCAAGCTTCTAACATTGCTTCCTTTTTTTTTTTTTTCCCAAGATTTTTTTTTAAGCTGCATTTACAGAAATGTGCATATGTAGTGGCAAGGGGCCCTTGGATGTCGAGTCTAGAAGAGGGCATAGGATGCCCTGGAAGGAGAGCTACAGGCGGTTGTGGGTAGCCAGACGTTGGCACTGGTAACCCAACCCCCGTCCTCGGCAAGAGCAATGTGCACTTCATCCAGGAGCCTTCTCGCCAACCCTCATTTTAACATTGCTAACTACAGATCTATCTGGCCCTGACAACGTGCCTTGAAGTTGAACCAGGGCCTCCTAATGCATTTGAGTGGGCATGACTTTTGAACATGTCTGCAAGCTCTGGAGTCTGCTGGTACAAAAAGAGTTGCCGACTTTTTTTCCCCCCAGGCAGCCTTTTAATGTGGCTCAAGTTCTCTGTCAAAAAAAAAAAAAAAAAAAAGTGCACCATAAGAGCAGCTTGGGGGATCATGAATTAAGACAGTGGGCAGCCTCCCTGGCACAGGAAGGGAGGAGGGCATTTCTCTCAGCACTGCAAACTAAACAGATGTTTCCATTTGTCTGGAACAAACATCTGTTGGTTTAAGAAATGGCTGGGTTAGAATACCCCCAATTTCAAGCAGTTTGCCCATGGAGATGGTCCCCTGTCTCCAGATGTGCATTAAGATACTTGTTTTCCAAAGTTTAAGACTGCATGCCCAGCTGGCCCATAGTCCTCTCACACACATCTCTGCACATCTCAGCTCTGCAATTACGCCAGTGACTCTCAGCTAAAAACTGTGTTCCGTGGGACAAGAGGCACAGAGGACTTACAGCGCAGACATTTCAAAGTGTGGAAGAGCCTGGTGACCCCAGCCTTTCCCTGTCGGCGGCTTTCTCCGAAGCTTCCCGAGAGAAAACTATTGCCATGGGCCTGGTAGACCGGCTTTCCCACTCGGAGTGGTTTGAGAATAAAGCATCTAGGAATTATAAAATGAAAGATAATAATATAGTTTGTCTGCCTTGAAAAAAAAAAAAAGCTATGAGAGATTGTAAGATGTTCTTTAATTTTTTATTATTACCTTTTTATTTTGTGCGTTGTACATATAACCTCATGCAACAGCACATGCACAGAGGTCGGAGGACGATTTGGTCAGGCTTGGCAGTAGGGATTTCTTACCCAGTGAGCCATTCACCAGCCAATAAACTCCCTTCTTGAACATTGTAAAAACTAGTAGAGTCACCATGAGGGAAGGCAATACCATTCCATCCTTGCTAGTGTGTCATTCTAGTCCCTCTAGAGCCAAGGAATTGTCAACAAAGGCTTCTGCGCCTCCAGTCAGCCCTGTTTTGTTTGCTTGTTGGTTGGGGTTTGGGTCTCTGGTAGCTCACTAGCTCAGAATAGCTCTGAACTCACTAGGCAGCCAAGGATAGCCTTGATCCTCCTTCCCCTCTAGCTCCCCAGTGTGGAGAGTAGAGCATGGGGGGAAGGGGAGGGGAGCTGCTTTATTTGTGGTCAGGGACAGGAAGATCGCCAGCAAGAGTGGCTCCCAGCAACCAGGATCTGCCTTCTGACATTCTTTCAACCTCCCTCTTCTCTCTCGTGTTCTGCCTTTCAGCCCATCTTTGGAGTTCAGCAGCAAGTGGCAAGGCAAGCCAAAGCCTTCCTGTCCCTGGGGAAGATGGCCGAGGTCCAGGTGAGCCGACGCAAGGCGGGTGGCGAGCAGTCGTGGTTGTGGTTCGCCACGGTCAAGTCGCTCATCGGCAAGGGCGTCATGCTGGCCGTGAGCCAAGGCCGCGTGCAGACCAACGTGCTCAACATCGCCAACGAGGACTGCATCAAGGTGGCGGCCGTGCTCAACAACGCCTTCTACCTGGAGAACCTGCACTTCACCATCGAGGGCAAGGACACCCACTACTTCATCAAGACCACCACGCCCGAGAGCGACCTGGGCACCCTGCGGCTGACGAGCGGCCGCAAGGCGCTGGAGAACGGCATCAACGTGACCGTGTCGCAGTCCACCACGGTGGTGAACGGCAGGACTCGCAGGTTCGCCGACGTGGAGATGCAGTTCGGCGCGCTGGCCCTGCATGTGCGCTACGGCATGACGCTGGACGAGGAGAAGGCGCGCATCCTGGAGCAGGCTCGCCAGCGCGCGCTCGCCCGGGCCTGGGCGCGCGAGCAGCAGCGCGTGCGCGACGGCGAGGAGGGCGCGCGCCTCTGGACGGAGGGCGAGAAGCGGCAGCTGCTGAGCGCCGGCAAGGTGCAGGGTTATGATGGGTACTACGTACTGTCGGTGGAGCAGTACCCCGAGCTGGCCGACAGCGCCAACAACATCCAGTTCCTGCGACAAAGCGAGATCGGCAAGAGGTAACCCCTGGGCCAGCCCTGCGCGCAGTCTCCTGTAGCACAATCCCAACCGGACTCTCCAAAGAGCCTTTCCAGAAGGACACTGCTCTGCAGACACACACACACACAACACACAGCGCATACACACACGCAACACAGACCAGAAACAGAGACAACTTTTCCTGAATGACCTTAAAGGTGATCGGCTTTAAAGAATATGTTTACATACGCATATCGCTGCACTCATTTGGACTGGAAGTATGAGAAGGAAAAAAAAAAAAAGCATTAAAAAGGCAACGTTTTGCCGTGGCCCTCTGTACCTTCAAGGCACTGTATTTAACTAAGGTTTTAAAATGAAAAAAATGAAAAAAAAAAATGCGTAAGGTGTTTCCAGATATTACTGAATTGTCGACCTTTGCTTACAGGAAGTCATCTGTACTTAGGATGTGATATATAGAGATCTGTTCGTTTTTAAACGTGGGGGCAGAGTTACTGTTTATAGAACCCGACTGCTTTCCCGTGCTGCATCGTAAGAGGACACTGGCACAGGGCCGTCGGCCTCGGCGGGGGTTTAATAATGGATTTTACTAACATGGCTTGCCCTGGGAGGGGAAAAACTGATGAATACAATCCTTGTCACTGATAAGCAAAGGAAACCCTGATTTTTTTGTAAATTATGTGAGACAAGTTGTTTATGGATTTTTATATGAATTACAATTTACTGTACATCAAATATTAGTCTCAGAGGAGTTAATTTATGTAAAGTGTTTAAAAGTTTATACTTAAAAATAAAATGATAAAAACATGTGAACTGTGTGATTTTTTTAAAAAGGATTGCACCTTTTGTTATCTGTTATAACTGTACAGTATAACTTATTATATTGTAGAGATATAACAACTTATGCCTATCATGTCCAGAAGTGTTAATATTTTTGTATTAGGTTGAAAAAAAAAATGTGCAACTTTCTATCACTTAGATAGATAGGACAGTGCAATCCTAAGAGGGTGGCTAATCCAAGAACCCCTTCTGTTTCCTTCTCTTTTTCATCAGGCCACTGTCCTCAACCATTATCGACCAAGAGGCAGAGTAGACATTCAAGGCTGGTGGAATGTGATGGAAGATATTGGGGGAAAGGGGAACAGACAGAAGACAAGGGGGGGTGGAATAGGCTCTCTGACCCTCTCTAGGCCCTAAAGGTCAAGCTGATGTAATTGGCCAGAGCTTTTAATACTATATCATTGTCCCTCGAAGCTCCACTTCATGATGGAGGAAAGAGAACACAATCTGCTGCTTGGAAATATTTGTGGGAAGGGACAGACTTGGTGTCATGGTAACCGTGAACATGTTATCTTACTATCTAGGAGAGAGAGAAAGCGAGCAGTAGTAAGCCAGGGGTGGGGGCGCAGACCAGTCAAGATCACTCTCTGTGAGTCTTGGAGTTGGACCCTTACCTTAAGCCAGCAAGTGGGACCAAAGCAGGAAGGCAAGCTCCTGTAAGCCCACATGGCCCAACCACCATAGGGGCTGGCTTGAGTGGCAGCCTGTGCTGGCCAGGGGTAGCCTGGGGTGGAGTGAGGGGAAAACTGATAACGGTGCCCCCTGACTGAAAGCTTGGAGTTCCACCATAGACACCATCCGCACTTCTGTGCCAACCCAGCCACTCTGAAGAATCTTTCGTGAGCACTAAATTCAGCCACAAAAATATTTTTAGAAAATATTTCTCAGTTCATTGAGCTATAGTACACACTGTTTTCCTCTATGTATAATGGTGATAAATATAGCAAGTGAACATGTCGTAAATATAAAGGTTCAAGTGATGTATTGAAAATAATTTTCTAACTGCTTTGTATGTATCACATACTCTAAATTGCACAGTAGGCGTGTTTATTAAACAGATTGGCTGGGAAAAGTTTTGAAATAGCGACTGAATCTCTACAGTCTCAGTGCTATCCCTGTCGCTGTGTATGTGGTAGGACATACCAAGGTAATTAATCTTCTAATGAATGCTGATATTTTATTAGAATGAAAGCACAGATTAGCTTTACTATTTTTTATCCTGGAAGAAAAAAAAAAAAACAAAAAAACAAAAAAAAAACCTTTGGCAGTACTAGGAAGCCCAAATTTAGAAAACTATGAGATTTCAAACCACGTAACATGGCTCTGTTTGACGTTTTATTTTTTAACTGTTAACTTAGGTGTTCGCAGTTCTGTTGACTAGGACTTCCGCAGGACTGTTATTTAGCATGCTGTAAGTATTTTTGGGTGAAATAGGCTCCGAGTCTAAATTCCCATACATGTCTGTGATGTACTGACCATGAATAGGAGCGTGTGTAACGTCACAGGAAGGAAGTGAAGTTACACACTTAACCCCTTCTCGACATGGACTGGTCTTTCCGGGGCACCAAGAAATGACAGATTTGGAGAGTCTCCTGGTGCTTATTTTAGAAGAAGTCAAATCGACCCGATTAGTGTCTTGTTAGTAGGTATAATGAGCCTATTTCTTTCTGAAAAGGCTTGTGGTCTGGACGTGCTTTTACAAGAAACAGTGACCTTGGGGAACATGTAAACATCTTTTTCTAAGAGTTGGGGGGAGGTCGGGGAACTGTATAATGACAAGAATTAGCTTAAAAAAAAAAGAAAAACAAAAGAAATTGATATTCAAAGTATTTTAGGCAAAGCCAGTCAAAATGCTTTCATGATATTTTGAGATGTAAATTTTTGTCTGATTTGTATTGTTCTTTTCATTTGCCTTCTTAACTTTATATGTGACCTGAATTTTCCATAACTTGATGACTATAGATTGCATCTAGGCATTCCAATAAAAGCCAACCCAATGTGTGTGTGTTTATATATTTTTCTTTTCAAATCTTGACTAGCTGGAATTGCTAGTGTGCTTGACACGGATGGAGAAGAAGGCAGATCTAGGGGTATGGTTCTTCTGCAGCCAACCTGGCGAGAGCTTTTATTGCTGGGTTTAGCTTTCTGTTTTGTTTTCGTATTTAGTGTGGAAATGACAGCTCAGAAGGGCACCCTTCACAGAGGACTCTTCCCCTGGCCTACTTTAGAAAAATGTTAACTACACCTCCACACAGCCAAACACTAACTGTAAAGAAGAACTGAAAAAAAAAAATCACCCATTACTACTGGAAAGCAGGTCTCATTCCTGTGATGTTGGCATTGAGTGTGCTTAATTAAAACACTTGATTAGAATAATCAGTTTGGGCTGATAGGTTCTCAGCCTCCTGGAGATGTCTAAATCTACATATAGACCGACTGATTAGGGTTTGCTTTGTTCAGCAATTCCAGGCTGACAGGCCGGAGCTTTGATTCTAGTATGAAAAGGCAGATTCCCCCATGCTTGCTTCACGGTGACAACCTCAACTTAGTACCGTGTGGCTGCTGCTGGAATCAGGTCACTCCACTCAGCAGAAGGGTCCGGTTTCTTCTCAAATTAGAGTTTAATATGCTCGAGGCACAGGAACCCCACAAAAAAAAAACAAACATATTCCAACCCTTCCTAGCTACAATGCTTTCCTTGTCTGAGCCAAGAACAGTAGTGGAAGTGAATTTTAGATAATGAACTGGGTACCAAACATGGCACTTCCACAGGAAAATGTGCCTCTGTGTTTACGTTCACTGTGTGTTATCTGTGACAAAAACCACTGGAGCAACGGTCAGAGTTGGCTGTCCTTTTTGGACACAGCCCACCGGTGAACTGCCACCACCCAACCCAGGTGAGATGGAATGAACGGCAGCTAGGCTCCTGCAGAGCGAGGCAAGCCCTCTCCTGGAGGGCCTTGAAGGACAGAGTGGCAAGATCATAGCCCTTCCACAAACACCTAAACTCCACCACACCGTCCTGAAGGAAAAGGGAGCTCAGTCCACAGCATGTGGTGAATTCTAGATGGTGAGGGAGAAGGAACTTGGAGAAGTTTCAGTGAGTTTTTTCAAGTGGTGTGGGAGGGGTTCAAAGCCAAAATGAGCAAAGATTCTCTCTCCCAGTAACACTCCCCAGAGAGTTCTGGAGACATCACGAGCCCTGTTGCACGACATACAGTTCCAGGCTCTTGCCCGAGTTAGCGAATGCCCATCGTTTCTAAAGGAAGGGCTAGGGATCTTCCCTAAGTCACTTGTTTGACCTTTTTACCAAGGCCGTGGTAAAAAACTTCAGGTTGTTTATATCAGTCTTTCTCACTTTAACCACAGCGCAAGGCCGGAGGGCCAAAGAGGTTCTGATGCGCTGCTGGAATTTCCTCCCCCCAGTTCAAGCCCCAGAACGAATATCCTCTGTCGCCAACCAACATTCCCATTTGTTATTCACCGCCTCTACGAGCGATGGCCTCTTGGCGTCAGTTAATTACTAATAACTTTTAGGTAGATTGAGTAAACCTTTTTATTTATGAACTGACTTAAAATTCTGTCATGGAGGAGTACAGGGTTCCGAGAGCCCTGTGTATAGAGAATTTACTACAAACCGGTGCTGAGCTTAAAGTAACATCATTATTCAGTTTAGAGTTAATGGGCTCCACAAAGCAAATTTAATAAATCCTTCTGGGATCTAAGCAGAGGAAAATTGAAATTGGAAGTATAAATTGTGAGTGCTAGGGCAAGAGACTGGCTTGGTTGCAGTCTTCCTGCTTAGGGGGTGAATTGTGAGCGGCCACAGGCATCCAGCCCCCTTAGGAGGGGAGCTCACATTCCTTTTACAGGTGTGCAGAGATTTCCTGAATTCCACCCACGAAGGCCATTTCCATCTAACCTAGCTCACTGCATCGAGCTGACAGGATTTACAAGTGGTCCGCTGGGTGGAGAGGAATTCTTTAACATGTTTGCAAGTTAACTTTATCAAGGTGAGGGGAGCACAGATGCCCAAGGAGGTGAAATGACGGGTTCTTTGACACAAGTGAAGGCTGAAAATAGAAGGAACTGAGGAAACACACCAACTAGTCTCTCCCACCTCGGCTTCTCCTCACAGGGTGATCAGCAACGGTGTCAGGGGAGCCCCACCCTATCCCCAACAGTCCTCCAAGACAAACGGATGGGGAAGCCTGCTGCACCTATTTCAGAAAATCCTCCTTAAAAAGTCCTTCCCAGATCCTCCTGTCTTTACATCCTCCCCTTTTCTTCCTCTTAATTGTCTTTTTTTGTTTTTTGGGTTTTTTTTGTTGTTGTTGTTGGTTTTTTTGTTTTGTTTTGTTTTGTTTTTTCCTGGAATGACCCCAGCAAGAGCTGCCTGGTTTTGTGACCAAAAAGATTGTGCCCGCTTTTCTTCACCTTCGGAGGGAAAAACCATGCTGGTCCATTGATAAGCCAGGTGGTTTTAACTGCTGAGGCTCTCCTAGGGAAGGACAGTCTTCCATCCCCCAACTTATTGACAAAAAGGCTATATAAGCAAGCAGGTTTCAAAGTCCCCCTTCGACTGTGACATTATCTTCAAGGTCAGGCGTGAGATGTCTGCGTTGCTCTCTAGCAGCACTGTCAAGCACAGACGAGCGGAGGAAGGAGGCACAAAGCGGTCAGGGCAGCCTAACTCGCTTGAGGTAGGGAAGGGAGAGGCCATCTTCCCACAAGTCGCTCCTCCATTCTTGCCTTCATCCCTTAGTTTTCAGGACTCTTTGGAGGTGAGAGCCTGTCCCAACATCTGGTGACACCCTAGAGTGAGCCTGGCACAGACCTGGGTCTGGGTCAGGGTGGCTACGCAGCGCTTTCGTGAAGGGCTCTTGCGCCCCCTAGCGGCGGGTGCCTTAGGCATCCACAGGCTGTAGTAAAAGCGGCTGCGATGTCCAGAACCAGAAATAAACAAACAACCAAAAAGTGGCGGAGGTGGAGGAGAGGCGGGATCTAAGCTCTCCCTAGCCCTTCTCTGGATGTGCCGATTCAAATGACTCTCCCTGGGCCCATTCTGCTCCGCCCACAGACTTCCACACATAAAGCGATTCCTTCTATTTCATGCACCACCTCACAGAGGCCTGGTCCTCACAAGCCCAGGTCCCCTCACACCAAGCAGAAACTCTGTCAAGCCATGTTCCTCTCGCCTGGCAGATCAAACGATGGCCCTTCCTCCCAGGAATTGTCCGCGGGCTGTCTGCGCTCCGCAGCCCACTCAGAACGGTGATTTCTGAAACACATTGTTTACCTTCTACTTTCCATGTTAACAGCCCTGTCTGTTAAGCCTGGGAAGGCTTTCCCAGAAGGACAGATCATTTAAATTCAGAGTGGCATTTTTATTTCTGCCCGAGCAAGGCTCTCACAGAAAGTGCTAGAATGACAGGCAGCCTGGAAAAGCAAACTCCTTCCTGACTCCACCATTCCCTTCCTCCGTGTGGCCTCGTTGCCAAGGTGAGGGGAAAACGTGGTCTTTCAACCTCTCATTCCTGGCTTGTCACACAGAGAAGCCGGTAGATGCTGATTTTAAGTGGCAGCATGTACCTACCTTCAGAAACCATCCCTGGCTTAGTGGAACCTATTGACATTTCTGGAGGCTCCTTGGTGGACCCAAATACGTAGGCCCATTTTCCTACTTACTCTCTGAGATAAGAAAGGAGCCGAAAGTCAGAACATCAGAACATCATGGATGACAGGATGGGGTTGGAACGCTACGCTTCATGAGAAGATAAAAGAGAGCCTCTGAGAAGGTGTTCAGATTAAATTAACATCTTGCCCTTCCCTGACAGTACCACTGGGCCAGGCAGGCTGTCTGTGGGGGGTAAGGAGAGGGAAGAAGGAAACAACACTTTTCTTTATGAACCAAGTCTGTTCAACTCCTGTCTTCACAGTTCACCGATAAGGCTCCCTTGGGTGCCCCTGGGCGATGGAATGCCTGGGAGAGACAGAGCCGGGTGGGAACACATATGGAGTCACACAGACACTCTCACACACTGACAACAGGGAACCAGTTTTGCACCTGGATTAAAAGGTGGATGAGTCCAGGTCTTGGGTCCCTGTTTTTCCCTGGTGCTGAAGCAACAGCTGGATGCCTTCCTCTGTGTTGCTTCCCTTATCTGGCCTCTGCCGAGGTACCACAAGGCCCTCACGACAGCCCCTTCCTTGCTGTGTGGTTCTCTGTGGTAGCTGCTTGGGAACCAGCCCTAAGACCCAAACTGTTGCCTTGTAAGTACAGACTAGCAGCATTCCAGAGCCTAAGGTCTGTTGGAGTCTGTTGGAGTCCTCCACTCCTGCCCCCAGACCCCCTCACCCACTGTCACACCCAAAGGTGACGTTCTATGTGAGGGCAAGGGAAGCAGGCTCTGGCTCGGGGCTCTTTGAAGGCAACAGGTCCCCAATTACTTCCTGCTCATTAAATTGTGGACGTAGCCTTGCCTGGCTCTTGTAAATCAAAGAAAACACGACTAGCCTTGCCATACTCAGGCTCTGTCTGCAGCCTCCACCAATTAGCACTCGGGTTAATCAAACTTTAGAGGGTCCCTGGAGAGGGGGTGAGACTGGGAGCAGTCCGGAGCAGAAAAGACCCATTTAGTCTCGGCTCTGCCGGGCTGAAGGCAGCCACTCGTTTATGTTAGAACAAAGAGTTGAGGGTGGCTCTAGTTTGGTGCCTTTCCACATCTCGGGGAGAGTTCTGGCTGCCCCATCGCTGAGGTCCCTGAGCTGGTAGAAGTGTCCGCTAGAAATGGGACATGTTTCTCCCTAGCTTCGTCTACCCTGGCACTACATCTTTATCCTTCCAAGATGGTGTGAAGGGTCAGTGATGTTTAGATCGCATATGAAGCGTGTGGAATGATGTTCTGAGCTACTCAGCCAGCTTTCCAGGCTTTGCCACATTTGAGAAGGGGAAATTGGTTGAAGGAAGTAAGCCGCGTACCCAGCATCCTTGGCTCTGTACCTAATGGGGCACAATGTGTTCCCTTCTCCTGGCAGTCTCGAAGGCCAAGAATGTACCGAGCCAGAAGGTCTCCTGGGTCCAGGAAGTGTCTGGACCCCACCAGGCCCCATTTAGCTCTCTGGAATGTCTGGAATCCCTTCAGTGTGCCTCCCAGATGGTGGCCCAGTCCCAATGCCACTCAACACGGGGTGGGGTCCGGGTAGCGAAGGGATCAGGACAGCTTTTACCTGCAAGAATCACACTGGGTTTCAACCGCTCTTCTCAGGGCAGCAAAGCCCACACGAGGCTAGAGAATAAGAGTGGTGGGACAGTACTGTTGAGGACCTCAGGGGCCACCTGGGGAAGGGCTGGGCTCAGGGGAGTCCCAGAGGGAGCTCTTTCTCAGGGAAAGTGAGGCAGGGCTTCTAAAGGTTTCTGAAGGCAGCTACTTGTTTCCAGCCAGTTTTCTCCACAGTTAAAGTGCTTAAAAGCTCTGGACTTCCCATAAGCTCTATGTGGGGTGTGTGTGTGTGTGTGTGTGTGTGTGTGTGTGTGTGTGTGTGTGCGTGTGTGTGTGTATGTGTGTGTGTGTGTGTGTGTGTTCAGAGTGAAAAGAGGCCGGTCAGGAAAGGTCACAAGAACGTGTAGAGAAACCAGTCAGAGAGAGGGGCCCCAGCAGAGCTATCCTATGTTTATAGCTTCCTTCCAATGCCCCTCCCCCCCGAGATTGACATGTACCACCCCAACCCGCATTGGCATCTGGAATCACACTGAGAAACTGAGGATCTAGGTAAGGACAGAGATTTTGAAGCAGCGCCTGTGGTCACCCTGAAGATCACACAGCCCTCGGTAGGATCTGGCTGCCGCCCCAGGCGACTTCTACACCCTGATACAGTCATCCTCAACTTTCCTAGTGCTGCCTCCCTTTAATACAGTTCCTCGTGTTGTGGTGACCCCTCCCCCACCCCACACCCCAACAATAAAACTATTTTTTTTTTTGCTACTTCATAACTGCGATTTTGCTACTGTTATGAATTGTAACGTAAACATCTCATCTTGGGCAACTCCTGCGGATAGGTCATTTGAGCCCAGAAGGGGTCGAGACCCATGGGTTGTCCCATCATCTTCCCTCCTCGAAACTGCTTAAGACACAGGCAGAGCTGACACACATAGGCCCTTCTGTCATTGGAGAAGCCTGTCCAGGGTGGATCTTCCCTTTCTTTACAGTTGGAACCCACAGTCAAGCGAGCAAAGCAGTTTTACAGAAGTATCTGCCCTGTGGGGAGCAGGACCCGGATGCCGGTCCCAGGTCCCTAAGTCCCTGTCCTCCAGTGGGACACAGAGGACTTGGCTACCTCGAGACAGGCAAGGCAGGGGCTGCACGTAAGAAATGTTTGTTCCCTGGATGGCCTGGTGCCATCACACTGTTTCCCGTGATGCTGCACTTCAATAACAAAGACCGGAGAGCCAGAGAGCAGAGGGCCAGAGTCTGAGAGCCTTCTGGACGTGCCATTTGAAGCTTCAGCTGTGGACCTTGTCTACCCATTACAACTCACATAAAACCCATGCCAAGGCCTAGCTTCGAGGATGGAACTGGGAGTGGACAGTGCCCGATAGCCATGGGATGTGCCTCAGAAAGTGTTTTTGGGGTCGGGGTCAGGGGGAGGCTTCTGGTATCCCAAGTCCATCAGGCAGTCAGACACAAAAGGACCTCAGTCAATGTGTGTATGTGGTTGGGGGTGGCGGGGAGTCAGACAGGCTTCCAGAAGGGGGATAAGGCCAGTTGGTAAGTCTGGGGAGTGCGGCGAGCGGCAGCGGTCAGGGAGGGAGAGAGAGGCAACGCTCTACAGGATGGAGCTTGGGCAGAAGAGTTTTCGAGCCCAGTCTAGACCCTTACCGAACGCATGTGTAACTCAGCAGTCTGCATCGCCTTCTCCTTAGTGAATGTGGGGGTCCCAGCCCCATGAGAAGATTGCTGTGAGGTGAAGTTAGCTGCTTCAAGTCTGCCAAGAGCACCCGGGAAAGACACATGCTTCCTATACGGCTCCTAGGGGGCACTAGTCAGGAGTAACATCCCGGCTGCCTAGAGCCAAATTTCTGTGGCAGGGTCAAGTCCTTCCTTCCACCCTTGGCCGGAGATCAGAGCACCACATGTGTATTTTGTAGGCACACACGAATTGGACTCCAGACAGAATGGGGATAGGTTGATGGCTAATGGCAGATGCTGGGTCCTGTCCTCAGTAGTGCTAGTTGAAGATGGTTCTGCCTGAGCTGCAGTCCAGAAAAAATGTGCCTCGAGTCTTCCGGTGAGGCGTTGTCTGCCCCCATACATGCTAGTAACTCACCCACACTCCACAGCTACTGTAGAAAGGACAAGAATTGAAACCTTCATGCACACGGCCTTGGTCCACATGGTCTCTAAGCATGAAGCCCCGTGTCCCAGCTGTCTGCTCCAACCCTCTCCGGCATCCCCAATGAGCCAAACACACCCTATAATCCAACTATGTGGCACGCCTCGCACTTTTGAAGAAACCCCACCATCCTCACATCCTTGAAGATTCACATGCTTTTCCCACCCCCTAAGCTGCCGCTCCCACTGCCTGGGGTACCGCAACAGGCTCCACACTGGTCCTGTTCCTCTCAGTGACGCCATGGCAAGTGTGGGTCCAGCCTCTTGGATCAGTGGGTTCTTGATGGAAGCAGCCCAGAAGCACGCTCCGTGGTTAAGGATATGCCAACTATTGCCCCTATCCCAGGCACCTTACAAACCACAAACTACCTCACACGACAAACTACCTGAACGCCTCCAGAAATGTGGCCCTTGTTTCAAGAGTAAGCTTTAAGTGTAGAAGCTGCAGCCAGGCTGGAGTGATGGCTCAGTGGTTAAGAGCACTGGCTGCTCTTCCAGAGGTCGTAAGTTCAATTCCCAGCAACCACATGGTGGCTCACAGCCATCTATAATGAGATCTGGTGCTCTCTTCAGGTGTACAGGTGTACATGAAAACAGAACATTGTATACATAATAAATAAATCTTTAAAAAAAAAAAGAAGCTGCAGCCATGTGTAGTGTAGAAAGTATCTAAATTATTGAAGAGCTAGTTAACAGCTCAGAGTTGAGACATAGCAGGTGGTCGGCTCCTGTGAAGCCCACGGCCCTGGGCTCACTCCCAGTGTGTCGGGGGCCTTTCCACCCCACCTGCCAGCTCCCACTGTGGTCTCTCTCCATTCCGCCATTCTCCTTTGGCTACCCTCACTACAGAATAGAAACAAACTTTGTCCATAGCAAACTCTGTTGCATAGCAGGGGGTCCCCTTTTGTCTTATTAAGCTCACTAGATGAAAATATGGTGTTCTCTTAAAATGGGTCCCGGGTACACAGAGACAACCTACAGCTCCTGAGGGCTGGTTCCCTCCATCCGCACCTCCTACTTGAGACCTTTCTTGTCTTCAATTCCTCCCACTCCTCCCTCTCCCTCAGCTACGGGCGTCCTCCAGACCTGGCATTGGCCTTTCTGCATGTGTGGCCTCTGGAGACACGGTGAGGACACGGCCACTTCCCACCAGCTTCCACACACTCCAACCCGACAGCCAAGATGGGAGTCAGCTGCAGCCCGGGCAAGCTTGTCACCTGCTCTGGGGCAGCTCCAAGCTCCTGGCTCCTCTCATTCACCATCCCAGGAGCTTGGCTGTGTGCCGGCTGGTGCTCTTTGCATCCTTTACATCCAGGGCCCTCGCCGGCACACTCAGCACCCTCACACCATAGGTGAGCTGTTTCCTCCACTGTAGCACCACAGAATCCGAGGCGCACTACTTACAGACAGCACAGCTGAGCAGACCTGACCCCAGAAGCTGAACTGCCTCCTGCTTCTGACATGAAGACAAAATGCTCTTGTTCTCCTCCCCTTCATGAATTTATTTCTTGAATTGCTTTACAGCCTGACTGAAGCCCCCTCCCTCCTCTCTTCCCAGTCCCACCCTCACAGCCCCTTCCTCTCTCTCTCAGAGAAGGGGAGGCCCCCTAGGGAGTACCAGCCCCACCTGACACATCAAGTTACAGCAGGACTAAGCTCGTCCTCTCCCACTGAGGCCAGAGTAGGCAGCCCATCTAGGGGAAAGAGACCCAGGGGCAGGCAGCTGAGTCAGAGACAGCCCCTATTCCAATTGTTGGGGGACCCACTTCATGACCAAGCTGCCATCTGCTGCAGATCTGTGGGTAGGTCTGGCCCATGCATGCTCTTTAGGTTGGCGGTTCAGTCTCTGGAGGCCCAGGTTGGTTGACTCTGTAGGTCTTCGTGTGGTGTCCTTGCCCCGCTCTGGCTCCCTCAGTCCTTCCCCCAGCCCCCACTCTTCCAAGACTCCTCCAGCTCTGCTTATAGTTTGCCTGATGCTCTTGTTTTGGAACAGCAAAATCCTTAAGAAACCTAACCAGTTTCCAAGATTCTGCTCAGGTCATTCTGTTGGCCCTACTATGCTTTCCTGAGAGACACTGGAGGCACACTGTGTGCTGGGAACCATGTGAAAGGGTTCAGGCAGTGCCTCTCCAGCAGACAATATCAACCCTGAAACTTAGATCATATTCCTTGATACGGAGTTAGGATTCTACAAAGTTAGATCATATTCCTGTATGTGGAGTTAGGCTCTCGAGCCCCCGGGGTGCTGGGTAGGTGAGCAGTGACTGAGTGAGAGCAGGAAATGAGCAGTGAACACGCTGAATGACTGGACTAAGCGATACCCTCTGTCCAAGGGCGCTCCGAAGATCTCCTCCCTCAGAAACCCTGTCCCGTTTGATGCAGGAGCCAGTTCCCTCTGCATCCGTAGTACCCACTGCCCAAACCTCTTCCTCTGATGCCTTCCATCTCCTGCCTGACCCGTCTAATACAATTAGACACCACTCCATACTTACCAACCACCAAAGAATCCTTTTGGGCACCATCGGCACCCACTCTTGCTCACACAAGGAACCGGAGGCCTAAGGAAAAGCCGGTCCACCCACACCTAGCCAGCGAGGCTACCGAGGGCACCAGTGGCAAAGTGGCTGCCCCGCCCAGGCCCATGGGATTTCTGGGGAAAGCCCCACAGGGGGAACCAGGCCTTCTTTCTCGGAATCGTACCCAACTGCAGACATTCTCCCCAAGAGGCTGGGTTGGGGCCTCATCTCGGGCTGTCCCTTCCTCGCTTGCCCTTTTCTGGGCTCTCTTTCAATTACCAGGTTGGGTTCTCAGGGCTCACCCTCATGTCCAAGGCCACAGAACCCTTCCAGCACCCAAACGTCAACCCCCCTGCATCCCTCCTGGACAGAAGCCTCTTGGAGCCCGGCCTCTGGCCACACTGACCACCAGCTCTTCTTCTTTACCAGGACTAAAGCTGTCTGGCTTCCACCTTAAATTTCCTGTCGCTGTTCCTAAGAATTCCACACAGCTCTGCCAACTGGCTTCAGGTTTTCCAACTGCTCCCGAGTCCCCTGATTCATTGCACACCACCAGCACCTCCCTGGGCTCCCCTCCTCCCTTTCCCCAGGAGGGAAATTGAAGACAGTTTAAAATAGAACGAATCAAAGCACAGAGGCCGATGCCAAGTGTGCGCAGCAGGGATTGCAGTAGGCTCGAATCCCTCCTGCTGGAAGGCCTCCCCCCGGGCAGGCGCCACAGACGCCCCCCCTTGCCTCTCCCCGTATGTTCAAATCCTGCCAGATTCCCATCCAGCTGGTGGAGAGGATGTTCAGACTACAGGCTGCTGGCAGTGCGCGGGGAGCCAGCAGGCAGGGATGCCAGCCGACGCAGAGCTTCCCTAACTGGACCGGCCAGCGGGTCACCACCTCCGCCAGCCCTTCTGTAAGCCCTGGGCCTGACCAATCCGGCCAAGGGAGAGGCTGGAGAAGGCAGTTGGCAGATAAAAGGCAGGGCACACTGGCCATAGGAATTTCAAATTTCAAATTTCAAACAGTGATTAAGCTGCTCATATCAGTGCGTTCCAGAGCACATTTATGCTAAAATAAAATTTTGTGTTTTGTTGTCGATCTGAAATCCAGATGCACCTGGACACCCTGCGCCACGTAGCTGCATTTATGTGCGAGGCATCAGGGAACTCTGGGCGCAGCTTTGGACCCCATCCGTAACTGTTACCATCACACTTAGCCCTCCAAGGAAACAAAGGGAAAGAGGACAGGATTGAAGGGTATCGCATGTCCTGCTGACCCCGGAAACCAGCACCACAGACTGGGGGTTTAGCAGGAGGACGTTTAAGAACGGAAATTTACTGTGCTACGCGCTCAAGTGGCAGCATCTCTGAAGAGGCTGGTGGCTAAGGGAGGCAGGCCTCCTCCTGGGCAAACCCCGAGCCGAATCTTTCTGAGGTAACCTGAGCACTCATGTCTTTAACCTTTTGAACAAGTGGCCCAGAACCTCAAAATGTGTCTGCTGTCTTTTTCAAAAGGCGACCTTAAACTGAGCGTGCTCACAAATGCACCACTGAGTAAGCAAGTTCCGGAATGGGCCAGCCCCTAGACCAGTAGTTCTCCACTGATGGGTCAGGACCCCCTGGGGAGGTTGAGCATCCCTTTCACGGGGTCGCCGGAGACCATTGAAAAACACAGATATTTACGTTACAATTCATAACGGTAGCAAAATTACAGTTAGGAAGCAGCAACAAAAACAGTTTTATGGTTGGGCTCACCCCACCTGAGGACCTGCATTAAAGGGCCGCAGCACTGGAAACCACTGTCCTAGAAAAATACGGACAGCCTCCGAGCCACAGTCCCACGCTGCTTTGAAAATAGCTCCTTGTTTGCGGCGGGTGGGTGGGAAATGCTTCTGCCCTCCTTTGTATGTTGTCTGTGCTTGTTTTGGCTTTGCCCTCTGAGGGATGCCAGTCCCTTGCCTACTGTTACAGTGGCTCTGAGGAGCAGCCTCCACTGCCTTCCCGAGCTTATTTCTTGGGGTAACAGCTCACCACTGGCTTTTCAAACTGCTCCAGTCAGCCACAGTCACTGCACAGCCTTCTCCTCAGATGTCTCTGCACAGGGCTTCCCTGTCGGCAGCCACCCATGAGGACACCACCTACTAGTCGTCTTATCACACCTTAGTCACAGCCTCTGGTTTCTTGTGAACATGAATGTGGCGGGGGAGGGGGGTTTGCTGCCTTAGATCCAGCAAAAGAAACTAAGTCTGGCTTCACTCTGCACTCACTCAGCACCCTCCTCACAAGATACTTGTAGATATGGGGGGAATCACCAAACAACCATGTATGACGATAAAGCCATGGGGCCAGTGAGGGAGTTCAGAAAAGTGCTTGAGATGCAAGCCTGAGGATCTGAATTCAATGGCCAAAGACTCGTAAAACAAGCTAGGGCTGCCAGGATTGGAGAGGCAGAGCCCTGTGGCTCAGTGGCCAGCCACCCTGGGCCACTTGGTGAGCTCTGGACCAGGGAAAAAATTTGTTCCACAAAAAAAATAAATAAAGAACAAAAAAAAAAAAAACTGTTGATGGACCTTAGGAGAAATATCCAGCACTCTGGCTCCCGTCTACACACACACACACACACACACACACACACTCACACACTCACACAGGCACAGACACTCAAATGGCAACATGATACATCCACAAATCCCGAAAGAACGCTCTAGAGCAACATACTGTGTATAGAACAAGGCAGGCACCCCCCCTCTCCTCTTTCTTCAGAGACCTTATTAGAAAGGATGCCCATCCTGATGGGCTCCAGACACCAGGGGGACATCATAATGCTCCCACAAGAAAGCTCTGGAAATGGTGAGTGTGCGCGAGAGCGTGTGTGTGCGTGTGCGTGTGTGTGTGTGTGTGTGTGTGTGTGCGTGTGCGTTTGTGTGTGCCTGGAGCCAGCAGCTAAGTCTAAGACCGAGTTCCACCTGAGAAAGGGGAATTGCCTCAGGCTCAGCGGAGGGCTGAGTGGCCCAGATGTCCTCATGGCCACCCTCACTCCAGCCAGCGCCTAGGGCTTGCTGATGGGGTGCAGAAGCTGAGAAGAGCCCAAAGTCTCCACAAAGGGATGGCGACGGGTGCTGGTTTCTGAAGCGCCTCCCTAGCTTCCCCTTGGAGGGATGGGTAGGTGGCCAGTGGTTGTTCCCAGGTGAGCTTTTGGGTTCTTCAAAACCGATAAAGCCCTGTGCCTCTTCCCCAGCGGTAAGCCCAGTTCCTGCTGCCATGTCTGAGTCTGGAATTCGAGGCCTGGAGCTGCAGGAGATTCTACAAAACCACCAGCTCATGCTACCAACCAGGCTGGAGTCCTTCAGTTATGATATGGGGCTTCCCTGATGAAAGAAGCCTTCAGTTACCTAGTAGCCAATAACTAAGTAACAGAGCTGCCTGTCTGGGTAATCACAGCACCCAGTAACAGACTAGACAATAGTGTGTAACTTAATGCATTAAACCAACACACACACACACACACACACACACACACACACAGACACTCTCCCATTGGCAGGGTCTGCAGCAGAACCCATGATGTTCTGTGCTTGTGGCAGCTTCCTTCTAATCAGATCAAAGACTCAAAACATCCTTCCTCCCCATCCTCAGCCTGCCGCAGTCACCCTTCCATCCATGTACCTTTCTTCAGAGAAGTGGGAATTCAAAGGCTGAATCTTCCATTATGTGGCTGCCGGCTGCAAATGGCCTGGCTCATGTGGAGAGATTCAAAAGGGCTGGTCTTTGATGCACTTAAGACGCTCTGATCCTTCCGGGTTCCACAGAGCCTTCTAGTGCCTTACAGGCACTCTGGCCTCTAGAGCCTACTGCGCCTCAATTTGTATATCGTTTGTAACCGTGACCGTGATAGGCCCTGACATAATTAATGGAATATCCTAATATAAAAAGGAGCGCCTCGCTCCCGAGTAATCAGTCCACACACACCCACCGGGTCCCCAGCTTCAGTTGGCACCCTCTGTTCAGGCACACACTGTCTTCCTCTGATGGGGAAGCGACGACTCAGCATCCGCGGAGACAGGGCCAGGCGCTGAGAGCCCATGCCCAGGGAAGAAGCAACTTTGGTGAACTGCAGGAAAGACTGTAAGAGATTTCTGATTCTCTACAGTCCCCTATCTGTCCCCTGGGGCCAGAAAGAATGGTGAAGGAGCCAGGCACCTTTTGAGAACAAGAACACAGAATGGGGCTCAAACACAAGCTTTGTCCTGGGCAGTATATGGAGCAGGGAGGACCACAGGCAGAGAGATCTCTCCCTTTCCCACTGGGCCTACCTAGGTGGGGACGACAGACAGATGAGCAAAAATGAAAGCGGAAGCTTGAATTTCAAAGGTCTGAGACAGAATTTATTGTTGTAATCAAATAAAGCTTACAGTCAACTCCATCTGACACATATATAATGATAGACAGAATCATGGCACTATTGTTGGCACCGAGGCCTAAGTGGTAATCAATTCTCCTAAATGACTGCAATTAGAATGGCTCTTGCACAGATGCCCCACGCATGTGTGTGGGTCCATGAAAGGGACAGCTTGGTACCCAGGAGACAGAGCTTCCACTTCCCAGGTGAAAGATTCTTTCCATCATTAAAGCTAAAGCTGGTCTAGAGAGACGGCTTAGTGGGTAAAGTGCCTGCCATGCAAGGGTGAGGAACCGAGTTCCAGCCCCTCAGACTCATGTAAAATGCTGATGCATAGTGTTGTCACCGGTGATCTCAGCGCTCCTGCAGGCACACAGGGGGTAGAAACGGTCCTGTGATACTCATAGACAAGTTGGCCAAGCATAAGCAACAGGAAAACAATGAACAGAATCTGTCTCAAAAAAAAAAAAAAAAAGAAAAGGAAGGCAAGGTCTTCCGACCTCTACATGTGTGAGAGCACACACACACACACACACACACACACACACACAAACATATACATACACACGCACACACATACACCAACACGCACATACACACATACACAAACATGCACGCATGCCATGAATCTTAAAGCTAAAAACTCTCTGCTACGATGCTCCTTTGAGGTATCCCAGAATACTAAGCCAGACAATGTATTTCAATTTATCGCTATCTATACACGAACCAAAGCCTCCATTGTCCTCACTAAGTACACCTAATCAGACTGCTTTCCTAGCACTTAGCTCCTAGCCGACAGTGGTGAGAGTGACAAAACATCACAAAAATAAGGGTAGAAGAATTCAAGACTATACACCACAGAAAATGGAAAGGAGGAATTATCTCATATTTGGCCTTGAAAAAAAAAAACCTTTATTATCTTTTTAAATCTTTTCTATCCAGAAGGGAAAAGTCCAATCCCAGAGCAAAAATTCAAAGTAAATTTCCTCTTAGATCCTCCGTCCCATCCTTCAGCTGTCCTCTAACTTCTGGCATCTCCTTTCTTCTGCCTCTGAGGAGTCCAAAGCTTCAGTATTGCCCTCTGTCTAAAACCTGCTCCGGTGGCCTTTGCCTCCACCATACAGCCAGTGATTACCATTAACTTTCTTCCCTTCCTCAAAATGTCATTCTCCTAAGGCAGACCCTGAGCCAAAAGTTTCATCTCTGCTGCAGTGATAATCAAGGCAGGAGAGAAACAAAGTATAGCAAGGAAGACCAATGGATCAAGAGCATGTACGGCCAGCAGCAGCTGAGGGGAAGAGACAGCTGATAAAAGACTATCGTGATATAAAATACACAGAGGACTTTTCAAACTCAACAATCAGAAGACAACCCAGGCCACCTGTGATGGTGCACTCTTGTCATGTCAGCGCTCGGGAGGCAGAAGTGGGGGGCTCTCTTTGAGCTCTAGGCTGGTCTAACTAGTGAGTGAGACCTTGTCAGAAACCAAATCAAAACAACAACCCCAAACCCACAACTCAACTAAAACTGGACCCAAGACTTGACCTACCCACATCACACATCAGAGGGCTGCATGCCAGAACGGCAGCGAGCTACTCCTTTCACACAGAATGCTGAGTCCTGGTAGTGACAGACCAACGGCTGACAGGAAGTGAGACAACAGGCACCCCCTGCTTTACACGTTGGGAGACAGTTTCTCGTCAAACTAAACACATCTTTCCCCAGTGCTCCCATGGTACCTTCCATCACTGATACCTTCCAAAAGGATTTGAAAATTAGTGGTAATTACCTACCACTCCAACCTTGCGCTAGGATGTTTTATAGTAGTTTTATTCACAAACGGCCAAACTCGGAAGCAACCTTGACGTTTATTCTTTTGTAAGTCAGGGTCTCACTGGGTAGCCCTGGCTGCCCCTGAACTCATGGAGAATGTAATGATTGTCTTTGGGGGATGATGCCAGGCCAGTGTGGAGTTACCGGTTGTAACAAACGCACTGTCAGCCGTGCAGTGGTGGCATGCAGGGTAGGAGGGCAGAGGCTGGTCTACAGAGCTAGTTCAAGGACAGCCAGGGCTATGCAGAAAAATCCTGTCTCAGAAAACAAAGAAACCTGGTGAGAGACAGTGGTAATGGTGACTACGCGTGTGTGCCTTCCTGCCTGTCTCCATGCACCTCTTCTTCCTCTTCCTCCCTTTAAAACCCTTCAAGCTTATATACCTTTACCTGCCTGCAAACCTGTGAACCTTATCATAATAGATGATGATGGGGTAGGGGGGAGAAGGACGCCATGATGGGCCCGTGCTAAAGAGTACCCCCCTGAGGAATCATGCCATAGCACAGGTTGTGTACAAGAAAGTTTATTGTGGGAGGGAAGAGGAGTGAGGAGAAAGGGGAGAAACAGTGAGTGAGGTGTGAGGATGGGGCAGGGGAGGACAGGGAGGGAGAGAAAGGGGTCACCTAGGACAGAAATGGAGGAACAGCAGGGACAGAGAGAAAAGAGAGGAGCTGGGAGAGAGGGAGGGAGGGAGAGGAGAGGGAGACAGAAAAGGAGAAAGAGACAGAGAGAGACACAAAGAGAGAGAGCTGGGGTGTCCTTATATCCTGCACACACCTGGTGCACCTGGCAATTGCTAGGACCCCGAAGGCAGACCAGCTGAATCACCTGTGCACTAACAGACCTATTATCAACCAATCCACTTAGAAATGTCAATGCCTGCCCCCGCCCCACCTCCTACACCCAACCCCTGCTGTTCCTTTCATGTTTCAGCAGGGGGAAGTTAACATAGGGAACTGCTCACCACCAGCGGAAGGTTGGAGGATTAAGGCAGGACATTAAGCAGCCCTGAGAGCAGAAAAGATGTCAATGACAGAGTAGCAGTGACAGCTCCTTAGTGCAAGGGAGTCGTGGAAGGGCTGGCTTTATTCAGCAGAACTAGAGGCTTGTGGAAAGGGCTTCTCAGATCTAGCACACAGGCCTCCAAGCTGGGGCAGCAGCCAGTTGCTGCTGGCTAGCTTCAAGGGAAGCTGGAAGTGAGAACAAACCGCCACCAGGACAGCACAAAACACCACAGTTGGAGCTGTGACAATGGCAGGAACAGTAAGCAAACAGGAAGTCCCTTCTTCTGTTCCCCTCTTTTCCCTGGCTTCTGATGCTCCCTGTTGGCTAACTAAATCAACTGGAAGAGGAGATATGCAATTTTCGGAGTCCCCGAGTCCCGGGCCAGGAGCACAGAGGCGAGAATCTGAGATAGGTTTGGGGCTGAGAGTGGCAAATGCCTGGAGGGTTCACTCGGCTGATGATGGCTCCCAGCTCCAGCATTTGGCACCCTCTACTAGCTGGCCAAGTGCTTTGTAACAGGAAACATGTATTTCGGATCAAATCTAAATGCCAAAATCATTCCGAGGCCCGCATTAGGTGTCCTGCTCTAACGGCAGTGGGCACGCTGCTGTGGAACGTTAGACGACGGGACAGGAAGTCAATCACCTAGGTGGAGACCGACCTCCCTCTGCCAGGCTACTGGCTATTCCGGGAGATGCCTTCATCATCAACCCCTCCGTTACTGCCAGCTGCCTCTACAAATGCATTGGCTCCCCAGGGATCCCATCCACATTTATTCCTATCACCACAACCACCATTTTCTCTTTGTTTAGTGCGTGTGTGTGTGTGTGTGTGTGTGTGTGTGTGTGTGTGTGTGTTGCTTTTTTTTTTTTTCTCCAGAGGCAGAAACTGGAGGGCCAGTACTCCCCCTAGTGGTGGTCTGAAAGTTCCTAACCTTTATTTCTGCACTTAACTCAGTGTGAATCACTGTCTTAAGCCCCTGTTTGGATGCCCCCAAAGACAAGAAACACCCAGTCTCATATGGTCCCCTCACCCAGCAACAGACAATGCCAATGACTAAAAACATCTCTTTTAATTGACTCCAACCATGCCTTGGACTCTCACCCTCTCATTCTTATCAGGCCCAGAGGTATGGGGGTGGGGGATAATAGAATGGAATACATTTAATCCCTCATCTACAGATGTCTGTGTTACCCTCTTTACACCTCCCGGTTTTAAAAGAGCCATTGAATTCCAATAAATTGTCCTACTAACCTGGGGGGGTGCATAATCAGAACAGAACAAACCCCACGTCCCTGTCATCTCCCAGCACAATAATCTCCCCCATATGCAGGCTGGTCTCTGGGAACCCCATGCCAACCCCTCCCAATCTCAGCATCCTCTCTTGTGCATCTCGGATGGGAAGGCTTCTAGCACCGTTACTGGACCCACACAGTACTTGCGGGTGTCTTGATTTTCTCTTGTTTGCATAACTTAAGCGAACTTACCTCAAGTCTCTCCCAGCCTTCCGGCAAGTGAAGCCCCATAGGCTTCTGCTGGGGCTCTGGGACATGGCCCTAGGACCCAGGATCAGTGTCCACAGGAAGCAAGGGCATATTTAGAGCAGTGAGGGGCTCTCTTCCCACCCCCTCTCCTGTTCTGATACTCTTTCTCCTTCCGTTTTGAGGTGTGTGTGTATGTGTGTGTGTGTGTGTGTGTGTGTGTGTGTGTGTGTATGTATGTATCTAGAAAGCAAATGTGGATGCCCCCTGGCTGTCACCAGCTGCCCTGAGCAGTGGTCTGTACAGGCACACTGTCGTTACTGGATTTCCAATATCTCCAGTGTGTTCTTCCACACCTTTGGACCATCTCAGTTCGTTCATCTTCCACCGCGTCTCATGCAAGCTCAGCTGCCCATTGACAGAGACCTTTCAGTAGACACACAACTTCCCGAATTAGGAAATATCCCTGAACACCAGGGCCGTTCAGATCCCCTGGGAAATTTCCCTCCTGCTCCCCGACTCCTTTGCATCAGGCCATAAAGAACTCTCCATCAGGATCCCATGCATTAGTCCTATGTGTCTAGCACAGGGCCTACACAGTTCAGAATTTAAAGACCTACAGGAAGACTCCGTAATTCAAATAAACACAGTTTTAATTCAATACAGAAATTCTCACTTGTTATCAAGATATATCCTAAGACTCCCACTGACTGCCTGAAACCCTGATACCACCAAACTGTATAAATTCGGTAGTTCTCTCTTTTTGTTATATACCTCCGATAAAGTTTAATTTCTCAGAGTAGACCCGATAACAGAGCAACAATAGCAATGAAACAATTACAACACTGTGATTAAAATGATATAAAGCTTTTTAAATGATGTGTGTCTAGAATGTTCTGTGAGACATTTCTACGCCATGGGTAGTCAAAATCAAAGGCACAGAAGGCAAACACAGAAGGTGCCTAAGGGAGGATTCCTAGAAGTCTTAACAGCCCAGGGCAGAATCCTTCCTGGTCTTCCTGGGATCTGACTGTGGCAACATGTCCATCCAAAGCCCGCACTCAGCAAGGGAGGGAGGATTTCTGCCTGAAGCCCAGTGAGTCAAGGCACTTCACTGGGTTGCTGAGAAGGCTTTTAAGTTTGAGATTTTTTTTTTAATAGCAAGGGCACTTTTTAAAAAAATTTTTTAAAAAAAAGGTGTTCTATATAGTTGATTTGTCCCTCTGATTGAAAATAAGAAAAGGGCTTTCTTTTTTTTTTTTCAGGGCACCCACTTAGGGAATCCACCATCAAGTGATTACTGAAACAATTACAACCGCGGCCTAACGCAACAGCATCAACGCTTCCGAGTAAGTGCAACCAGGGTTTTCCCCTTGCTTTGCTGTTTATTGATTCTGTGTGCTCTCCCTTCTACCTTAATGATTCATAGTTTAAACTTGTCCACATGATTTATACACAGGCTTTGAGACACCTATTATTCAGCTCTGCTCTCGAGCCATCACCCAGGGGGCCTTGTCCCTCGCCTCTTTCCCCATCTTTCTCGTCATGGGGGGGATGGGAATAAAGCAAGCTTGCGGGCATCTTCTGAACATGGGAAATTGTTCAGGAGAGAAGGGAAGAAGTCGTCTCCGGAGACCAGAAGCTGGGAGAGCTGATTAAGTTGCTGAGGGTCAAAGCTCAAACTAAACACAAAGACTCACAAACCTCGCTTCACTTTCCGGAGGACCCGGCTCATCTGAGCAAATCAGTTCACCTGGCTGGGCTTCCATCTTGCTTCCTGAAAACAGGGAGAGCTGCAGCCGCTGGCCCACACGGTCCCGAGGAGGATGGTATTAATAACAACGACTGCGAATCACTTTGTCCGTGCAGTTATCAACGCTGTGTGGGTGCTTATTATTAATAATAATAATTTGGAGCGGGCTTTACCGCTTTTGTGTAACAATGAGTACCTGGATTCTAATTATCTGTCTTATTTTAATATTTATGGAATTAATCAAACTTTTTAATGGAAAAACCTCACAATGAAATTACCGAGAGCATGCTTCAATGAAGACAGATGCGACACGCTGTGGGAAACGACAGCTCGACTTTATTAACGTTGCTCGGATCTAGTTCTGTGACGAAGGCTGGCCCCCGAGCCAAGCTGGCCAGCTGCGTAGCCTAGAGCCCTCCATCAGGAGCCCTCCCCAGCGCAGGGAGAACCCCATCTGTGGCCTGGGAGAGGAGCTCCCACAGCCCACTGTCGCCTGTGCCTGAAAGACAAGGTAGCTTACTCGCCAGAGCTAACCTGTTCACAGAGCACATCATTTTCCAGACCCAGAGGATCGGAAACCTGGCCTGAAGCCAGCCAGCTGATGGTCGCCTAAGCTGCTAACATGCTGCAGCTTCTGGGGTCAGAGTGGAGGAAAGAAAGGTGACCGAGTCACCACTTTAACACACCAGTTCCCCTGTATGGTGCTGTCACGTGATCAGGCTTGGGCAGAGTTTTCTGTCTCTTCCTGACCCTTGGTTTCATGAAAGTTAGAAGGATAGCTTAGTAGCCAAGCGATTGCCTAGCGTTTGGAAGGCTCTGGATTCAAACCACAGGAGAAAAAAAGAGGAGAAGGGAAGGGGAGAGGAGGGTGAAAACGACTACCTTTTCAGTTTTACAAAAACGTGTTTTCTTCATTTCAGAAACAATGAAATAAGACTAGTGACGTTAATCTGCTTGCCCAAATCCACAGAAAAATGTGACTCCGAAAATCCTGGACTCTGAACATGGGCTTTTTAAGACCAGGATCCCTGCTCTGACACCTTGTACTCTCTCACCTACCCTGTTCTCTGAACAATTCCTCCCAGTGGAAAGAGGGGGCTGGGACCCTCTGGTTCCAGGGTGTTCCAGGTGCCTTTATCCACTGTGACTTTTACCTTAGTCCGGACACCTCTCCCTAAATGCCTGAGGAGTTTGCGGCCAGAGCTAGCACAGTAGAATCAGCAGGGGAAAACCCCCAGGGCTCCGCCTAGCCAGTGCCAGGGATCCAGGAACCCGTAGCTTTTCTTTAAAAAGCTAGATGAGCTCATTCAGACAAAGGGTCCAGAAGACGTGATTCCTACCCGCAACTGGTGTTCTCTATCCTGGCTCCTCTCTGGAAGCAGCTGGAGAGCTTTGAAAAGCACCCAAGTTCAGAGACCCACCACCCAGAAGTTGTTAATGAAACAGCCTCTAAGCGAGCGCTGGTGATGTAAGTGTGGTTAACAGTCTCAATTTACTTTAAGCAAACCTTCTGTGGAGAGGTTTGGTTTGGTGGGGGTGGAGGTATGTGAAATTTACCCCAAGAAGTGAATACTCTTCCTACAGCTGTCATCCCCTTGCCCTGTAGGGGAGCTCTGAGGTCACCTTCCCAGAGAGCTCGCCCACACTCTGGGTACCCTCTCTCTCTCTCTCTCTCTCTCTCTCTCTCTCTCTCTCAGTTTTTCAAGATAGGGTCTCTCTGTGTAGCTTGGCGGTCCTGGACTCACTTTGCAGACCAGGCTGGCCTTGGACTCTCAGAGATCCGCCTGCCTTTGCCTCCCTGAGCCACTGGGATTACAGGCGTGTGCCATCCCAGCCCGGCTACTTACTCTCTTTTTAATAAACTCTTACCCTGCTTCATCCCAGTTTGTCCTGGAAATCTTTCCTGTAGTAAAGTCAGGGATCCCGGCTTTACCTGTGTAGGGGTCTCCAAAAAGAACTCTCGAAACTTCTACAGGTAACAGTACAGAGTTGTCTCTGGCCGCTGCCTGGCTGCTTGCCACTTTACCTCAGCACCATAGACGACAATTCAGTATGTGAAACACAGTGAGCTTCCAATTGTTTGCTTGGCTGGTTTAATAAGAAATAAAATAGGGCTCAGGGGGTGAAGGTGCCCACCATCAAACCTGATCACCTAAGTTCTATCCCCAGGACCCACACGATGGAAAGAGAGCACCAACTGGTCTGGTCCACATGCCTGCATGAGTACCCCCTACCCCTCCACAAAAATACATAAATGTAACATTTTAAGTAAATCAAACCTAGAATTTGGTTTCCTGAAGCATAAGAATGAAGTTTAGATTTGCAAGAGATACAAAGAGAAACATCTTTAATTTAACATATCTTGCAAGGGGGTCCTGATTCAAAGTTCCCAGCTAGCCTCTTAAAACGCTTACGAAATAGACACTATTATCGTCACCTTATGAGGAAGGGGCAGAGAAGTGCCAAGGCAAGGAATCCAACCCTGAGCCCTCTGACTCCAGAAACCCTTCACATTTCACAGAGGGCCTCTCTTGAGCTTGCCTGTTCAAAAGCCAGCAAAGCGGTATTGTCCAGAGGACAGGATGGAAGGAGGCAACCCCTCACTGGGGAAGACTGGGAACTTTTGCCATTGCCAACCAGTGCATTTTCAAACTCCTCTCCTCTCGACAGTTTCTCTCTGTCTCCCTTACCATCACTCTCAGAATTAGCGCCAGAGAACTAATTTATCAAGGACCTTGGAGACTTCCAGAAGATCACCTAAAGAGGACAAGCCCAAATTAGAAGTGTTTGTCTTGTTTCCCATGCCTTCCTGGTTCAGCTTTCCCAGAGAGCCCTTTGTTGGGGGGAAGAAGTTGAGCAAAACTAACCTGCATTGACATTCCCAGCAGAGAAGGACCTGACCACCACAGACAGACAAGGCACTCTTAGGTTTTTGTTTTTGTTTTTGAAAAACATCGTGTGTGTGTGTGTGTGTGTGTGTGTGTGTGTGTGTGTGTATGTGTGTGTGTTATGGTCTCTTGTTCACCGCTGGCTGTCCCCGTGTTGTCGGGGATTCTCTGAGCTCTGCCTCCTATCTTGCTGTAATCACACTCGGATCACACATGTATGCAGCTTCTTTTTTATTTGTTCAGTGAGTGTCTCATTCCGTAGTCCAGGCTGGCCTCAGATTCACAGAAATTTGCCTGCCTCTGCCTCTCAAGTGCTGGGACTAAAGGTGTGCATCTTTAGTGCAAAGGCCTGACTTTGCACCCAGCTTTCATGTGTGGGTTCTGGATATCCGAACTCTGGCCTTCATAATTTCATGGCAAGCTCTTTACTCATGGAGCCTTTGGGAAAGGACAGAAAGCTGAATCCCTGGTCGAGTTTAAAGTCTGGTTCTTTTGGAGCTTTTGCAGGAATAGGAGGAATCTGGAAGAAGCTGATTTTGCCAAGGCTGGAGGCCAGAGTCATCTCCATCTAAATATTACTAACAAGGACATGTTTATTCTCCTCTTTGATGCTGATTGAAAGTGCCGAGAAATTGAGTGTTCCGTGGTTTACCTGCACTGTGCCTCTAAATTATGCTGACATCTCTCTTCTTTTTCGCCTCTGCTAGGATCTAGTTTTAATTAATTTTCAGTAACAAGTCAATCGTCCTGTTTGTTTTCCCCTTCAAAGAGTATTCATCACCAGTACCACATTAGTCATAAGTGACACTTGCAAACTAAAATCAATGCCCATACCACCAAAGACATCAGAGACACCAAAGGCCAATTAGGTCACCCAGATCAAGCTAGTCACGGGAAAGCCTGTGATTCTCCTCTTGTCTCCCACCTCTGGTGGCTGGAGAGACTGTCATGAGGGAGAACAACTGTAGTAGTCAGGGTTCTTGAGAGAAACAGGACAAAGAACACATTCATAAACACCCAAAAAAATTATTAGGTTAGTTTATCAGATCAGCAGGCTGGAGAGTTATCAATGGCCATCTGCATGTTGGAGCCAGAGAATAGAGTAACTGCTCACTTGTGTGAGTCACAGTAAAAGCTGTAGAAGATGGGGTTGATGTCCCCAGGCAGTGACAGAAGCACCAGACACAACTCAAGAAGAATAGAAATAAACTGGGCTTGGTGGCACATGCCTGTAACCCCTGCACTCGGAGAGGCAGAGGCAGGCGGACCACAGTGAGTTGGAGGCCAGCCTGATCTACAACGCAAGTCCAGGACAGCCAAGGCTGCATAGAAATTGCTCTTCCATATGCCAGTCAACTTTAGATCCTCCCTCAAAGACACACTCAGAAATATGTTTTACCATTGTTGGCACTCAAGATTAGCCACCCTGACCAGTCCTTTAGGCCTTCAACCAAGTGACGACTGAAGGAAGGGCAAAAGAGGAAGACAATAGGAAAAAAGGGAAGGAGCTGGCAAAACAGAAGAGTGAGGAAGGGATTGCAGAGGAAGAGAGAAACAAGGAAGAGTCAATGTGTGAGGTTGGTAGCCCTGAAATGCCTCCTTGCTGTGAAGTCACCAAGGCCCACACCCACCACAGGAACGGACGCACCAGAAAGGACAGGAAGGGACCAAGGATGTGACTCCATGGTTATAAGCACTTGCTGCGCAAACATGGGGACCTGAGTGTGGGTGTTAGCATAAAAAGCGAGGTGTGGCTATGCACACCTGTGATCCCAATGCCACGGCAAGTAGAGGCAGGACCGGGGGTGCTGGTGCGAGTGGTTCTGGCTGCCATCTTCACTACAGGTTCAGTGACAGTCCCTGTCTCTAGGGAATGAGATGGAGAATGAAAGTACAGAGCAGCCAGTGCCCCTCCTCTTGCCTCCATGCCTACACACAAGCATACGCACATACGCACATATGCGCACACACGCACGCAAATGAAGAAGGGCCTGTGCAATGAGGACAAGCAAATGCTACTCATTCAGAGTTGGCTGTGCTAAGAGAATTGGCCTGCTCTGGGAGATACTCAAAGACAGGTATTGGAGTGCAAACCTTCAAGGCTTCTGGAATGCCCCAGCTAGAGGCTGCTGGCGTGAGGAAAGTTCAAGCCAGCTGGGCTAGTAAATGTGGTGAGTTAGGGGGGACACGGTTGGCTTTCTTGAATTCGTACTCTGCTATAAGCAGGAAGCAAATGAGAGCCGCTGTCCGTTACTGACAAGCCTTCAATGCTTGGACTCTTGGAGGAGTCAGTGTGCTGTGCTAACTCATACCAGGCTGGCTTCTGGACTCGGATCTGATCCAAGGGGCCGGCTCCCTGAGCAGCTTGTTGCAGGTGCTCCCTTTCCACAAAGGGTCTGGCTGTTGGCTATGCATTCAGCCTCTTTGGAGGTACCCATTTAGCTTCCCCCTGCTCCTGCTAGTGGCTTGTTTTATTCTCACCAACCATCATTCTTCTCCTGGATTTCAAATCCTAAGATTTGAATTCACCCAGTCAAAATCACCGTTACCTCCTGTCTGAATTGCAGATACTTCTTGTAAACACTTATTCGAAGGATCTGAGTCTAGGTGAGATTTCTGGCTTCAACCACGGACAGCTGCTGAGCGGCAATGGCTTCACCTCACAGGTTCCATGGAGGGGAGGTTGACTTCTCCACTTCAATCTGCCTTATGGTAGGCCATGGAGGCAGAGTAACAGTGATTCACATTCTCTGCCAGGTACTTTCATTCAGAAGCCTGGTGGCAGGGGAGGGGCCTGAGGGAGGGACTCGCAGAGCCACAATTCAAGGTCCTTTATGAACCCTTCATCACAGACCCTTGAGACACTCCACAGTGGGTTCGACTGTTCAATCCTCCCTCTGGCCTGGTGTCCTGGGGCTCCTGGGGTAGAGAGGGTCGCTGTCCACCTGACCTCCCATACCATACTCTAGACTGACTCCTCAGATCTTACCAATTCCCTTCTATAATGAAAATGGAACCAAATGCTGGGTAAGCTGGACCTACTTTTCTCTCTTCGGCCTCCTGTGCACAGTCAAAGCAAGGAGATAAACAGCAACCACCACAAGAATGGTGCTTGCGGTCCAGCCAAAAAGAGGCAGTTGACAGCTGGACACTTGACAATGCTAAGACCGCATCAAGTTCAGAGACCAGCCTTTTTCCTTAAACCACTCTCCTGGTTTCTCATAGGCTACATGGAGGGAGTTCACTTCCATGGGCTGCAGTAACATACAACCACAGACTGTCTGTCTGCCGTCTCCCTCGCAGTTCTGGCACTAAAGTGTGACAAGATGTGCCCTCAGAAACCTGTAGAAGGACTCTTCCTTGCCTCTCACAGCTTCTGGTTCACACCTAACCTTTGCTGGCTGGTGCGAGCATATGTCCATTTCTTCTGCTCATACCTCTCACCCAGGTCTCCCAGGCCTGTGTCTGAGTTTTCCCTTCTGGAAGGACTCTAGTCACACTGGATTAAAGCTCACCCTAATAATCTTGTCTGAACTTCATTAGATCTATAATGACCGCACTTGGGGACAAAGTCACATTCTAAGGTAACTTGTAGGCATGACGTTATTGTGTAATTCAAATGCTCATTTCTGTATCCCCTGCCCCCATATCTGGTTACAGTCCTTGTTTTAAGAATTTCCTGTCTCAGTGTTGTATAAACACTGCTCCCCAGTCGTTCCCTTTTATGCCAATAAAGCAACTTACAGCCATTCACTGAGTAGACAAGAGAAAAGGGCTGGACTTCCTGCCAGCCAGGGGAGAAGAAGTTTGGAGGAGGAAGTTGGGGATTCAGCCATGGGAGATGTCCAGGAGAGAGCCCTCAGCAAAGAAAGCTACAAAGTATAACTATTTCTGGGATGTATGCTGGAAGAAAACCAGATTAGTTTAGAGGGTTAAAAATAGATTAATAACTGCTCAGTTCTTGTGTTGTGAAGCTTATTATTAAACAAATATAAAGGGATCTGTTATTTGTGTGATAGCTGGGTTAAGAAAGAAACTGAGAAACAAACACAGTTTTATAAAAATAACTTTAACAGGAACTTTCAAATCCTTACCCCCTAAGCCTGCCAATCCTAGCTCTACCACAGCTTGGGATGTCCTCCACTCACAGGACACACTCAGACACACAAATTTAGTTGTTCAGCCCATTCCTGCATATACACAAGACAAGCCTTGTCTAGGAACTAAAAAAAAAAAAAAAAAAAAAATAAGACCTCCCAAAGAAAAAATAATAGATGTGAGTTCCAGATGTTCCTCTGAAGGTTTCTTCAGGGGAAGCTACAACTGTTCTCTTTCCTCAGAATTAGCATTGTCTGGTCACACTGTATATACTGGGAGAGCTGTCACCCATTCCATTTACCATGGCCACAGTTCACTCTTCCCTCTCTGTATGTTTGGTGGCTCTTGGGAAGAGGTTTCCTGGATTCACTAAATGGAAGCAGGTTTCTGGTGTTCAAACATACATAATTTACCTTAAAATAATTCAATAAGGATGTGTGGGGTAGGGAAGGGCAAGAGAAATCTAGTCTGTTCTCTAGGTGAGACTGTCTAGCATTTGCAACACTGCATCAAGGGTCACCTCAAGGGGCAGAGGTCCCACATTCTAGCTATTGTGGAGCACAGGCCTCCTTCATGAGCACTGGATGTGAGGATGTGTTTTCCCGTGTGAAACAAATGGTGTTGGAGAGATGGAGTTGCCTAGAAACAGCTCATTTCACTTACCTGACTAGGTTATATGAATGGGAGTTCTTACATTATCATCCTTGGGAGAGACAGGATTTCCACCTAGTACTAGCAAGATGTCTCCCATGTGTTTCTTTCAAGACATCCAACAGATTGTGTTACTTGATTCATTATGAATAGCCCTCGATCCTGCAGGCAGAATACCCTCACACAGGTCTCAGTGGATCTTTCTGGAAGGTCAGCAAGCAAGAGCCTCACCAAGCCCACAGGTACAAAGAGTGTGTTTGTTTTTGACCTGCTAATCACTGTAGGCTTGCTTTTAGCATGGTACAACATCTGGAAGGGGAGTTGAAGGAAGTGGGTAGAATTCCCCCTTAAACTGTCAAAGACCGAAGGTGTTTCCCAAGGAGAGTGGACAAACCAGTTCAGGCCTGTTCTTAACAGCACAGTGTAGATAGGCAAGCAAGACGAAAACACTCCGGAGCTCACACCTTCCTGTCTCTGAAGAACTGGAGACAGTCATTCCAAAGAGCTCTTGGTTTGGCTTGGAGATCCTCTGGCTGGTCTAAAGGCTAGCCAGGGCAGAAACTGCATGTCATGCAGCACTCCTTGCCTTACCTCTCAGCTGGTCCCCTGCACTGCTAGCTGGGCCTTGTAGATCCAAGAGCTGGGTGTGACAGTTCTGCCATCTTTACTTCCAGCCACCCGCCCATGGCATCGTGTGCCCAGAGCACATGCTCTGACTCTCTCAAGCCATAAGTGAAGACTCCATCAGTGACTCAGATGAAATTGGCCTGAGTGAGAGAGGCCTTGGCCATGCCTAGCTTAGTCCAGTAAGGGTGGATGGAGAGAAGGGCAGTGATGTCACCATGATGTGCTGAGAGCAGATCACTCTACTTGGTCCTCATGGTTAATCTTTCCTGTCAAATTGACAGGATCTGGAATCTACTCAGGGAACATGCCTCTAGGCAGCTCTCTCTCTCTCTCTCTCTCTCTCTCTCTCTGTGTGTGTGTGTGTGTGTGTGTGTGTGTGTGTGTGTGTGTGTGTGTAAGTATTAACTAAGGAGATACCCTTCCTCAGATCAGGGACACCTTCCAAAGGATTGCTTGGACGTAAAGAGGCCTGAGGGGAATTCAGTGTTACCTGCTTCCCCTCCCTGTCTTCCTTCTTGCTGGTGGATACGTTGCCGCTGTTGCTGTGCCCTGCCCGCTGGTGCTGCCACCCCTCACTAACAGTAGATGAGAGATAGGGACTCCAGCCTTAGCCTTCTAAGATGGGCTGAAGACCAGAGACTCTCCAGGAATCTCTCAGTCAGGACTGCCGAGATACCAAGCTTCACAGACAGCCTAGCTGCGGAGTCTTAGGCCACCCTAGCTGTGCCCACCACTGTTGGGCCTCACAGTATTTACTGTACAAGCTAAACTTATGAATCCTGGTTATACTACATACTCATTCTGTGAATTTTGCTCCTCTGGAGAACCCTGCCTAACACAGCCTACTTCTGTTTATTCAGAATTCTCTATGGTAAAAACCTTGTAGAAGGGGGCCAACAAGATAGCTTAGTGAGTAAGGTACTTGACAACCAAGACTGATGACCTGAGTTCCATTCCCAGGACCCAAGTAAAGTTAGGAGAGAATGGACTCCACAAAGTTGCCCTTTGACCTCTACACATGCACCACGACTCACACACATATACACTGATAAATATAAAAATTTTTAAATTCTTGCAGAAAATAACAAAATAACTTATTTAGTGGTGTTCAGGTTTTATAATATGTTATTATGTCCTAAGTATAGATGTGTGTTCTATAAACATTTCGTGTTATAGAGTAGATACATTGCATGTAATACAATCTATATCATAAAACAAATGCTGTAAGATTAAAGGAAACGTTAAAATATATACAAGCAATCTATCTGTCTCTTAGTCACTTTTCTAGGGCCCAGGGCCAAGGGGAGATATATAAGCACTGCTGGAGTTTATGCAAATGAATGCCAATGAGGCATCTTAGAGAAGATTCTTAGCCCTTGGAGGTCTGTGGAAACTCACTGAGAATTCTGACACACAAGGTTCCTCTGCTCCCGTATGCTCTTCCCCGAAGGAGCCAACCACCAGGTCTTCCAGAAGCTGTTCTCTGTCCTTCGGGGGACTCTGTGGCCTCCCTGAGGGAGGTCCTGATGCATGGGATAGGAGCATAATGTATCCTTTACATTCTTAGCATCCCTCACTCTAGTTCTTCAATGCTAAGTACCCTTACCCCTAGAACTGCAGGTGTCAGAATCTCAAAATCTAAGATCAGGTAGTAGAGGAGACTGGAGTAAATTGAGGTAGGGGTGTCCACCTGAAGTCTATATCTGAAAATAGAACCATCACCTAAATCTAGCCCGTGGCTTACCAGTTTCCAGCCTCGGGCCTCAGATGTTTTGAAATAATGTCTGGGGTCACTATGAAGCGCAGGTCACATGAAGACAGAGTCCCAAAGAATGCCATATAGAGAGGGATCAAAGTGATAGTATGAGCTACAAGCCAAGGTCTAGAGCTTGAGTCTAGAATGTCCCCTATAGGCTCAGTCTTCAAGCACCTGTTCTGCACTTGATGCTATTTTAGATGGCTGCAGGGCCTTGGGAGGTCGGGCCTAGCTAGGGGAACCAGGTCGTTAGCATGGGCCTTTGAACAATTTACCTGCTGATGGTTTAGTCCACTGAGCTCCCATGCCATGTTGTCCTCACCACAGTGGACTAAGACCCTCTGAACCCATGAGCCAAAATGTATCCTTCCTCCCCAGAGTTGCCTTCATTGTGTAAACACAGGAACGTAAAGCATAACTAACACACCGGGAAATGAAGGCTGTTAGCAAGCTACTAAGATCTGAGAAGAGGAAAAGAGAGGAATCATACAGATTTCAAAGGGAATTTGGCCCTGCTTATGTTTTTATCTGCAACTTACAGACGACTGCAAAAATCAGACAATGCACTTCTGTTGTTGCCAGCCAAATAGCCTGTGACTCTTCCTAAGGATATCAGGACAAGGGGCGTTGGTCTCCTTTTTCACTTATGAAGATGTGTTTGAATACATGAGGCTGTTAACTTTTTCAATCAGGTCTGAAATTCAGACAAATTTTTCTGCATCAGAAGCTTGACGGCAGTTTCCATCCATCACCCTGGCCTTCCCAGCTTGCTGATTGAGAACATACTTTAGTAGCTAGTTTGTTTATGCCTTTAATCCCAGCATTTCACAGGCAGAAGCAGGGAGACTTCTGTGAGTTCAAGGCTAGCCTGGTCTACAAAGTTAGTTCCTGGACAGCTAGTGCTGTTACTCAGAGAAACCCTGTCTCAAAAAACAGAGAGAGAGAGAGAGAGAGAGAGAGAGAGAGAGAGAGAACATGTCAGCCAACCCATCTGCCTGCAAATATTCCATTGAGCCACATTCCCCATTTCTGATACTCTTTAGCCGGAGAGCAGAAACACGGAAGGTCCTACCAACCACTGAGGGTGTGTTCATTGCCTCTCTAATTTCCCTTGAAAGGCCTGTACTTGAACCTCTCTTGTTTCATGAGAGCAGAGTTTTCACGGAGCTCTGTTCTCTACAGGGAAAGCCACTTTCATCAGGCTCTCTGCCATATGATTAGGGTGCATTTAAAAGTAATTAAAAACTTGTATTGAACATCAGGACTTCTGCTGGGCCACTGAGGAGAATCCCAATAATTGGATCCTTGGAAAGCTTCAGTCACTTCAGAGGCAGGCTACAGTAACAGGGAGCAGGAAGCTAAGGGCAGGGGACAGCCACATTTCTCTCATCTTTGCTTGCTCTCCTTGATGGAGGGGAGCTCAGCTGATCAAAGCCTCTATTACATTCTAAATGTGTAGTGTTACTGGCTTACATGCCACCCCGAGATCTATGTGAAACTCTCACCTTCTATACCTCAGATGGGGTCTGTATTTGAAGATAGAAACTTTTCATAGGAAACCAACTGAAAACGAAGGTCATCCGGGTGAGCCTTAATTTGATAAGACTGGGGTCATAGTTACTGCTCTCTAGTGAAGGGACATCATGACTATGACAAGCCATGACAATTCTTAAAAGGAAAGCATTTAATTGGGGACTTGCTTATAGTTTCAGAGGGTTAGCCCATGATTATCATGGCAGGAAGCAGACAGGCACGACAGTGGAACAGCAGCTGAGCGTTTTACATGCTGATTCACAGGCATCAGGCAGAGAGAGAGAGAGAGAGACACTAAGACTGAGCTTGACATGGGCCTTTGAAACGTCAAAGCCCACCCTTAGTGACAAACCTCCTCCAACAAGGCCACACTTCCTTGTCCTTCTCAAACAGTTCCACTAACTGGGGACCAAGCATCCAAACATAGAGGATTATGGGGACCATTCTTATTAAGATACCATAACTCAACTGGTATCCTTACCAAAAAATAAAAAATTAAAAAAAAAAAAAAGGAAATGAGAGTAAAGACAGTGTTAATCCTGAGAGGCCTCCATTTAAAGAGAAGAAAAAATGCTTGCTGCTTTCCTCTGAGTATGGCCATTTATCTTGTAAGTCTACAGAGTAAAAAGCACTTCCTAGAAACCTTTGGTCATGTACCCCTGAGTAGCTCACCTCTCAAAGATCCCAAAGTGAAGAGCAAACGTGGGGTGAAGTCATCTTGCTGGGTCCTTGTGGAGAGCCTTGGGATGCAGCTACAGACAAAGCCAGCCTGAGACAGGCCCAATGCTCCAGGTAACCCAGAAACCTCCAGCACCTGGACACAAATGGCCTCTTGCTAAAGCAACACACCTGTGGCCTAGCTTGATGAGCTGAGTTGGATCACCAGGACTCACACTGTGGTGTGGAGAGTTGCTTGTTAAGCTGCTTTGTTATGTTTTCACCTGGGGAAGTAGTTTTTGAAAAAAAAAAAAAAAAGTTAGGGGGTTCCACACCTTTTTCTATTAGTATTGGTGTTATTTGCTTGCCTATAATGAACCCTGAAATAAACCCATGCTGCTTCAGTCAGGCTGACAGCCCTCTCAAGCAGATCCCATGTGTAGTTTGATTTGTCCTCACTCCCCACTCAGGTCCTGTTCAACTCTGTCCACGGGCTTCGGCAGGCCCTCCAAATGGTAATCCTGAGATCTGCTGAAGAAAAACAAATTCTACCCTTTTGGGACCAAATTTAAAGCAAGCTCTGTTAAATATTAAATAATGACAAAGAGGTGGGCTTTGATCGGGACCATTCCCTGGAACTTCCCAGCTAAATAGTCCATGAGGTGGAAGTTTATAAAAACTAACCTATAGGCCACCATACTTTCCCATGAGGGTTTGTTGTTTTCCAAGAACTACAACTCTTAGCATTCCAGGAAGTTACCTGGTCCTTGGGCAAGTGGGGCTAACAGTTTAATTTTGGGCACTGCAACAGCAAGAGAAGGTGAGTGGTCTGACGAGACTTAGGAAGGCAAGAGACAGTCATCAAGAAGCCAAGGAGAGAGGCCTCACAACTTGCAGACAACATCAGCATGGACCATATCTCAATCTTTATTTCTTTTTACTTGAAATAAAGCAGGCTGGATCAGCTTAGAGAAAGGGGCCAGACAGCGCTGTGGCTACAGCCTCACGCAAATACACAGAACTGGCCAGGACAAACCAAAATGGCTGACTGATATGAGCCTCACCTATCTTTTGCCTCATTATCGTGGAACTCTCCCATCACTGCCTTTGTAAAACTATCTGCTTCCATGATATGTCCAAAGACTTCATATGAAAACAGAAATGGGGAATAAAACCTATTTGGGGAAAAAAAAAAACTCAATTTATTTCTGGAATTCCCCCACCGTTTTTCCTGCATGAATTTTCACTGTCCCCATTAAAGTTTTCTGATTAGACAAGCTACCTAAAAGCTCACTGACATAACACACTCTCTCTGCCATTGTCTTGCATGTACATCACTATCCTTTTCTTGAGCACATCCTTTGCCTTTTAACACCCACATTTGAGTCTGCATTAAAACCCTCATCTTCATAAACTCCAACTTTGCCTCTCATACTGCCTTGTCACAAAATTGTTTTTCTGTTTTGTCAGCCAAGATCACAACTTTTCCTCTGTGAAAGCTGGGAGCTACGTCTGTCTCCCTCGGTGGTACTGATACCCAGGACTGAGGCAATTCCTTTTGTGTCGAGGCAGGATTGAAAAGAGAGGAAAAACTGAAGGAACAGAGGTAAGGAAAGAGTTCCTCAGCCAGGGATCAAGTTTGCCTTTCCTGCTGGCTGAGCGTCAAGAAACAATCGACTCAGACAATATGTGTTTTCCTAAAGATGTCTCAACTGAGGGTGCTAAAAACAACACGTGAACGGTACTTGTTTTACACCAAAATGTTCATAACATTGAGTTTTACATTAGCACTCCTCCCTCATCCCTAAATCTAAACAGCACAATTACAATTTCATTGACAGAAGAAAATCCCTTGTTAAAAAGGAGTAAACCAGCTCAGGTATTTTTGCTTCAATTTCAAGCTTTGCTTGATCTTTAAATCGTGTGGATTATATTCTTTGTGGACTGTGACTATAAAGTCACATGATCTCATATATAGCCACTGCAACAATGCCTTGCAATGCACGCAACTCTTTCCTGAGAAGCGCATACCGCTATACCGTCCTTTTCTTGTATGTTGTCTTATCTAAATACTTAATAAGCTCACTAACATTGCTTCTCTATGGGTGGTTTTGAAATTCTCTCCTGTAGTAGAGTCCAGGATCTGGCTTTAAGGGTAGATTCTTGAGGGAGGGAACTTCTTGGCCCGCTGGCAGAAGCACTGGGCTATGCCTCCTGCTGTGCCGTAGACATCGGGAGCCATCTACCCTGCAAAGTTAAGGTCACCGTAGCAAAACAATGCAGGTAGCCGCCCTGCTTCTCAAGGCTCAACCCCCAGGCCAGCTCATCACGAATCCCAGGCCAAGGTCACACTTCACTGTCATGGGCGACAGCAATACAGACAAGCATGCTTGTATGTTTCCACAATGTCAAAATTTATTGAATAACAGTGTGACGGTGCAATATAGAAACCACTGACATGGTCACTCCGTGATTTGGAGGGAAGGTTTTTGTTATAGATAAGAGAAAGAGAGACCATCCGGAGACATCTGGTAGAGTCTGGAGGAGAGAGAAGCAGCAGCAGACTCAACATGGCTAGGGCTATGTCCCTCCCAGGAGAGAGTGGGGAGGAGAGAGGAGAGTAGTGAGGAGAGAGAGAGAGAGAGAGAGAGAGAGAGAGAGAGAGAGAGAGAGAATAGAGGAGCAGGGAGGGAAACTGGCTCTTGTAAAGAGTAAGCTGTAACCTGGAGCAGCCTGGGAACTAGCATAGTACAGGAGGAGTGGGGGAGGGGGAGCAGGGTCAGGATGCTGGTGTGGGCTTTGAAATACCTAACAGCTACACGTGAAAAGGAACTGAAGGAGTCTGGGAGCCAGCATGGGCTTTGCTATATAGCCAGAGGTGTAGCCAAGGAGGCAGGAAACAGGTTTCTGAGAAATGCCGACAGTAGGTTTTGATCTAACCACCAGAAATCCTTCTGTAGTTGAGCTTGAGCTGAGCCTAGACTGTCATTTTTGAGCATCTGCACTGCCTTTTAGAGTTTGAGACCTAACAAACAGTAAATTCACAACTTGAAGTTTCAGTGGCAACAATTTTCCAGATACTTCCTCTTTCCTTGACAATTCTGGTTGAGACAAACGCAGGTTCTTTTATCATAAACTTAACTTCTAGTATTAACTCTCAAATCATCCATTATATACTACATAAGAAATATATCTGTATATACCTATATGTCTATCTTCTGAAGTTTCTACCTATCTATGTACACATGATCTCTGTGTTAAAGTATCTCACCTCATCTATATATGTATGTATGTATCTATGTTTCTATCATCTATACATATATGTATCTATATTGAAGTTTCCATCTATCTGTGCATATATGTATTGAAGTTTCTGTGTGTCCATCTATGTACATGATATATATATCTGCATATATGTACATATATGCATTTATGTAGGTTACAGAGGGACTAGAAAGAGTTAAGCAGTAAGCAGGCTTCAAAGAGGTCCAGAGAAGCCTGAGAAGCAAATGCTTAGGAACAGATAGGGACGTCAGAGTCTCTGTGCTCGTAAGATAACGCATCAAACCCAGCAACAAAGCTGCAAGTCACAGATTTGAGAGTGAAACTAGAGTTGAGCCTGGCTAGAGATGAAAAGGCCAGAACTGGATCCAGACAAAGGGACAAGAGGACAGATGGACAGGCAGGTCCAGATGGAAGAACAGGAAGACAGGCAGATGGCAATTTCACTGAAACTGCATGCTGAAAGAAGAGAAAGCCCAATAGAGCCTGAGCCAGCCAGAGGGGAAACTTTTCTCCTAGAAGGAGATTTACCACTTGTTAGACCACTTTCCCTAGAGACAACGATGGGCAGGACCACACCTGCTAGAAATGCATAACCCTGGCCTTCTACTTACATTGTAATCTCCAGTTGGTGTCAGGGTTTAACAGCTGAAGAATACGTTGGCAGATCAGGGCCAAGGAATACTACAAAGTGTCGCCATGCAACCTCCCATGAGGGAGTTATTGGGAGGAAGGGATATACAGCAGCTACTTCTGACTGAGGATGGAGGAGACAGTGCCCAGGCAGTGAAGGCACTGGCTTGATAAAGAGCTATACCGTATGCACATAGGAAGAATATGTAACTCGTGGTGATGTATGACTGTAGCATTTGGTGGCTAGTGATGACATGGCTGCTAGCGCCATGAGTTAATTAATGTAGCTGAGCTTAGGGGACAGACACCTGGTTCTGGAATGTGGGTACTTCTTGGAAGTTCTTGGTTTTCAACAGTAAGGACACAGAAAATGGACTTGGGGAGTTGCTGGCTCTCCTTGTCTCTCTGACCAACGTGGTCGCTCTGAGTAAATCCCCCTTTTCTACTTTTCACAGTTAAATTGGCTCCTTTAATTAGTTTAAGGATAGGTGGCTAAACCTGGCTTGGTCTGGTAACATTAGCACCAGGGAATTTTAGGATTTCTTTGTTGAAGGTTCACAGTCTCGTTAATCAAAGAACTTAGAAATTGACTCAAAAGGAAACTCAAAGAAATTCTATTTGAGTTTGGTAAAAAAAAAAAAAACAAAACAAAAAAAAACAGCAAGGAACTTGAGCATAAATCTCCCCAGCTCCTAGGAATGCAAGTGTTCAGAATAGCTGAAGGCGACCCCAGACTCAAATAGGACGTAAAAGCAATGACTGTTTATTCTGCAGAGACAACCAGCGTGCGGGAGCCAGCCACTCATTCAAAATGGCGACTCTGAAGTGAGCTTGCAGGCTCTTTTAAAGGCTATCGGGGAATTTCTACTGTGGCTAATGTGACTTCGATTGGGATTGGCTGGTGTCCATGGAGGCTATGTGACTCCTATTGGGATTGGCTCTCGCTTTGGAGTGAGAGCCAATTACCTCATAGTAGGGTTGGTCCTCTCAGGAGGAGGAAGGGCAAAGCATGAAGCTCTGCGTTTTTGTGTTAGAGTCCCTGCAAAAAAGGCAGGCAGGTTCAATAATAAACGTCAGCAAACAGTCACGAGGTGGAAGGTGGAGGAAGTTTCAAAACAAACAAACAAACAAAAAACGAGTGAGAAGTCCCAGAGTGTCAAGGAAAGACTACCCAGGCTTTGGCCAGTGTCCAAAAGAAAAAGAGATAGAAATGAAGAAAAAAGTAAAAGCGAATTGTTCGGGAAAGTGGGCGAGCCTCAGTGCTATATGACAGAGGATCTGCAAGCAACTGTGGTGAGGGTGGACAGTTTGGGGGAGGATAAACTCATTATCTCCTTAAGGGGGTAATTATTCCTCTGGTGTACTTAGTGTGTGCTCAGATGAATCGGTTTGGGGTGGGGGAAACGGTCTCCTAGCCAGGTGATTGACAGGCCCAGCTGGATTGACTCTAAAGGAAGAAAACAATACTGTGTAATGTTTTAAATTTTTGGAGCAGATCAGAATGTCATGTCTCTACCCAGGGCCAGAGTTGTTCCATTCTTTTGGCTAAGAGGCCGGCAGAGTGGTGAGTTAATGCTTTGTTTGTTTGGTTTTGTTGTTGTTCTTGCATTTAGTGTTGCCAAGGAAACTGGAGGCAGAGCCCAAAGTCCATCATGATAGAGGGGTTCAACCTCGGAGGCCTCTAAAATCTACCATGACCCTTTCACCAACCCAACATATAAGAATGTAACCAGAAAATATCTAAAACCTATTGCAGATTCCCCTAGCGCCCTCCTTCAAGTTTCTATTAGTGTTGTTGAAAAATTTATGAATTTCCTTTGTCCTGTGATTGTGAAAGTCCATGTAACTGCTTCCATGTTTGATCCTGGCTTTCAGGGCAATGGCATATGTTCCTGAGCCACTCACACTTGGCTCAGATGAAGCTATCTCTTACTCCTTTGGAGATGAGAGCTATCTTTTGTGTTAACAAAAGAGAAACAGAGGAGAGGGAGGCTGAGGGCATCTGAGCTTTCTACCCATCTGGTCCTCAAGTCAGAGCCTTTATGGAAAGCAACATAAGTGTTCTGAGTCTGAATAATGCCTGTGTAGAAACCGAAGTCACGAGTTCTGCTTTCCCAAGGAGTGGTGCTGTCTACATGGGAGATCTAATCGCTACTATTTTATTTCTATTCTAGCATCAAATAACATTTCTTATCCCACAAATTTATGGGAAAGGGCTCTCTCCCTGATGTGTGCATGCTAATGTACTTCCTGCCCTGCCAATGTTTGCAAAAAGCATTCTCAGCCTTTGACAGGTAGGAAATTTGCATTTCCATTAGTGAGGCCTTTGTCAGTTGTGAGTCATAAAAGCCCCAGAAGAATAGGGAAGGGGGAAATGTATTGTACTTTAAAAAGGAGACTTTATTGCACGGTTCAAGGCAAGGTACCAAAGGAGACAAAGCCTGCTGAGCAGGCTGCAGTAAACCCCCACAATCCCAGAGCTTAGCAAGGCTCATGCCTGTCACAGGACAAGCAGAGGGGAGGAGAATCTAAATGTGACTGTACTTATTCACCATTTCCTATGTTTAACATTAAAATCATACACTTGATGAAGGATGATAGGGGAGCATGGTACTGCTAGTCCAGGACAAGTGTTTCTTGTTCCATTAGCTACAGCTATAATGTTCTCATTTCAGGTTTCTCCTGTTTGGCCACAGCCACTCTGGCAGAGCTGGGGGTTTGATTTGTGTATGTGATTTGTTGGCCTCTTTATGTTAATACAATCAAGATGTCCAAGAAAAAGAAAAGCTCACGAATCCTTAGCAGCGAAAAGAATGATGCAGACTGGGCTGCTGCTCTGTTGTTATCTTATTTGCCCTCCAAACTCTGTCCCTAAACACTTCCAGTTAAGTAATTCAGAGGCAGCACTAAATTTTGGAAAGGAGGAGGTGGTGGAGGCAGAAGGGAAGATGTTATTGAGTCCTGGAATGGAAGGAAAAGGGGACTTCCACAAGAAACAAGCAAATGCAAAGAAGGGACCAGAGCATGGGGTGGGGGGAGTCCTCTGTTCTGTTTTGCTGTCAATTCAACTGGCCTTCCCTCAGGGACCTTCAGGGTCCTGACAACGTCCTGTGTCAGTACCTGTGTCCTGTGACACCATCTGGGCCAGGTACTTCTGGTAGAACTGGTCTGCCAATCCCTCTCTCTCTTGCCCTCTTGTTCCTTGCTGTTTCTGTTTCTCTCTCCTTTGTTGGGGCACCCCATAACCCCATCTCTGTCTCTCTCTGGCTCCGCCCTCATGGCCCCTTAGGCCCTAACTCTCTTCTGCTTCTTTTCCCCAAATAAATATCTTTCATACCAGATCTGTCGTATGCATGGGCATTTTTTAGATAAATACTAATGGCCTCAAGGAGACCTCAAGCCTCTCCGGGGCTCAACAGAGTCATCACAGAGTAAGAGTTCCTTAAACTTCCCATTATAAAGAAAAAAGATGGCAACAGGGGTTAAGTGATAAGCAGAGAGGCACACACTTCTTTAGCAATGGGGCAAGGTCCAACCAAAGTCTCACCTGCCCCGGCAAAGGGTTCAGGGTTTATTCCACAGAGGAGCTATTTCTGCTTGCCAGCTATTTCTTTGCAGATACCATTTGAATGACTACTCTCTGCCAGGCACTGAGAGTACAAAGGCGCAAGCTGAGCCAGATCTTCTTGATAGTGGATGCTAGGCAGAAAGGACTGGAATGGAATGGTCCTCTGCAGCCATCTGCTCCCCATTTGGAACATTTGATTATCAATATGTCAACTCTCTGTGAGATAAATGGCATGATCAGTGGTCAGTAACACCCTGGTAGAAAGGGAATTATTTTTATTAAGGAGGCAGATTTCAAGCAGTCTAATGGAAAATCTCCACACTGCTTGTAACTCATTTCTAGCACTGGTCCTCCACGGCTAGATTAAAAAAATAAACCATTGCTGCTTGCCAGTAAGTGATGGAGATTCAAAGTCTGCTTGTAAGTAACTGCAAGGTGGAGGAAGAACCAACGATAGTGGCTTTAAATGGGCTACAAAGCTGTAAAGGGTAAAGGCTGGGAAGCTGCTGCCCAGTTAAGTTTTTGCTCTGTAAGCATGAGCACCTGGGTTCATATCCTTGGAAATCTACAAAAACAATAGGTGGGCATGGCAGCCAGCCTATAATCCCAGCCTGAGAAGGCGGGGTCAGAGCAAGCTGGCTAGTAAGGCTAGTAGTGTCAGCGAGCTCTGGCTTAGATAGCTCTTACCTCAGTGAATAAGACGGAAGAACAGCTGAGGATGATTCCTAGCATCAGCCTCTGATTTCCACATGCAAATGCTCACACGCGCACACACACACAGGCAAAAACATACAGAGACACACACGCACACACCAAAATATGGGACCTAGCAAAACTGAAAGGTAAACGTGTTATTTGTGGATATCAAGCCCAGTGAGAGTCCTCAAGGATTCCTAGTCTTTTATCCTAGAGTAAGAAGTTGATAGGGACACATGGGTACTGGCAGAAACAGAGATAGTTTATTAAGAGAGTAGGCCAGAGTGATAATTCACTCTGTATAAGTTAATGAATAGCATGAAGACCAGAGTTTGATCCCTAGAAACCATATAGAAAAGACAGCCATGGTGTTTGTAACCTCAGCCCCGGGGAGGCAGAGATAATTACTGTAGCACTCAGTGGCCAGCCGTGACACCTGCTGCCTGGGAAGACTTCCATTTAGGAAGGGGGTACAGACCATAAATGAAGAATCCAGCAAGTACACCTGCTGATCTCAGATAGCACTGTATGTTGTCAAGATAACAAAAGGATCATGGGAGAGAATGTACAGAGATCAATTTGGAAGGTTTGAGAAAGCTGTCTGAGAGCAAAGGGAAGCAAAGACATGAATGACAAGGAATTTTCCAGGCAGTGCAAAACTATCCACAAATTCCCTGGGCCTCTGAAGCATCAGGAAAACTGAGTGCTAGGAGAGGAGTAATCTAAGCCACAGCTCTTTAGCTAGAGCCCAGATCCAGTATCTTAGAGAGTTTAGTCTGGTTCCATGTTCAGCGGCACACCAGGAGAATAGGTTAACCCAAAAGTAACATAATTGACCCAACTTGCCTGTGGTAAAGCTTTCCCAGATATTGAGAATGGGAAGCCAAAACAAAGAGAGTGTTATGATATTGCTGAAACCAGGATTCTGGGGTCTTGGAGTTAGATATACAGAGAGAGACACACACCAAAAACAAACAAACAAACAAAAACATTCATTTTTCTTGTTGTGGTAACATTTGAGGAAAAACAATGGAATAATAGATGGAAGCTAAAATCCTCTGTTGATAGACAAAGTACACGAGCCAAAGGCTTCTTAATAAAGAACCAACAATCAAATAGTCCTTCACCTAAATATGTTAAGAAGGAAGAGGAAAGATCAGAAGGAAGGAGAAGAGGACCTCCCCTATAAGTGGACTTGGGGAGGGGCATGCGTGAAGAAGGGGGGGAGGGTGGGATTGGGAGGGGAGGAGGGATCGGCTTATGGGGGGATACAAAGTGAATAAAGTGTAATTAATAAAAGTTAAAAGAAAAAAAGAAGGAAGTGGAATCAAGGATCTAACCTTCTCCAATCGGGGTTGACCATGTTTCTATCAGAGCCATAGACTATCTACCAGAGCCATGACTTTTGAGTTGTTGGCCAGAGTTGTTCAGAAACTCCCAAAACATTATTAGCTAGTGCTATTGCCCTTTGTTGTCTCCCAGAGGTGGAAAGTACTGCTTAAATCACTATGCACCTCAGATAGAGGACTCATAGGACCCAACCTGGGTCCGATCTGAAAGCCTTCTTCCTGAGGATTAGATTTCATGGTACCAGGAAGCAACCATACAAGCTTCCAAAGGAGGGAAGCAACCAATAGTCCTACCCAACTATGATGCCTTAGAAACCACAGCCACAACCAGCATGGGTCCATAACCTTAAAAGTGCAATAGCAGGGGTCTGGAGAGATGACTCAGTGGTTAAGAGCACTGTCTGCTCTTCCCAAGGACCTGGGTTCAATTCCCAGCACCCACATGGCAGCTCACAACTGTCTGTTGAATTACTGCCAATTCCAAGGGATCTGACACCTTCACACTAAGGCACATAAAATTAAATAAGTTGTTTTTTTAAAAAGTTCAATAGCAGCATGCATACCTTGGCAGTAATGGCTTTCTAATTGGACTTAAGGCCCACTCAACAAGAGGAAAATCATACTCATGCCTTATATTAATCATTTATCCAACTACTAGGATCTAGCGAAGTCATGGATCTTGGAGGAAAACCTACAGTCGCCATTTCACTATGCCAGCATAAACCCCTAACTACATTCTAAGTGTTTATCCTTATATCTACAAATAAGTATGGTTCTCACCCCTTATCAAGGAAATTTCTCTTTACTACAGATGGAGACCATTATTTCAAAAAAATCACACCTTATCAAAGTGCAGAGCTGTGGAACACAGCCCCAACTGAAGCAGCCCTACACCTAAGGCTCAGAGATCATTTTGGAAGAGGGAGCCAGAAGATTGTAAGATCCTGAAGGTCAGGAAGTTTCCTGTGAGATTGTGTCTCCGAGGAATGTCAGAAAAGCTACAACCATGAAGTCTCACCAGTATGGCTGTCTAAACAAAGAGGACACCAACAGACATGTTAAAGTAAAAGGGGGAGAGGTCACAAGGCCTCCCGGTTACACAAAGAACTACAGGAAACTGAAGAATGATGAGAACAGGAAGAATAGTCTTCCCCAAGGAAGAACACGACAGTTGGTAATCCAGTGCCAAATGATCAGCTCAGGGAATAAATATGTACATGTATTTTATAGACTGAGCAGGTTGTATTTATGTGCTTAGAAATACACACACCACCACCAACAACAACAACTAAAGAAAAGAGGCCATGGAGCAAGGTAGGGTACATGAAAAGGGTTGCAGGGAGATAAAGGGAACGGAATGAAATGATGTAAAATGAAATGAAATTAAATAAGATAAAACAAAGACTGCAAGCTTCCTAAAGTCAGGTTCCCAGAGGAGGAAGGCCAAAACTGAGCCAGCCATGCCTTTTCCACTGTCCCCAGGCAACTATAGCTTATCCCAAGTATAAAGGAGTGAAGGTGATAGGAGAGGCTAAGCAGGAAGAAAAGGAACGGAAAAGGGCTACTTGCCCTTTTATTTGACAGTAGTATCAAATAAGAATATTTCAGCATTTTCTGACACAAATGGCATGACCAATGACTGGTAGCATCTTTTCTGATGTAGAGTGTTGCCCCCCTAGTTGGGGACCTATTTGGGGATGTGGGTACCCTCTGACACGAATATCACCTTAGTCAGAGACCAATCTACAGATTCCAATACTCGGTTGCTCGCTGTACCTGCCTGAAGTCTTCCAGGATTGACCCTGTCTACTTCCTTGACCTTTGCCACAGGAAACATAACATCCCCTTCCTCTTCTCCCATTCTCCCAGCTGTGGTCATAATCCATGGCTTGCCCGACCTGATTTTTGTTTTTTGTTGTTTTTGTTTTATCTCTTTAACTTCAATAAGTTGCCCTTGCTCTTACTTCTAAGTAAAATTTTAAATCCTTTTATCTCTAAGTCCAAGAGCCTGCAAAAGGGACCCTGAGTCTCTGAGTGACAGCCAGGGCGGGAGAGGCCAGGGGCAATAGTGACAGGGGGTCTCTCTGCATAGTAAGAAACATCAAGCATGGAGAAGCATCCTGCTTCATGTGAGATGCTGTTCGTGAAAAGAAACCATCTAATAACTTTCAGACTCAGAATATTGATTGTTAAGTGCCATGCTGGCCAGCTCCAGCTCTGGCCTGGGGCTAGCTCATAGCTAACTTCTTAGGAAATGTTATTAATTAAACCTTTGACAACCTTCAGGGAAGTGGCATTCACAGTCGTGATTTCAAGCAGGAGCCTGAGCTGGCTTCCATGGCTGCACCCTCTGCGGACCTAAAGGGACTCCTGCACACCTTACAGCTTCTGTGGACCTGAGAGTAAGAGTCTTAGTTCCACTGTCCCTGCATTTCCCCTTTACAACTTAGACAGCCTCCAGCTCCTTTGTAACCTTTTGCTCATTTCTGCTTTTGATTTGCTGCAGTTTTACCTTCTCGCTCTTAAAATTCAGAAAGCAAAGCTCTGCAGGACGCCCTGTCACTGAGCCTGACCTCGCTGTGTGTGTACAGCCCAAGGGTTGCTCCCTGGCGCTACTATGTCCTGCCCCGTTCATCCTGGCCACAGTCACTCTCTGACAATACCGCTGCCCCGCGGGCTATGAGCCTGAGCTTCAGAGACTCCCAAGTCCCCAGGGTTTTGTCTGCTGTGCTGTCTCCCACCTGGATCTGCATTAAACAGCTTGTATTCAATCCTTAAAAATCATGTTACCCATGTTATTACTGAAGGGTGCCTTAGAATTCATCAGACATTTGTCAAATGCACAAGGTTGCCTGAGCCCTGCCAATATGGAGACAGTACTGCCCCCTTCCCCAACCCCCCGTGTCCTCCAGTGTCTCGGGGAGACCAGATGGCCAGCTTCTTGGGTGTCACAGAGGCAATCAGGTACTCAGAGCCCATTACTCCTGCACTGTTCCACTCCTGACCAGTGAGTGCTTCCAGAACTAGATAGTCTGGGTGTGTGTTGGGGGGAGGGATGGGTTTTGATAGCATTTCTAAATAATGAAGTCTGACCAAAAGTTGGTTACAAGGATGGAGGTGTATCATGGAGGTACGGCACTTGCCTAGCATGCATGAGGCCCTGGATGTGACCCTAACCGAGAGAAGAGGAGGAGGAGGAGGAAGAGGAGGGGAGAGGAGGAAGAGGAGGAGGAGGAAACAAATAAAAGAACCAACAGGGGGCTATTCGATGAAAACCAACACCAAAGTCACACAGCCTTTCACCAAGCCTGCCAGCCTGTTGGTCCTCACACACGTGTGTTATCCAGCCATGACGGTTTCCTCCATGAACTCTAGACCCCTTAAACACCATCTCCTCAGAGGTCCTATGCTAACTGAGACCCTGGAGTGTTCTTGCTTCCAACACATCCATTTCCTTCTCCTGTAGCACTCCTACCCACTAAACCTTCCCTGAGCACTACGGCTGTGGAGGCTTTTTATGACTCGTCCAGGTTTTTTCATGGTAAAGCCCACCCTTACCAGGCACTGTCTTTTGGACTAGTGCTGCCAACAGAACTTTCCATGGTCCTGGCACCTTCCATACCTTCTCTGTCTGGTCAGGTGACCACAAGTCGTGTTTGAAATGTGTCTGGCAAGACTGAAGAACAGGATTTTTTTTTTTTTTTTTTTGCTGACTTTTTATTTAAGTTCAATTGGCCACATGTCCATGGCTCGCTCAGGGTGTCCCTGTCACCTGGCAGCTGCATGCTGGTACTCACTGTAACCTGGAGTCACCTGATAAAGACGACTTAGAAAAGGTTGGTTAGGCCTGAATGGCATCCCACCACTGTGATGGGAAGGAAAGCAACAGCTCCTGTGTTGAGCTACTGAGATTTGGGAGTTGGCCTGCTTGAGCAGCTGCCACCACTTTGAGCCCAGGCCAACAAGGCTGTTGTCTAAACAGGTTGGCCCTGAAGTTGAGTAAGACCTGATCCTTGACCATGAGGCTCTCCCACTCAGGTCAATCCACAGTCCATAGGATACGTTCAGCCTTGTATGTGGTATACAAGATGAATCCTCTCGGTGTTTTTGACTGTCATGTTCCAATTAAGTTAAAAGCCCAGGAGGGACCAGAACCCGTGTCTGCCATCTTATGTACATTACATATTCTGTACTGTTGTATGTTGAAGCGTGGGACATTCTCTCCCTGTGGCTCCCTGGAGGGGCCAACCCTGCTGACACTGGACCCGGGACTTCCCAACTCCAGTGCCAGGAGACAATGCATTTAGTGGTCATGGTGTCAGTCTAGGACACCCTCTGTTCTTAGAAAACCTTTTATTTACTCATTGACATTTTCATGCATGCTTAAAATGGATCTTGATGATACCTGCCCCCAACTCCCTCCTTCTTTTTTCCCTATAACCGTCAGCACAGGGCCCACTCAGCTTCTTGTTCCTTTTTTTTGGAACCCACTGAGTTCAATTAGTGCTGCCAATTGGAAAGTTAATCTCATTGGCTGGGTCTGACGCAAGTAATCATTACTGCTGTTAGTTCCTGAATGCAAAGGCCCTATCAGGTCCCAAGGGCAGCCTTTCATAAGCCCTTCCCCGTCCTCTGCCCTTACATTCTTTCCACCTCCTTTTCTGAGTGCTCCCTGAGCGTGAGGATGGTGGGGTTTCATATAGATGTCTCATGGAGGGCTGTGCACCCGACAGTCACTTATCCTCTGCTCTTTGACCCATCATAAACCTCGGTCTTAACTGCTGCCCCCTGCAGGTCTCTGACCAAGGCTGAGAGCAACGCTGACCTATGAGGGAAAACCATAAACATTTAGAAGGCAGCTTGGCAGGTCCATCTATCAAAGCGGGTTCCCCCTGGAGGACCAATGACCTCCTGATTCATGGGCTAGTCACTGGGTTTATAGGAACATTCATTTACTTTTCTTTTATGTAACAGGATAAACTGGGACTGATAAAGAACCTCTTGTGTTCCAGTTCCCCCCCCCCCCAGGGAAAAAAATTGTGGGAAAATTTTAAGATTTACTTATTTATTATATATAGTGTTCTACCTGCATGTGTGCCTCTGTGCCAGAAGAGGGCACCAGATTCATTTTAGATGGTTGTGAGCCATCTTGTGGTTGCTGGGAATTGAAGTCAGGACCTCTGGAAAAGGTGTTCTTAACCTCTGAGCCATCTCTCTAGCCCCATGGGAAATTTTGTTTTTCATTAGCCAGCAAGGTGGTTCAGCATCGCCTTCTGCACTCATGGGGTGGCTAGATATCTTCCAGGATGCTTCAGTTCCCAAGTTTCTGTTCCAGGTTTCCTGATGAATACACCTAATCCTGACTTTTCTGGCATTGTCGTTCCATTATCCCTTAGATCAGGGAATGCAGGTACACCCTTCATGATTATTATCATAAAAAAATAGAAAATGTCTATTCTAGCTAGGTATATAGGTCACAATTCAGGATCAGTCACTGATGTTAGTATGTGGACTAGATACGTTTCTCAGCAAGGCTAAAAGAGCCTTTTGATTTTCTATTGTTTGGACTGAGTACTGTGGGGGGGGCACTTTTTAAAAGATGGGTCTCCGATATCTAAAGCTGGCTTTGAACTCACCACTTAGCTGGGTTTCCAATCCTCCTATCTCCACTTCCTAGGTGCCTGGACTATACCTATGTATCTTCATGTGCAGTTTATGTCGGGCCGGGGATGCAACATGGGTTTCATGCATGTTTGGCAGGCAAGCGGTCTGCCAATTATTTTATTTGGTGTTGCTATGGCTTGGATCTGAAATATGGCACATAGACTCACGTTTGTTCCCTGGCTGTTTGCGGAGGCTGTGGAGGTTTTAGAGCCACGGAGGGCTGGCCTGGTCGGGCACTCGTGTAGTCCAGACCCTAGTCCAGGCTGCATTCTGCTTCCTGTCTACAATGACGTGAGGGATTTTTGCAATGGACTCTGGCCCAGGAAGACACGGGCCATGTCTTCCAAACTGTGGTAGGTGAAGAGCCTCTGAAATCACGAGCCAAAAGGAACCTTTCCTGCCATCGTTGTTCTGTCATGTATTTTTGTCTCAGCAAAGCAAAACAGCTAAGAAGCAGTTTCACCATCCAGGCTCTGAATCTTTGCCCACGATGTTTCTCTACCTGAAGAGCCCTTCCCCATCCCTTGCTCCCTGGTCCCTCCTACCTTCTTCTGCAAACTAATGCCTTACCTTGCAGGCCCAAGAGTGGCCTGGGAAGCCCTCTTTGGGTCCTGGCCATACTCTGCCACTAGCCTGAGCTAGGGTTCCCCTCTCCATGTTCCCAACATCCCTCTCACTGTCTCAGAGCAACTGGGCCCTTCTGTCTCCTTTTCTGCCTCCTGAAGAAAGGGCTTTGTTCTCCCGGCAGCTAGCTCAGTGTTTCGTATATAGTACATTTTCAATAAATATCTGGGGATGGAGACGATGATTAAAATGCTTAGCTCATGATGATGACCTGAATGCAAAAGGGACTCGGTCATTCCCTCTGTGCCAAATATTGTCGATGAAACAAACCCAAGCCTACTGAGGCCTTCTAGTTGAAACATATTTATTTCAAGGCATCAATAATCATATTCCAGCTTCTCAGGAACCAAGCACATGCTCACTTCCTGCAGTGTGTTCCCTACTCACTCCTGGACAACTGTCTTTTCACTCAACGAAGGGCCTTCATCTTCCCCATCCGTGTTAGTTCATAGGGGTGCAGGGTTGATCCCAGGCCTCTGTGTATGCTGGACCAGCACTGTAACAACAGAGCTATATCCTGCACCCTTGGTAGTTTTTCTTTTTTCTAGACAGAGTCTGTACACAGCCCAGGTTATCCCTATTCTCATCCCTTCTCTTCTGCACACGTGTGGTACCTGGCCTTGCACGGGGGCACATAAGATGGCAGGAAGCTGACACCGGGATGCCTTCTTCCATCAGTTCTCCACATATATACATTCTTTGAAGCAGGGTCTCTCACCCTAAGGCTAACAGGTTTAAGCCATACACTAATGAACTTTCTCTTTATGTGGATAGGAGTCTGCAGTGGCTAAGAGGAGAAAAATAATTGCCCATACTGGAGAATTGCCACGAGATAGGAACATACAGAAAACATCCCCAGAGACACCTGCCAGCTACGCCCAGGGTCTAAGAGGTGCTTCCTGCTGTTAGCGAGCAGGTGGACCTCAGATCTGAGTGTCTCAGGCCCTGTCTTCTCACACAGAGCATGCTGGCTCCTGTCTTGTCACACAGACTCAAGTCCTAGAAAAGCCAGATCAAGTATCTCAGTCGGTCATGAACTCTAAAGGATCTCATGGAAGACATTTGAGCTTGAGTCCCACTCTTCAGACTGCCTCCCTTCTGCTCCTGCCTGGCCAGCCTCTGAGGTGGCAAGAGACAAATAGCAGCAACTTTACCTCAGCTGGTGCCAGAAACCAATGGTAGATTAAAGCCTCTGGAAGTCAAAAAGCCCGACCCAGCCAAAACACTCCAGTGTGACAGGCAACATGAATTACCCACTAAAACACAGTGACAGGTGGTAGTGTTGCTCCCACCATGGCCCCCCTGGGGAAGACAAGGGAAATACATTGTTTCTGGAGGGGGAGAGGAGGAGAAGCCATTTCCCTCCCTCAGGTGACCATGGGGAGCCATGGGAAAATGGTGAACTTGGACGCCGGGCCCCAGCACTCACTCACTTCAAGAGCCCTTGGAGAGGAAATAAACACCCTGACATTCAGTGTCCTCACTCTGCCAGAGTGCAGGAGGCTAACAGGGTGCATCCAGCACTGGACCTTGTCTTTCCTGTATAACACAACGGAAAGATTCTTCAAGGAACACAATGAGAAATAACTTCTGGGGGATGGGGTACAAAACCACACCTACAGAACTCATAAAATCCTGTGCTTGTTAAGAACAAGCCACCTTTGTCTCTTTCTGACTCTTGTCCAGTGCAAAGCTCTGTACCGGGTTAGTTGGTGCTCTTCCTGTATGGAAACCCACCTCCTGTTCCTGCCCAGAATAGGTCCCTTGGGTGAATGTGCTGGTATTTGTGGGCACCACAGCAGAATGTATTGGAGGAGCTGAAATTCAGGAGCTCTGGCCTGGGCTACAGAAACTAGAGTCCAGAGGAGAGAGGGGCCTAGATGTCTGAGCACTTTACAGTGAAGGGAGCAAGCAAACCAGGTTCTCCAAAATTGAAGCATCAACATTTTCTCATCTTTTCTCTCTGTGTTGCCAAATAAGATGTGTTTTATTTGTTTGTCTGTGTTTTTGTTTACATGAAGTCCAAGCTAACCATGAACTCATCATGATATAGCCCAAGGTGGACAGGAACTCACAATGTAACCCAGACTGGCCTCAAAATTTAAATCCTTCCGCCTCAGTCTTCCCTTATGCTGGGATTCAAGCAAGCGCACCTCCTCAGGCTAAGGATGTATTTTCATCTTTAACCTACGTATTAAACATTTTTTCATGTATTGTTTGCTTGTTTGTGCATACGTGCACATGCCCGAGCACGTATGAAGCCAGAGGGCAACTTATGGCTCCTTCCACCATGAGTTCCCAGGGAACTCAGGTCATCACAATTGGCAATAAGCACCCTTAGCCAGGAGCTGTCTCTCCTGTCCATGATGTGCTTTTAATTGGTCATTATGAATGTAGTCTGCCTATTGTTCTTTCAAAGTCTGTTTATATTCAAGGCATTTGAAAGGCCCTTTGGCCTCTCTTTCTCTCTCTGGGTCTTTTCCATTCAAATGAAAATAATTTGTCACAGATCCTGGGTCCTATCTCCCCATAGAGAACATATATGCTTTTCAAGATGGCGTTTGGCCCCAGCCTCTGATGAGGACTAACTTGGATGTTCCTAAATAGATTACAGATGTCTTCAAGCCAACACAAATCTTCTTCAGGTCTGTTGCGACTGACAAGGTCATTTTTTTTAATGTCTCAGTTTCTTGTGAGGCATCTTTAGCTCTATGGCTTTATTCAAGATTTTCCAAACAGGCCGGATGGCTGTTGTCTTTGATATTAGCCCATGGTCACCTGTCCCTTAATCTTCATATTCCTACTTTATGTGGAAGTTAAGCTTTGTGGTCCATGGAATCCAGAGGCTTAACTCTCCTCATCAAACAGATACTTCTGTATTAATGCAGAGCTGAAACATGTCTCTGTTTTCATTTAGAACCTGTCACTTTGTATTTTCTTTGACCTCTGAGAGATTGAGTTGCTAGAAAGATCTGTCGGGCTCTGTTGTTTCTCCTTATCATTGTTTTATTTCGGTTTTATTCTCTGGGTTTCTCTCTCTTGGGGGAAAAAAAGCTTTATTAAATATAACTTAATAAAACTCTGTTCAATGCTTCCAGTATATTCCCAGAGTTAGACAATCATGAATTTTAGAAAATTTTCATCACTCCAAAAATAAACTACACACCCGTTAGACTTAGTCCCAATTTCCTCCCTTACAACCCTAGGGAAACCACCTGTCCCAGTTTGCTTTCTATTGCTGTTGAAAAACACCAGGAACAAAAGAAACTTGGTGAGGGATGGGTTTATTGCTATTAGAGTAGCGTACAGCCCATCAGCAGGCGAAGCCAGCAACTCCAGGAGGGCTGGAACATGGAGTCAGGGCTGAAGCAGAGGCCGTAAAGGAACGCTGCTTATGGCTCCTACCCATCTTTTCTTTTAACAACATAGAATGACCCACCTAGGGACGGCATATCCTACAGTGGCTTGAGCTCTTCCATATCAGTCATTAATGAAGAAAATTCCCCAAGACTTGCCTACAGGCCAATCTGATGGAGGCATTTTCTCAATTGAGTCTCCCTCTTCCCAGAGGACCCTCGTCTGTGTCCAGCTGACAAAAACTAACCAGCTCACCACCAACCTGCTGTCTCCAGTAGGTTCACTTGACTTGAGCACTTTATGGAAATGAGATCACCTATAACATACTTTGATTTCTTTTACTTGGTATATTTTCAAAGCTCATCCTTTGTGTTGCGTACATCAGCATTTTGTTCTTCTTCGCTGTCAAATCGTGTTTTGTGGCTATACCACATTTCTCTGACCCCCTCACCGACGGCTACTTGAGTATTCATTGCGAGCTGTCATATATTATGTCGCTGGGAGCATTTGTGTGCAAATTTGTGTAGAGACCCAGGAGCGGATTTGCTAGAATATTTCTTGTTTTTGGAAAACACGCTTCTCTGAAATCTTACCAGGTCACTTTCATCCGTTGCTCACAGAATTCCTCTAGATCTCTATCAGGCAATTATTGAGAAGTGTGTAGGAAGCCATCACTTAGCTGTGGCAGTGAGTTAAGTCCTGCCGTTTCGATGCTTCAACATGTTTGCGATTTATCCCTCCCCCCGCCTGCCAACGGGAAGTCACGGGTTGGCACGAAGCCCCTCCCAGGTGGTAACGGTGAGACGCCAGCACATCTGCCTCTGCAAACACCCAGGTGTAGGGCTTCCCATAGGTAAGATGCAATCTCACTCCTCCCACTCAGCGCAAACAGAACTGGAAACCCGGACTGTGTCGGGATGAGCAGCCGCTCCCAGAAGCAACTTTATGGCACGATAAAGCAATTCGAAAGCATCACGGGTCAGCTGCCACGTGTGGGTTCAGTAAAGGCTGGATATGCTGGAAAAGTGTGGCACAGGATTAAAGGGAGTCTGTGCCAGGAGCCTGATGTGGACAGGAAAGGGAATTTGTTTCTTTCCACTGTCTTCTGCTTACAAAGGAATTGCCCCTGTCCAACTGAAATCTGAGATACAAGTAGGAACAGTTAATTGTGACCTGTGAGCTCGGGATGGTTCCTCTTGTCTAAAATACCCCATCTGTATATTCCTGGATGTCATGACCACTGCTCCCATGGAAAAGCAAGCCATGACCTTTGCATTTGGGAACTTATCCACTTGGTCTTCTCTAGTAACAATATAGATCCCTTCCTCTTCTCCGTAGGGCTATGAATCAAAGGACTCCCCTGCCTCTAACCGCAGGATGGACATTTGTCCCACAATGCATCAGACTGACCCCTCTCCCTGGAATCTGAACCCAAGGTAAGGTGACACAAAAATAGACACACCCAGAGGTCAGGGTCCTGAAGAGATATTGTCCAGTCCTTTCTGCCCCTGACATCTTAAAATGCTGCTGTCCCAGTTTTCTGGAGCCCACTGCCTTAGCTTTGAGTCCGTGAGTTGCCCCAGATCCTTACACAAAAGCCCTGCTTAATTAAGTCAGCGCTGGCCTCTCGTCCCTTGCAGCAAAGAATCCTAACTAATGCTCTACCTAAGGCAGGAACCCGAGAATCCTTCTAACACCTCTCTTGATCTTTTACCTTCAAGTCCTACAGTCTCTGCTACAACCTACGCAGCTCTCAGATCTGTCTCGGATAACTCCATTGCTGTAGTTCGGGTTCTCGCCATTATCTGCCTGAACTTCAAGAGGTCCCTTTACTACTATTTCTCTGTCCCCACAGAAACTTTTCTAAAGCACAAATACAGGTTTTAGGCACTATAATGGTAATATTGGTGTGGTGGAATTATGCACTAATATATTTGCTGGTGGACTGTATCTGTTCCAAGCATTCTCACCCACACCATGAGCCATTACAAACAGAATACCGTCTTTGACTCAACACCATTTGCTTGCAAGGATTTCTTTCCACTAAAGAAACAGACTCACATACAAAGATTTATACCTGAAAATGTTCTCTGAAATATTTATCTATTCATTCACTCAATAAGTATTGAATGCCTGCTCTATGCCAGTACCATGATTGCTGCTCAAAATAACAAAATTATTGGAGGCACAAAATAAATGTGTCGTTAGAGAGAACACATTAAATCAATGTCTATGCCATTGTTAAATGCCACATTTTAGGGGACTATTTAATGGTACTAGGAGAATATTTAATGGTACTGGGAAATCTACATTAAGGGGTGAAAGGGACCATTTCTTTAAGTATATAAAATATAAACCCATTTAAATGAAAAGAATGTTATGTACATAACAAAATATTAACAGTGGTAAACTCCAGCTATGTGACTGACATTTTTTTTTTTAAATCTTTACCTCTTATGTATATATAATGCTCACCTAGATAGTCCAGAGAGGTTTCCTCCCAATTTTCAGTGTCCTCAATAACATCAGCAACATTCCTTTTCCTCACAGGTGAAATGCATGTATGCATACACACACACACACACGTATTCAAAGGTTCCAGGGAACATGGGTATGTTCTGGAAGTGAAAATCATGTGTCAGAGGAGGTCCTAGTGATGAGGTGACTCTCAAGTGCAGTCTTATCACTCTCGATACACTTGATATTCATGAAGTTGTCCAGGCAAAATAATTCACAACAGCTGTTATAAGTGTCTCATTTCTGGAAAGCCCAGCTATACCAACTCTACAGCCATACCAACTCTAGAGCTATACCAACTCTATCCAATAGTGAGGTGTGTGTGTGTGTGTGTGTGTGTGTGTGTGTGTGTAATTTTTAAAGAAAAGTTTAAGACTGTATTTATTTATTTTAGGTATGACTGCTCTATCTACATGTATGCCTGCACTCCAGAAGAGGGCATCAGATTCCAGTACAGATGGTTGTGAGCCATCATGTGGTTGCTGGGAATATGAACTCATGACCTCTGGAACAGCAGACAGTGCTCTTACCAGCTGAGCCATCTCTCCAGCCCCTGTGGTACATTATTGTAGCCAAGGCTGTGGCTCTGTATCCCACTCTCGTCCAACGATAACTGTTTGTTCATGTATGGATTTCCCCTATAGCTTATGAATTTCTTCGGCACAAAGGCCCCTTACCCCCATCCTGCGCTCGGCCAGACATGGAAAGTGCCCACTGAGTAACTGATAAACACTTGATAATAGAACGAGTCCTGGTCTTAGACCCAAATATGAATTCAGACTCCGTGCCTCCCACTCAGCAGTTACAGAGTAATTGGCACGGTTTCAAATCCCTGTACAGCCTCCTTTCTCATCTGTGAATGGATGACAGTGATGTCTCTTGCCTGCTAGGATTAATTTGGGAATCTAATAAGGATAAGAATATGTAAAATGTCTAGTGCTTGGCTTATGGTGGGAATTTCATTAAATCACATAAAGCAGTGTTGAATAATATTGGGGGTGAAGAGCAGTTCACTGGGAGAGAAGTTACCGGCAAGTTGTCCCTCCTCATGTAAGATCAAACTGAGGCCTAGAGCTGAGAGCATAGTGCAAGCGCTACCATCCTGGCTTAAGCCTGTGTCAGCAGAGTTCTTTGTCTCACTCGTACCGTGTCCCTCTGGGGCCCAGAACATGCTTGTTTCGTGCAGCACAGATGTAGGAAGTGCTCAGTATACTCCCCCCACCTCCAAGGACTTAAGGGTCCGCAGATCACCAGACAGGCTCATTTCAAGAGAAGAATGGAAAGTAAGGGTCCTGACTCGAGGCTGGGAGGGGCAACATGAAGATGACATTTGCTTCAGAAAAGCCGTTGGCAGGAGGACCACATTTCAGGCTTAGAAGAGAGCACGGTATTTTCATGAGGTGCCCCCTCGCTTTCCCTGCAGGCTCTGGGCAGTAATACTGCTTCATGTCTGTGAAACATGCGGACATGCCGTTCTGCTCTCTGCCCTGCAAGACATCCTGTTGTTGCACCTGTGCAGCTCTGGTTAGAAGCACGCGTGCACTTATGTGTAGAGAGACAGGCAACAGCCCAGGGAAGAGCCATGACCTCTCTCCAAGTTTCTGTTTGCTTCCCACCTATTGCTGCTCGACCATCACGTTTGCTGTCTCAAGACTCTGAGGTGCCATGGTTCCCGATGTTTCTTAGAAAAACATGAGATCGGCGGGAAAACTCTCAGCCCCGGTACCTTATTTGTGTCTCTGTCGCTGAGTTAAAGTACTCTGACAGATGCAACTGAAGGGAGAAAAGGATTCATTTCAGCTCACGGTTTCAGAGAGATCATCAGAGGGAAGAATGGATGAGAGGCAGGGGAGGTGGTTAGGCGGGAGCCTGGCAGGTCACTCCATATCCATACTCAGGAAGTATGAATACAGGAGAGTGTGAATAAGAGTCCGTCCAGGGTACAAAGCCTCAAAGCCCATGCCCAGCACCCTTTTCCTAGTGACGATGTACACCTTAAAGACGCCACAATTTCCCCAGCAGCGTCACCAGCTGAAGACCACGAACTTGAACACGGGACTCTCAGGTGCCTCACCACTGTGGCCTTTCTCATTCAAACCACATCTGGGATGTATGTTGACATCATGTCAGATTTGCCTACTCATTCTTCAAGGTGGGTTTCTCAACGTCAGCTCCTGCCTGTCCCTTGACAGTGAGAGAGGATTTTCTGGTTGCTGGAGCACAGACACTGTTGTTGTGGGCAGTACTATCTGGCCTGCTGTTCTTCCTCCCTGGTCTGGTGAAAGGCCACTAACAGGACTGTGGCTGTGCAGCCTGCCCTATGCTGTGGAGGTGACAGAGGCAGTTCCAGTAGAGCCACCAGTCAGGTAACCATAGCAACAAATGTAGGGGCCAGGAACTCTGAGTTCCCAGGTCTTGCCCAGGCGCCTAAACTACCTGCCTCCCACCTGCTCTAGCCTGGAGCTTTCTTCACTGACCTCTGGCCTCTGGCTAAGCACATCTTTTCCCACCATCAGCACATTTTCTGGGAGAGGCAGCTTGAATTCTCTTCCTTGCCTGTTCATCCTGGATACCAGTAAGAGTTCAGGAATGAGAGGAAAGGACAACGTGGCTGTGGAGTCTGTAAGGACTGGTCTGGCCTGCTCTGAAATTTAAATTTGGTCTTAAGTCATAAAAGGGCAATAAAAACCTTCCGCTAAATAAGGAAAAGGATCCCATCCGGGGGGCCTAATCCCTGCCCCGTTCTGCTCGGCTTCTCTCCTTCATTACGCTTGTATAATACAGTATGGTTGCTTTTGAGTGTTTCCTTCCTGTTTTTACACTTATTCTTGCTTCACCGACTTTATTATCGGCAGAATTTTGCCGCATTTTTTTTTACACAGCCATAAATACTATTCAATTCAACAAATGCATACAAATGGTTTCCATTAGAATTTTAATCTACTCTCCAAATGAAAGAAAAGCTTAATATAAATCTTTTTAAATTACCAGAACATAAATTCAGACAGGGACAGCTCTACCTAGACTACGCACATGGGGTCACATCCTGCTGTCCTCGCTCATAAATTAATTGAGGTCTCTCGCCGCCATAAACGAACGGTGCATTCCGGAAAGATCATATCTGTCAAGATTGCAGATTGCTTTCCCTCCGACTTTGTAAAAGTCACAGCTTACAATACCTTCATTATGCCGATGAGAATGGCTGTCTCCCCAACTGGAAAGAAATAGCTGTTTTGTTCTGTTGGACCAAGATTTACAGAATGCAATTTTCCTCCATGCAGGAGATATGACAAACCTACTGGAAAAAAAAAATGTCATTTCACAACTTCTTTCATTTCATCACCTTTTTTTTTCACTGTGAGATGTAGATTCTCTCCCCCGTGTGAACAGGCTGCGGTGACATTTAATGGCTAAGTGAGGTAGTCACCGGTGAGTGAAGGCGGCTTTCCGAGGGGCTAAGCTGCCGAGAGTTCACGTCCCCATCTTCTTCTGCTGCCTGTCTGCAAAGGTCCCTGTACCCGCTGCAGAGGGAAGGAAGGAACTGTTGAGTCCTTGGACTGACTTGAACATGAGAACCCACACGAGTCTTGACAATCTTCTGAGAACAGCTGAAGTGGCCTCCGTTTCCCATGTTTTGTGAATCCCACCATCCCAGCCTGCCTGCTCTGCCCTTGGCCAACCATGGCACTCTTTCCCAGGAGGACAACTGAAGGGCAGAGTTGGGGCTTAGATATTTTTTCCAGCTCATGTCATGACCTAATGCTGTCTAGCAGAGCTTCTGCATATTAAATTGCCTTTTAGCAACTGGGAAGGGGGGGGTGTGATGTGTGGAGGAAGGGCCCTTTATGCAAATGTGTGATGGCTGACATGACCCCACTGAGAAGAAAGGGCAAGATTAACTGAGAGACCAGGGGTCAGCAAACCCCAGGAAATGTCACTGTGTACAGCCACTTCGCTCTCCTTGAGTCAAGAGCCACTATTCTGGGCTCCTTGCCTACAGCTGTCCCATCCCGGATCTGTCACCGCTTGGTCTCTGGACTTCGCTTGGTGAGAAATCTGAAGAGATGTAAGGAGGGGTCAGGAATTCTGCTTTAGGTTCTGAGAGCTGTTGTGAGTCTTGCACAGCAGAGAGAAAGGAAGCAGGCAGCCAGGGCAAAGAGGGGGGGGCTCTCTCCCACCAGGGGGGCTCTCTCCCACCAGGTCCCAGGTGACAACCACCCTGCAAGAAACCTTCCCACCTGGGCAGCTGCCTACTGCGCTGGGCAGGAAGGGCAGGATAGTGTCCTGGAGGGGTGGTGTTCCCGTAGGCTGGTGAGACTTGTGCATGTCTTTCTACAAATGATGATCTCTAGCCATAGAAAGTGGTTTAATAGCCTCTTCGCTTGCGGAGTGGCACTGGCTGCTCGAGAGCTTATTTCTTGATTCTTAGCCCATTTGCTTCCCATTAGCAGTAATCCCAAGCCTGAAAACTCCAATCACCAAATGATAATAGAAAGTCGGCTCAGCCTCGGATTCTTGGGAACACAAGATCCAAAATGGGTTTGGGTTCTCTGCATAGCCATGAGCCTTCATGTTTATGCTCCAAGGGAGCAAGTCTGCATTGCAGGGTCCTAGGGAGCTGGTAGACACTGGCCGGATATATCCTGGGGAAGTCTGGGATACCGAGGGAGGTGGTAGGAGGAGCCATAGGGGGCTAGAGTACAGGAAGCTTGGGGTATATCCGTTGGATACTTGGTTGGGGAAAAGACATACCATGACCTGAATTGCATGCCCAACCCCCTGCCACCAATTCAGTAGAAACACCAACGTTATGGTATTTGGAGATAAAGCTTGTGGGAGGTTGCTGGGGTTAAATGAAGTCATAAGAGCACTAGCATTGTGATGAGATTAGTGACAATTACATTTAATCTGAAATCTCCCTCATAGGCCTGGGTGCTATAACACATGGTGCTATTTTGGAAGACTAGGGAATCTTTAGGAAATGGCATCTGGGCGGTGGAAATAGGTTCCTAGGGCTGGGCCTTTAAAGTGTGTGTTAGTCAGGGTTGTGCAGAGGAACATGGTTGACAGATTGGAGAGCCATTGAAATGAGGTTTTATCTGATTAGCCAACACAACAGACACTCCAACAAGGGTTATCGGCATGCTGCAGAGAATAGGGATGGACAGCCTCTTAGCTCATGAGGCTGGATGCTACAGCATCCCCAACCTGCCACTGAAGGCCTGGAGGACTCCTAGAAAAGCCACTGGTCCTCAGTCCACATGGAGTGGCTGGAGACGTTGGGTACCATCAGCGGAGAATGGCGGCAGTAGGGACAGCAACGGGGTAGGTAGGCTTATCATCAAGGAGCAAAGACAGGCAAGCAAAATAGTGCTGCTCCCTCCTCAGGCCTCCACCGCTGCAAGGTCCTATCCGATCCGTCTTCCTCCTTCAGTTAATCCTTCTGGGAAACTGGCTCACAGGCCCACTCAGAGGCGTGTCTTTTCGTTGACCCCACATCTAATTAAATGAACAATTAAGATTCACCTCACGGTTTGCCCCTCCCCCCGCTTCCTGTTATGCTCTCTGCTCCCTGACCCACTGAGATGTGTGTGATCAGCTCCTGTGCCGTCAGTTCCTCCACTTCCCTCACAGAGAGCTGTGCCGTCCCACCACAGCCTTTCCCACCTACGACTGGAAGCCCCTTGAAACCATGAGCCCAAATAGATCTCTCCTCTCTCACGCTGTGTTTGTCAGATACAGTATATAGTCACAGCAATGCAAAAGTGACTGGTGCACTGTCCTTGTGACCGACCAGAGGACTTGTCACGTCGCATGACCACACAGCAAGGAAGTGGCCAACTATGGGTTGGCCAGAGAGTCCTCAACAGGACCTGGCCATGCTGGCACCCTGGTCTCAGACGTTCCAGCCTTCAGAACTGTGAACAGAGATGTCTGTTGGTAAAGCCTGAAGTGCTGGTGTTCTGTTAGAACAGCTTCAGCTGACTGAGACAGGCAGACGAAGGGCAGTCTGGAGGTCAGAATCGGGTGGTGCAATGTGCTAAACCCAGGCTGTTGATCATTAGCCAACCTACAGGCCAAGGCAGCTGTTTGGTGTTTGATTTTCAGTTGTGGCGAGAAACAGAACAAATTCCACAGGGCCTTCCCACACGTTCACTTGAGCTGTGCTAACTAAATGCATATCGGTGTAGAACCAGCCCCTCTGTTTCCATCGGCTAGAACCAGAACTCAGCCTGTTAAAACAACCCTCATTTCCCGCCGCTCTTTCCAGCCCACATTCCTTTTGCCTCAATGAATTGCCTTCTTTAAGACCGAATAATATTCCATTGCAGGTATATGCCACAGTTTGCCTACCCCGCCATCCATGGCGGAACACCTGGGTGACTTCTGCTTCGCCGTTCTTGTGAAAGGTAACCGTGACAGATATTATAACATCCCGCACATCTAGTATCTGCCTCCTTACTCCTTAGGAGGTGTCTCTCGCCGACTCCCACCCCTCAGCACCAACCTCCTACACATGTGCTGACCCGATTTCTTAACCACATGTCCGTATGTTCAAGACAGGGTGCTAAGCCCCAGCGTTCTCCCATAGCAACTGGAGAATGCTGGCCACCCCAGGCACAGATTTACAGAGAGGATTCTGGGAGTCTAAATGCCAAGACTTGCACATCTAGAGCCTGCGATCCTCCCCTGCTCTAGCTGGCTGGTGTTCCTCTCGAAATGGAAACCTGCCAACCCACAGCCCAGGGACACTGACAACTCACTTGGCCGGTGAGCAACGTCACAGCTGTGTCCAAGAGAGGAGAGGCTGAAGGAGCGAGGGAACAGGCAGGAAGCCTGCTCCGGGACAATGGGGCTCTTAGGAGTTCTGACTGAGCAGCAGGCTAAATTGAAACATCATCTCGGTGCCGTGGAGTGATTGCATTGAAGTGCATTGGCAAAACATCAGACAGCAGGTAACATGGCTGCCTGCACAGGAAGGCTCCAGCTGACTTCCTAATTGGGCCAAAGCTCCTCCAGTGTTCCCGAGTCCACTGACATCAGTACCGGTGGCTAAAACACTAATCCTTCAATCAATTAAGCCGTGTTGCCAAGGCAGCAGCCCGTCCTTTCCTGAAGCCACGGGACTTGCGATCCGTAATAGCTTTGAGACCTACATTCAGGGCTGTGACCCTAGGTAGCTCACTGGAAACCTGGTGGCTTCTTCTTGCTGTCCATTTCGCTCCTCTTCACATAGACCCTGACAGTGGAGGCTTAACCAAGGGGTCTGACGACAGGCTGTGTTCATTCTACCTTAGTCCTTTCTGCATGCACACACCTTTCACCTTGAGTCTGGAAGGAAGGGGGACGCAGTTTTGAATCCTCTCCCTCCTGACCTCCCCTCCACCGTCTGAAATATAAGTAGTTTCTTCATCAATAAGTGACGGTCAATGGGGCAGTGAAGGGCTGGATTGCCTTCACTGTCAATTGGTTGGTTTGGGTTTCTTGAGAAAGGGCAGTTCAGGCTGGCGTGTAACTCAGTGTCTTCCCCACTCAGCGCTGGAGGTGCTGGGATCAAGCGTGACAGTTGTTTAACACAGCCTTGCATTTCTCCCATCTTGCTTGCCCCGAATGTGACAGGGGACTGCGTCAGCCACCACCCCCAGGGACAGAGTGGGAACAGGAGGGGAAGCCTAGTGGTTGTTAGGTGGAATCAGCGAACACTCTCAGGCACCCTTTGCGCGCCCCTCCCTCTCAGAAGGTGGCGCTGGCAGAAGGCCTGAACTTGCCTGTTCTTCCTCCGTTCCTGTCTCTTCTAATAATGAAAACAAAAAACAAAAAACAAAAAACCAAGGTCACAAAACATGCAAGCAACATGCTCACAGTATGGAGTTTCTTCTAAGTAATACTTTTCTGATTCATTTTATTAAGAAATTAAATCGCTGATCCATTTGAACTCTCATTAATAGATATTAAAATGTTGCTTATTATAAAGACGCTAATAAATCATCACGTTTCTGTTGTTGTTGTTTTTTCTTTCTTTTTAACTAACCACCAAATGGCTAACAAATTAAATTTAAATCATTAAGCCTGATCTTCCTAGAGAGGGCTCACAGGAGGCGGCACATTAGAGAACCTGTTTTTATTTTGTTTGGTTTTACACACAAAGAGCCCGTGCTGACTCCTGGCTGGTCCTCCCTGGCCCCTTTCCAGCCGGCGGTGAGCATCTGCGGAGCAGCTGACGGGGCAGGGACCGCAGTCTGGAGGATGGCCTGGATACCTGGGCCGCAGTCGATGCCCTCAGCCCCATTAGTCCTCGCTCTAACCAGCTGAGCTAATCAGCCCAGTCGCCGCCGCTCGAGTGTTAATCGCCCGGTTTCTTACAGCCCCTTCCAGGATTGCAGCTGCGAAGTAAGCTCCACCGCGACCGGGCTTAGAAAGCACAACTGTCGTCTCCTCTCAGGAGACGGGAAAGATGAGACTTCCGGTTTTAATTGGAACTCGGAGCAGAGCATCGCAGCAGTTTGCCTCCGACTGCCCAGCACTGTAACTTGACTGCTGGCTCTGCTTCTTGCGCACATTTGAATGCAGAGAAACTAACGAGAAGGGTGCAGGGTACAGGGTACTCTAATTTGTGAACCAGTAACAGAGTGTTTCATTTATTCCGCTGCAGCAAACCACGATGGCCTGGTATATATCAAATTGCTGTAATCTTCTTTCTTCTTCTTCTTCTTCTTCTTCTTCTTCTTCTTCTTCTTCTTCTTCTTCTTCTTCTTTCTTCTTTCTTCTTTCTTCTTTCTTCTTTCTTCTTCCTTCTTCCTTCTTCCTTCTTCCGCTTCTCCTTTTTCCTTCTTCTTCTGCTGCTTCTTCTTCTAATGCAACGATATTAGCCATACTTTATGCATTTACCATAATACAGGAGGTAGAACTCTAGGAGGTAGAACTCCAGGTGAGTATGGAATGTGTTAGTTGGGTTTTCATTACTTTCATGCAATTGCTATAACTGTAGAAACCAACCTAAAAAGAAGAAAGGTGGTTTGGGAAGATGGCTTCAAAGCTTTCCACGCAAGTATGAGGGAGGACCTGAGTTCAGGTCCCCCAGACCCTAAAGAGGCAGGACACAGTAGCCTCCCTCTGAAATCCCAATGCTGCCAGGACGAGTGGGAGGTGGAGATGGGAGAAGCCCTGGACGCCCTTGGGCCAGCTTACAATGCAGTTTACAATGTTGAATAATAAGAAATTCTGTTTCTAGGTAGAACTAACCTGAGGTTGTCTGCTAACATCAATGTGCAAGCCACGGTACACACACCTGCACACTCCTGTATACACACAAAGATGGGGGAGGGAGAGAGAGAGATTTTGTTTATTTCGTTTTTGAGATAGGGTTTCCTCAGTCCTTGAACTCACCCGATAGACCAGACTGAACTGGAACTCAGAAATCCTCCTGCCTCTGCCTCCCAAGTGTTGGCATTAAAGAATGTGGCGCTACTACCTGGAAGCTTTTTTTTTTTTTTTAAGAAAGAAAATAATTGGTTTTGCTCACTCCTTAGTTTTAGTCCATGGTTAGCTGGTACCAAGGCAAAGCAGAAATTCCTAGTGGGAGCACACTGACACTTTTTGGTGAGAGAGGAAGCAATTTACCTCATAGTCACCAGGAAGCAAAGAGAGGAAGAGAGGATGAAAGTCCTAACTTCCTTCCACGGGGCCCCACATTTACTTCCTAATAACATCCCGGGTGAAGAAATTTAAGATCCCAACTGCAGGTATGCCTAAACAGAAAGGGGTGAAGTCAACAATGAACGGGTATTTCCAATGTGCCTTCCAGGCTGTGAACACTGCCATCTGAGGGGGCCCACACTGCACAGCTTTGTGGGGACTCTCCCGGGCATCCACATTAGCAGAACTTTTTCACTGTGATGACACCGACACTGATGCAATAAAAACACGGGTGAAAGGAAATGCTGGTGAGTGCATCAACACACGTTATCAAAAGCAGTGGTATGGATTTCTTAACTATTAAAGTCAGGTAAGGAAAGAATTTCCCTAAGGTACTGAATCTCGCTTGTGTAGTCACTAGCTTTTGAACACTCCCTGGGATGAAATGGGAACCATGTATAAAGCATTTTTGCTGGATTCGAGAACAAAGGCTGTTTTCAAGAAAAACATTGCGGGGTTGTTTGAGTTACAAGCTAAACTGGCCGCTCTGTTCTGATACACTCACTGGTGATATTTACAAAAGTTATTTTTTAAATGTCAAATAATGTAATGTTTTAATACTTAATAATCCACGTAACTTGAACCAGTATTTTCTAAATCATCAACACACATTATTGCTTTGGCTCTCCCTGCCTCCCCCCCACACCCTGACCCCCAGGATTATGGCCATTGGTCTCCGAGGACAAAGGGAGCAGAGGTAGGGGCAGGGACTCGGAGGAGCATGACAGAAATGAATTTTCGAGATCATCTGTGGGGAGGTAGATCAACCTTATTCCAGAGGTGAGGTGAATATATAGAACACTGGGGAGGGAGAGAAGGAGGAAATCAAGGGTGGGAAAGGTCATTGGCTAAGGGTCTAAGGTACTGCGATGCCTCATTTACATTGGGAGGAACACCAGATGCTTGCTGAACACAGTCTACCAGGAGAAAGGGAATTGGGCCTGTAATTTCCCTAAGGGCTGTGTGGCATTCCTCACGTAGCCCCGAGAGGATTCAGTCTCCCCAGATCAGGCAGAGAAGAGGGAGTCCCAATAACAAAGGGAGACCACCATTTTACACCGAGCTCAAGGCTCCTCGGTCATGTCAGATTTTGATCTTAGGAGCAGGATTTCCAGACACATTATAATGCCATTCATAGGGAAACGATGGCTCAGTGGACAAAGCTACTTATTGCCAATGATGAGCTGAGTTCAATCCCCAGGATCCGCATTTCAGAAGAGAACTGATTCTGACAAGTCGTCCTCTGACTCTCACACGTGTACCATGGAGCGGGAGTAAAACATTTAAAATGCACATAATGGATTTCAGTGTAAGGCGATATGAAATGTTCCCTGAAGTACTTTCAACTTTCATGTTGTTACTGATTACTATGGAAAACACCTAGTAAGTGCCTCAGCATAGCATAGGAAGAAAGAGGAAACCAGCCACTTGTAGAAGCCCAGAGACAAGCTTGCTTTGTAACAGTCTACTATCTCAAGAAGTAATTCAGCCACAGGAGACCTAACCCACTCCCCTGCATCCCACTTGAAAGAATGGTAATGTCCAAGCCTTGTCATTTCCCACCACACCACACTTCATGGGAGTCTGCCGCATAAACAGGTCACTGTGAGGACCAAGCTTGTAGCACATAGACCTTTGGGATACAAACCATATCCATGAACTCCAGCCCAACAGCATGTCATGACAATTAGAAACCCGATCGGTTTCTGTTAAGCCAGCCTGTCGTGTGACTTTTCCTGGGAAGGTATAACCAACTATCACTTCAGGTAGGGCACCAATGGAAATCCAAAGATAGTTTGGTGAACCCATGAGTTCATTTGGGTTACTTATAGGCTTTTAGGAGAGGGCAGTAACTTGCAAGAGTATAGGTGACTCAAAGGCAGAGGCATCACTGACAAGCTTACCTCACCTCACAAGGGTGTATCCCTGGAGCATCCTGTAAAACTTGTAGGCAATTCCTAAGGCTGGAGAGACTCTCTCCCTAGCAGTTGTTACTGCTTATGTAGCATTGACAGGTGGGAGGTGGAGGTTTGTGAGTCTTGTAATTTCCTGCACTTCCTCCTCCTTGTAAGGTATATGAGCTTTTCTCCTCCCTCCGAGAGGGACTATTTCAATCGAGAGGACAGACATTTGTAAAAGCTACGAAAGTGGAAGGCAATGCAACTCTTTTTACTAAATATCTTTGGTTCTTCTGAAGTATTCAATAGTCCTTTTTTATAAAAATATACTATCTGTGTTAGCATGAAAAAGGATTGTTACTGCTATTTTAAGTGAATTAAAACACTTAAAATTTAAATTTTAATGCACTACATAACAATATTTCTAATCTATATAAACAAAAGTCCACTGGTATTTTCAATAATTTTTAAGAGCATAAAGGGGCCATGACACTAAAAGTTTAAAAACTGCTGATTCTAAGGCATTCACACGTAAAGGAATAGAAGAAAGCAGTTTTCTGAAGAATCAAAACCCCCTGTGGGAATGTCTTATATTAAAGAGGCTAAAGAGACATGACAATAAAGGCAACACCAAGCTCTAAATGAGACTGTACTTTGGAAATGCTACAAAGAACAGTCTTTGGTCAAATTTATAAAGTCAATAAAAATATTGTGATGATGTATGAAAATATCCTTGTTCTTAGGAAATATACAATAAATATCTGGGAACCAAAGGCTGTAATATAACTCAAACTCAAAAAATGTGTGTCTCTCTGTGTGTAAAGTTCTTATGATGATCTAAAAAAATAAGATTTTCCACAAAGGAGTTTGAAAGTTCATGTAAAAATACACACACACACATACACACAACTTCCTTCTCCACATAGTCTTCATGATAGAACTTTGAATGCTCAGTAGCCTCTCAGCTTCCCTTGCAGCTAAGAGCAGCCATGTAAACCAGTTGTGACCAATGAGCTGGAAGAGAATATTTCTTGAGGGGTCCTGGGGAAGTTTTGCTTTGCTGACCAAAAGGACAAGCAAGTAATTGAGAGACCCAGACTCTAAAAAAAAAAAAAAAAAAAAAAAAGCTTGACCTGAGGTAAATGCTAGTGAAGATAAAATAAGGGAGAAAAGCCTAGATCTTTGTTGACATCATTGGGCAGGTAACCCACTTCTAGGCAAACACATAAAGCCGCACTTCATATTATGTGAAGGAATGGTATCCTACTGTTCAAGCCACTGAGTGGGGTATCTTCTTTGTACAGCTTTACCCATTCCTGATGCCTGCTCATTCCTTTCAGGGAAAGGCAGACAAAATAAAGCAAGAATCAGGCCACACAGCACTGTGCAGAGGAAGTGACTCCAAAACAAAATGCCTACTTAAAACCTGGACCAAATGGCACTCTTAAATTCTTAAGCAATGCCAAGATGCAATCAGTTTCATTAACAAAAGTTAAAATAAAGAACCACATGACAGTAAGTATTCTGCAGTGATTTAAGACTAAAAGGTTACAGCAGCGTCCAATCCGATAGGTTTCAGCACAAACATTCTGGGTGCTCTGCCAAGAGCATCCATTATTGCCAAATCCCTAATTCAAAACCATACATAAGAACACTTTAACTCAAACACAAAAGTTAAAAATAAGACATTTAAATAGTAATCTTCCTTCTCCCTCAAAGATAAATGTGCCCATTAACCTCAGATACTAACAGGGAGATTTCTTTCTCTTATATTCTAAATGACAATTTTTTTTTCCCCGAAGCCGTTCGTTCACAAGAAAGCCCATATATATATATATATGAAAGAAAGAAAAGAAAAAAAGTCAGGAGGAGGTTAGCTCCTAAACAGCTGCTTCAATGAATTGAAGTGTGATTAGGTTCGTAATTTTTAAGTAGAAATATTAAAAACACAGATTAAACTGTGTAGCTCATGGTAAAAAGAGGTAGTTGGATACGGCGAATCTTCTTGTGACTTTATCATCTAGTTAGGGCAGCAAGAAGAGACAAATGGGAAATGAAATGTTTCAATAACATTTCCAGACAGTGGAAGAGATGTCATAAAACAGAGCGAAGCCCTTTGTCAGGAAGACTGTTGGTGGCTCTATCTACGGCAGGGTTTCAAAGAGAAAAATGGCAGCAAGAAGGAAGGTCTGAGGAATGTTTAGAGACGTTAGGACCCCACCTCAGTACTGAAAGATGAACAGAAATGGATGGATGGTCAAAGACCATATACCAAAAGTCTAAGAAAGGCTGATTTAAAAGCCAGGTATGGTTTGGGGAGATGGCTAGTACAGGAAGCACTTGCTGTGTGAGCATGAGGACCTGAATCTGCAACTTCTAAAAAAATCTAGGTATGGTGGAACATCCCTGTAACCCCTGACAGGGGCAGGGGAGTGGAGACAGGGGCGGGGGGAATCTAGGAGATTTGCTGATATAACCGCCAATATAACTGAAGTGCCTGAGCTCCAGGTTCAGCAAGAGCCTCCGACACAAAGCAAACAGTGGAGAGTGGTGAAGGAATCCATCTAACATTACTTTTGGCTTAACACACACACACAGGCATCTGTGACTGCACACGTGCACACACACATACACACAGCTACGAAGGGCCAGGCATGGGGGCACATCCCTATCATCCTAGAACTCGGCAATCTCTGGCAGCAGGATTTAGAGTTGGAGGCCAACCCGAGCGACACAGCAATTTCCACATAAAACCCTGTCTCAAAGCAATTACAACAGGTAAGGGAGAAAGTGCTGGCTTAAAGATAGTCTTTGGCAGAGATAACTGAGGGGAAGGGAGGAAGGGAGGGACATGGGGGAGGATGCTCTCAGGTGCTCAGGGCTGAGGGAGATAGTACAGGTGAAAGGAGAACACAAGAGAACAGCAGCCCAAAGAGCAACAACTCAAGTGTCTATCAGTGGACCCATCCATAAATAAAATGTGTCGTGTTTGCAACAGGATGCCCTTCAGGCTGCAGAACAGAGAGCAATCCAACACAGGCTGTAACACAGATGAATCCTGAAGGCTAAAGCTAAGTAGAAAAGCCCATCACAAGAAAATTCTGATTCCATTTACGTAATGGGTGATATCCGGAGTAGCCAAATTGATACAGAAATCAGAGTGGCTGCTGCCAGGGACGAGGGAGGAGCTAAAGGGAGTTACTGAGGGATGGAGAGTGACAGCTTGGAAACCGTTCATTTTATTCTGGAAGTGGATGGAGCAATGGCTGCACAAGAGGACCAAGGTCAGTACCACTGAGCTTAAAGATAGTGAAGATGACAAACACTGAATGACATATGGCCCAGAGTTGTGTTGTTGTTTTTCAACTGGAAGGAATGTTGTTTTTCAACTGCAAGTAAGATGTAGACCTGGCTTAACATGGAACACAGTGCACAAGAGTGGAGATTTGGCAGCTGATGAGCAAAAAGGGCAATGTTTTCTCTATAAGGCTCTAGGCTGGAACTCCTTAGACTCCACAAAGTAATTCCCTTGCGGTGGTTTGAATAGGTGTGGTCCCCATAGACTCTTGGCTCGCGGTAGTGGCACTATTAGGAGGTGTGGTCTTGTTGGAGGAAGTGTGTCACTGTGGAGGCGGGCTTTGAGGTCTCCTATGCTCAAGCTCTACCCAGTGTGGCACACAGTCTCCTACCTGTAGATCAAGATGTAGAACTCTCAGTTGCTTCTCCAGCACCACATCTGCCCACAAGCTGCCATGCTTTCCACCATGAGGATAACGGACTAAACCTCTGAAACTGTAAGCCAGCCCCAATTAGATGTTTTCTTTTTAAGAGTTACTGTGGTCATGGTGTCTCTCCACAGCAATGAAACCTAAGACACTTATTTAGTCATGGGTAGATAATGACTTTTTCCTTAACCAACAAAAGGACCTCTCTTCCCAGTTTCCTATGGAAATACGTAACTCAATTTAATCAAAGACAAGAACTTTGAAAAGTCTTCAACCTTCATAAGAGCTAGGCCTTTAGAGTGACTTGGCTCTGAGGGATGACAGTATCAAGAGCAGACAATGTCAAATGCAGGTCACCCGTGCACGGCTCAGGTGCCTGAAGCCCACTTATTCAGTTTGATAAAGAGGATGGGTAGAAGAGGGCTTCATCAGTCTCACAATGTGGCATCTGGAAATCGGCCTCTGATGCCGAAGCCCATAGGATCAAGAGTTCAACGCGAGTGTGGTCCATCTATAGGTCTGTAACTCCATCCATAGGTCCGAAAGAGCACTAGAATCCTGGAGCAGCTCTCACGTATGCCAATGTGGTATCTTCTCCTTGTAAATGTCACCAGGCCACAAAGTCCTAGGGCCTGGGGATATTTTGCCTGTACCTCTGCAGCTAGACAAATCTAATCGCTGCAGTTGCCAGTGTGCACAATTCTCCTCACCTGACTTCCATCCTTCCACTGAGCCTGAGGCAGGCCAGCCTGCTAATTACAAAAGCTACCTACCATTTTTAGAGCAGCCTTCCTGTTTCTTAAAACAACAAAACAAAACAAAAAGCTACAATTGATAAAGCCTGTCTACTACTAAAAACTAGAATATCTTTCCCCTGAATTCCTTGGACACTTTTGCAAGGATTTATCACTCTCTGCCCCTCAACCCTGTCTTAGACAGGGTTTTGCTGTGTAGCCCTGGCTGTCCTGGAACTTACTCTATAGACCAGGCTGTCCTCAGATATCTGCCTGCCTCTGCTTCTGGAGGGCTGGGATTAAAGGTGTGTACAAGAAAAGTTTTACTCTCTATCTAGTTTAGGGTAGACCTGAATGGATCTTAGCCCTACCTTCAATGCCCCTCCCCAAGTGGTGGGATTATAAATCTGCCTCTTCATTTGGCTTCATCCTAAATACTTTCAAACCTCTGTTAGATATAGACATTGGGAGATAGTTATCACTACACATTAAGAACTTCAGATCACTGGACACAGGAGTCTTTTTATTAATGAAAGTTTTCTGTTTTTACTTGCCTTATTTTGCTTTGGAAACATGGCTAACAAGTTAGATCATTTTCATTGCAAGGTCTTGGTCTTTAAGGATGTGCAAAAAGAGGAGGGAGGATGTATAAAATGCTAGGAAGACAGTTCCTATCATTTCACTCTTTCACCTTTTTAAGTAGTCCTGCCAGCAGCAGACTGAAAGATGGTTTCCGCATTGTCATTTATTAGCCATGACAGGCAGCCACAGTGGCTCTCAGATACAGTCTCCCATCACCACAATTATCCAGAAATGCCTGCGAGGCAAAAGAGTGCTCAGAACGCCCTCCTTCTGGATGGCTTTTCCCAAAGGCAACAGTTCAAAGCAACCCTCTATCAGCTGGAGCCTTGACATCCACAGAATCCTCTGGACAGGATGATTCTGCTCCTCTTGGAGTGATGGCAGAAACTAAGGCATAATTACCTACAATTCAATCACCAGGAATCCAGGCTCGGCCTGGGTTCAGAGGTAGAGGCTGGTGGCTCCCCACATCACCTCACAAACAAACCCAACCCACATTACCTTCCCTCCAAAAGGCAAAGAAAAATGTGTTCTTTCACTACAACTCAATCTAACAAGCTGAGATAAAAACAGTATCAAAATTAAGTGACTTATTAGCCCGTAGACCTATCTGCACAAAAATTACTCTGTGCTAACAAGGCTTACAACTTGTAACGTGTAACCGCAGAAAATTGGAATGTTTTCTCTCTTTGTCTCTTCTCTCATTTCTTTCTTCTATGCTCCTTTTGTCATATTTTGGAACAAACTAAGGGCAAGGGGTTTGGGGAAGAGGAATAAATTGGGGGTGGGGGAGAAGAGGGTCATGAGAATACAGAGTGAAAGGGCTTGGGGCCAGAAGTATGATGGGATGGAGTAACCTGAGGCCTCTCAGACCAGCCAGAGACAGACCTGTCAACCAGACGGGCAGAGGCAGGCGTGGAATTAGGGTGGCCACAGAGTGTTTTCCTACCACTGAAATCCAGCCACAGAGAAGCACCATAGGCCAGGGAGATGGCTCAGTGGGTGAAAAATACTTGCTCAAGCCTGAGTTCAATCCCTCAAACTCACGCAAAAAGCTGGGAGTGAGAGCATGCACGCAAGGCTCCTCCGCTTTGCGGAGCAATGGCAAATACAAGAGAAACTCCTGCCTTGGAACAAGGCAGGAAGAGAGAACTGATGGCCAAAACGTTGTTCTCTGGATTCTACACACTGTGGTGTGCTGCACAGTGCCTCCCCCTCACCCCGCCCCAATTTTAAAAGACTACAGTGTTAGAGGGCAAAAATCCCAAGAACACGGCATTAACACTCCCTATATTCTCTAAGCACAAACCTATGTAACGCGCTTTGCAGACAGCACGGAAACAACACGAGCAGAGAGCTGAGCATACATAATAATACAACAGTGAGCATGTTTGGTGCTAGTAGATTTTAATAAAATTTTAATAATATTGGGAAAGAGCCAAATTACAAAAATGTTCAGGAATAGAGTTAAAAAAAAAAATCTCAGGGATGAACTAGAAAACCATGAGGAAAAAAGAGCACCCCAAAAAAGGTAATAATCTCAGAGATAAAGAAAACATTTTATCAAAGGCACTGAATGTGTTTAATAGAAGTTAAAAGCAGAGCACACAGAGAAGTGTTTCCCAACTACACTATCAGAAGATGCTGCCTGTGCAGATGAAGGCACAAATGAGGTGCAATTGCCGCCTCCAGGTAGGCAGAATTTCCCACGAATCTCTTACAGGACAGGAATGAATGTACTCTCTGGTTGCCGGGTGCCCCTGGAAATGAACCGTGTTGGCACGTGGATCAGGGGCGGCACGTTTCCGCACAGCAGGAGGAACGGGGTTCCGGGATGCCACGCGTCACCCATGCGTACGGCCCCAGCTGTCACCATGCGGGGCGCGGTCTCTGGGGAGTGATGAGCCGCGTCCTCTAGGACCCACTTATTACTTGGGTAAATGTAACGGAGCCGTGTGACCAACAAACCGAGGATAAGAGACTGGAACCACAGGGGTCCCTTCCCTCCACGGGAACGGAGTGGGGACGGAGGGGACGGCCCTGGTTCCGCTGTGCTGACCTCCTGCCAGGACAAGTGGCACCCTCAGCCTTCTCCCCACAAGTCGCCTGCGGCAATCTGTCGGCACCACCATCCTTTTGGTCCTATTTGTTTTTCCGAGGGTATGCTTCATTTGGGCCAGATGTTCCCATCCGCGTGTCTGCTCACTGCTAAAAACTCAAGCAATTTTTGTATGTCCTTCCAGCCCACGAAGCAGCGAGGAGCGGCTGTGGGGATTCGGTGGACGACAGAGGGCTGACATTCTTCTGTGGAGCTCTCCTCACCACCTCTGCGGAAGGTGGAGAGACCTTTCACCCCAGCTCCCACGGGCAGGCCCTCGGTTTCCAAGTCAAACCAAATCAACAGCTTAAACCGATGTAGATCATGAGGTGGCAGGAACGGCAGAGACGGTGCGGAGTTTTACAGACCTTAGCTAGGGACGTGTGCTAGGCTGGCTATTAAACAGCTGCGAGTGGCTTCAGGACAAAAAGTACCAGCGGCTTCTTGGGGGTGGGGGTGGGGATCTTGTCTGGGGAGTTAACAAGCTGGGCCTCACTGGGGCTTCTGATTCGGTTGGTTGTTGATGGAGTCAAAGTCGATGACAATCTTGCTGTACTTCGGTGTGAATTTTCTAAACAGGAAAAACAACACAGGTGGAAGAATTATCCGATGGGTAGTTAGAGCAACTTGTTTATTTCGGCTTAAACTGTAGTTCCAGTGCAGAAAGGAAAATAATGCTCTGGGATTTGCTTGATATTTTCTCTCTCCGGGAGCCAATTATAGTGCCCCATACTGGGAGGAACACAGAGCAGGAAAGACTAAGACAAGAGCGGCGCACGGGGGGCTCGGCTTGTGTGTTCTTCAACTACCCGAGTTCATGAATTATCGGGGAGTCAAAGGATTTCTAACAAGTTAGCCGCGCAACGTGAGATCCGGCTACAGCTTCCCCGTCATATTTATCTTATTTTCTAGGAAATTTCTGCAGCCAACGTGAGTTGCTCTGAAGCAAGCAGTACATTTTCTTTTGCATCAGACACATGGAAAGAAAACTCGATGCAGTGAGTTGTTTGTTTGTTTTTTTTTTTTTTAAATAAAGTTCTACCTATGCAAATAAGGCCTCTAAATCTTTATATTCAACACTTCTGTAATAATTGAAGGTACTTGGGGACTTTTTAAAACAGTAAGACAGCATGTCAGCACCCTTCCTCTGTAGTCTCTGCTTCAGTTCCTGCCTCCAGGTTTTGCCTTGACTTCCTGACCTTAACCTTCCACACATGCAAAAATCTTGTTTCTAACTGAGCACGGTGGGTGCTGTTGTTTGGGAGAATGAGGCAGGAGGCAACCTGGGCTACACAGCAAGCTCAGGAGAAACCTGTTCATACAGAGACTGTCTCGGGAAACAAACACAATATGCCCCATCTCTCACTGAGAGCCCAGTGAATGGGACAAGTCTCCTCACTGCTGGCCCAAAACACAGCAACACTTTGCAAAGCTTCCCACTCTAAAAGCAATTTTCTGCCATTCATAAAAGGTGGCAAAGCTTACAAGTAAAACATAATCTTCACTCTGCAAAGACAATCATAGAAATCGGAGGGGCTTCTGCTCTTAATTCAAAACGTTGCTCGGAGAAGAATTCCTGGTGTCTCACCCCGGTGGGCGGCCTGCTTTCATCCTAAACTATCCCTGTCAGAGCCCTTACACATGCAAAATTGAAAGGCTCGGCAGTACCAGCCCAAAAGTTGTAAATTTTTAAATTTCTTGCTACTTGCATGATTAGCCTAAGCCTTGGGAAGTCACCAATATTAAAACACGATTTTAAACCAGCTGTCTCCAGACACTTCTGTCAGTACTCCACGCCTATAGTGACCTTCAGAGCCTTGTGCCTTCACCCTTCCCAAGACACTGCCATGTGTCCTGGGAAAGGCACAGCTCAAGGGAGACACTAGACCTCAAGCTAGGCCACTCACATTTCCACACCAGCCCCCCCTCCCCCGACCTACCTGAATGTAACCCCAGCCAATTTAAACATGAGCCTGGCGGCCGTGGTCTCTTCACTGTCGTGGTATTTATCCGACATGAAAATGACTTCTTTTATACCTGCAGAGGTAACGGTGAGAGATAAGCAGAGACAGAAAAGTGCAAAAGACAGGCAGAGAGACGGAGCTCCGTGCCTATGATTAATTACCTTTTATCGAGTGGGCTTGCAGACAATGTCCAGTTACTAAAATACTCATCTGCCGTTTCCCAGTACAGCAGAGGGGCCTGTATTGAATCTGCCCTCCAGTTTTTATGCATTAATATATATATATATATACAAATTCAAAGGGAAAACGTATCAAGCTTTGATCCAGTTAACAAATTTTCTTCACTTCCGGTAAGCAAGTGTTCTTTGTCCACAGAACAACTCCTCAACTCAAGAGGGTAATGTGGGGAGGAGAGTGCTGGCTGGACCTCCTCGAGCTACCATCATGTTAACCTGGCTCTGTAGAGGGCAGCTGAGAGCCACACCTTCACCCTGAGAGCCAGCCGTCCCGAGGGCCTTCTCCTGAGGGCGGCTCCATACCCACCTCAGGACGGATGAGCCAGCTGACCAGAGCCCACACACTGCTCTGTGCATGTGCCTGCAGCCAACCTCTTCTCCTGCGCCCAGCCAAGGGAGCACCCCAGAAGTATAGGTTAACGGCAGCAGCTGCACGGACACCCATACTGTCCTTTAAAGGTGGCCGTTATCAGCCGACTTCCGCTCTGACAGCCAGCCAGCCGCTCATGAGAAACGGTCCCTTTAACCCACACATCTGGCTAGAAACGCGAAAAGTCTTTAAATCTCAAACCGAGAGCTTTCTGGAGATAAAGCGCAGCTCACTCTTAGATGTGACAGTTCAAAACCAGGTGCCATATACAGAGCACAGCGTTGTCGGTTATGGCAGATGTGACATAACAGGAGGAAAGCTCAGAGTAACATTCCAGCCCCATGATATTTATATGCAAAGATACGCTTAGATCCTCAAATATCTACCATGTATTAGATACAAATTAAAATTTGATATACAGTCTCCCAGCTGACCTTGTTTCTGACAGAAGTTCATTTCCCTCCCTCCCCCCTAATCTATGCACAATATGTCGGAGAATGGTAAATTGACAGTAATTATATGCAATGCCTGTGTTGTTTTTTTGGCAGCTTGCAGTTTCAGAACTTGCAAACTAAATTAAAAACATGCTAAGAATCACAGAGGACGCAATTAGTCTTAGAATACCTGGCGCCGCTCAAAAACAAAACACGGGAAATAGCTTGCAAAGTTGATAGTGCAATTAATTTAGATCTAAACAATAACAATATAAGATCAAACACACCTGCGCGGAGCTGCTGATGAGCAGGCTCCAGTGCAAACGTGACAAGTGGAAAGGCCTGGTTCCTACCTGCCTGGATGATGAGCTTAGCGCATTCATTACACGGGAACAGGGCGACGTACATACTGCAGCCCTTCACGTCAGCCGAGTTCTTGTTCATGATGGCGTTCAGTTCCGCATGGCACACTGGGAGAGAGAGAGAAGGGCTGAGGCTGCAGTAAGAGTAACTAAGTAATTCTGTCACCACCTTGGAAATAGCATGGAACAGACTTAATAAAAATAAATTGATTAGAAACAGCAACACCAGGATGACCAAATAATGGCCTCGTGGTCTGTTTGGGTGGTAACTAGCAGGGCAGGGAAGCTGCTCTAGCAGCTGGCCTTGGTTTCTCAGCACCTAGAGCAGCCAGGAAGGGCTGAGGTCAAGTACCTTCACCCACCAGAGCGGAGCAATACCTCATGGCTCCACAAGGCCCTGGGGTACTGAGCTGCCCACATAAAATGGCTCATTTGTGTGCTGATCTGCACCCACAGGGATACTGAGCGTAGCTGTTAAAGAGGGCAGGGGGCAAAAGAACACAAGAATGAGACGTGAAGCCGAGAATTTCTATCCTGGGGGATCTGCTTCCCCTCGTCATGCTCAGCCCACAAGAAAACAGAATAAAATTTAAAAAACCAGTGGGTAGCAGCTATTTATCTATTTTAAAAACATACTCATCCACTTGAGGGCAAGGAACACTTAAGTTCTCCACACACAGAGCCATCCCACCAGTGATTCCAGAGGCCCAGGCAGGCCTCCTTTCTCTCCCACGTCTACCAGAGTTGACCCAGTTCCTAGCCCCTTCAGCTAGCTGCTGTTACTCCCTGGCCATAGGGGTGAAATAAAGAAAACTCGCACACTCAAATAGTTCTAAATCCCTGGGCCCGCCTTGAAGGCTTTCCACAAGGCCATCACTGAAAGTTCTGGGTGGGTTACCTACAACCATCTTGCACACTCCCTATGATAATTCCTTATAACCTTTATCCCCAGAGGAGCTTCCTCTGTTCCCTACTTGGGGATTGATGGTCTACACTTTCGGACTTTTAAGAGAATTCCCAGATGACTCAAAACGTGCAAACAAATTCGGGAAGCCTTGCCTTACGGAATTCCCTGAAATCTCCGACATATACTGCGCACACAAATGTTAACACAAGCAAGTGTAGAGTGAGCGGAATCGCTGACCATGGCCCAAATCATATATAACTCCCAGAAAACAAATAAGGGTCCCTTCAAGAATCTCCTCTTCCTGCTATCTCCAGCCACCAGCTTTCCACATCCAACCCTTTGGTCACACAGTTAGGTACATCTATTAAGAATCTATTCAGGGTTAGAAAGACGAACCGGACCCCGGTCTTGCATGGAATAGTACTACCTGTGCCGGACAGTGTTTTACCAGAAAGCTAAGCTCTCTCGGGAAATGTTTGTGCATACTTGTAACGTCCACGAATTAAAAGTTCTCAGCCAGCCGGGTGGTGGTGGCACATGCTTTTGATCCTAGCACTTGGGAAGCAGGGACAGGTTGATCTATGTGAGTTCAAGACCAGCCTGGTCTACAGCTCGAACTCCCAAGACAGCCAAGATTTCATAGAGAAACCCTGTCTCGAAAGGAAAAAAAGAGAGAGAGAGAGATCTCAGTCATGAGTGAAAAACAAAGTAATCCCTAGCTAAAGAAACAATCTGTGATTCATCAAATCACAGACCATTAGAGAGCTTGAGTCCTGAGAGCTTGAGTCCTGTCCCCCAAGCCTCACTCCTGGTAAAAAGCCATGGGAAGACAGAGAAAGAGCAGAGCTCGGAAAGGGTTGGCGTGGCCACACGGCCAGTGGAATCCAAGAGGTATCCATGGCCCTTCTCCCCTGGTAACCGAGATGACAGGATGCCAGCATTAACACTGCTCCGTGTTAAAAACAATTAGATGTAATTGTTTCCTTTATGTCCCTCTTGGGGGCAGAGCCAAGCCCTTTCTAAGTTCTTTGTAGCTCCCCCCAGAGTCTAATGCCATGCCAGGAGCATAATGGTGTTAAATATTTATTGAATAAATAAAGGAGAAAGTGCAGATCCCAATTATTGACGGTGATGTTGGGAAAGAGCAAAAGTTCTCTTCGTTCGGATATCAAAAATGGGCTTTCCCATCTGAGAAGTGTTCTGCAATGGGGCCAGAGTTCACACCCAGATGCAAAGGTTCCAACCTCCTACCACACAGCATCATGCTGTCCTCTGTAAAAATTGTCACAGCAACTACAACTACCTTTGTCTAACACTCCTGAGGCAGCCTGGAACACAGTTCATCATTATAAGTTGAGGCTCACTAGCGAAAAATCACCCCAAGAAACAGATCATCTTGGGTAACATCTGACATGACAGGAAACGGGTGGTTTCCAGAAATAAGATGCACGGGATTCTAAATAGACATCCTTTATCATATCAAAAGTCACCGGATGAAAAGTGCAACGCTGAGGATGAAGAGAAACACGCCACTGTCACAGACAGGCCAGTTCACAACCCAGGAGCCTATGCATTTAAAGTGAGATGATGAGATGAAAGCAAAACCAACAACAACAAACCCCCATGATCTGAAGAGGGGTCGAAGACCTGACTCTCAGTGTTCTTGCCCCTTGAACTTCAGAAACTACAATATGCTGTACCCCTTGAACTTCAGAAACTACAATATGCTGTACCCCAGAACTCCTTCCCTACCAGGGCTAGCTGACTAATACTAGCCTCCTGGCCACACATAAGGGGTCCAGAGAATCCCCAAATCTGGGAGAACTTGGACCACTCACCTGGACCTAGCCATCTCATTCCCACCTCGAAGCTCCCCGTACTCCCTCTGTTGAAGGCCTCAAATCTGCCTCTGTGCCTTTCTGGCCCTAACACTTGACTCTCAGGTAGGAGTCTCCACAGCCTCTCTATCACTGACATTCCACACTGTGGTGGTTTGAATGAAAATGACTCCCATAGGCCCATAGGGAAGTGGCACTATTAGGAGGTGTGGCCTTGTGGTTAGGTGTGGCCTTGTTGGAGGAAGTGTGTCACTGTGGGGGCAGGCTTTGAGGTCTCCTATGGCCAAACTATACCTAGTGTGGCACACAGTCTCCTTCTGCTGCTTGCAGATCAAGAACTCTCAGCTCCTTCTCCAGCACCATGTCAGCCTGCACAGCACCATGCTTCCTGCCATGATAATGGACTAAACCTCTGAACTGTAAGCTGACCCCAATTAAATATAAGAGTTGCCATGGTTGTGATATTTCTTTGTAGCAATAAAACCCTAAGTAAAGCACTGTCCTTCAGGAGGGACAACAGAGCAACTGGATAATCACCCATTCACTCTACTTGGTTCGCATCAGCGTAGAATGGTTGGGCTTATCCACACACATCAAAAGCAGGTAACCCCTACCGCTGCTTCAAGCCAGAAAGCATGCTGAGAATCCACAGGCCCAGCCTGTACCTATCTTGTCCTGGCCCTGGAGAGTAAGGCTACGGTCCAAGTATCTCTCCGCCAACACTGAAGTCTTCCCAAGAGCAGAGAGACTTGAGAAGAGGCTTTCAACCAGTGCTCAAGGCCCAGCTCTTCATTAGAAAGCCTATGAGCTTTTGATAAGGGAAATGCTATTTGCACAATTAATACCAGCTCTGGAAAAGTGTATTTTGAAATAACAATAAAATAAATTCGGACTGGGAGACTGTTTCGTTGATAAAGTAAGGGTTCGAGTTCAGATTCCCCAGGACCCACATGAAAGCCAAACTCAGCGGTGCACGCCTGTAATCTCAAGGGCAGGAGCAAGGGAGCTAAGCAGGTTTCCAGAAGCCCTCTGGCCAGCTAGACTGGCCTGTGCAGCTGAGGTCCCAGTTGATGAGGTGGAAGGTGCCTTCACATGGATTCCTGAGGCTGCCCTCTTACCTTCACACATGAGCCATAACCCACACCTGCACACACACACACACACACACACACACACACACACACACACACACACACACTGGGGGGAGGGGCAAAGGGAAAAGATAGATTAAAAATGGTAAAAACAATTTTTTAAGTATCAAGTACACCGACTTTTGGCTTTTTCCTAATGTTCTGATTCATTTCCCGGTCCTCCAGGACAAGATGGCACTGAAAAAGCCAGGGGCTCCTCTCCTGGCCAAGCACAAGGCTGCAGCCCTCACTCTGTGCTGAGTGGTGGCTTCCAACGACTCCAGTTCCTTCTCCCTTAGACACGTACACAGTCCTCATTCACTCAGCAGAGGTCAGATGCTCAGCACTTTAACTTTCTTTTCAAGAAGAAATCATTTCAACAACTGCTACTCTAATTTTAAAAATAACTGTCTCATTGTAATGCAGATATAACCTCTAGTTTTCTTCTATCCAATTTTTTGGGGGGTTAGGGCATATTAATTATACAGAATAATAGGTTTCACTGTGCCCTTTTCATACATGCATAGAACATTCTTTAGTCATATCCATTCCCTGTATTACCCACCCCGGCTGCTCCTCTCTCCTCCCCTCCCCTCTCCCTGATCTGAGTCCCAGTCTCGCACCCTCCATTCTTTCTCATGCCCATCCCCTCTGTGTGTGTGTGTGTGTGTGTGTGTGTATGTGTGTGAATCCCTCTCTGTGTTATTTTGGTTTTTGCTATATAGTCCTAGCTGGACTGGCATGTAGCCTGAACTGGTCTTAACATCATAGCAATCCTTTCTTCAGCCTGAGTCCTAGGATTACAAGCGTGCACTACCAAACCCAGAGGGCCATAAAATCAGTTAAATGAATTATAGCCAGGTTTTGCCTTCTTGCTTGCCTGCTTGCCTGCTTGCCTGCTTGCCTGCTTGCCTGGTGGTATGGGGTTATCTACCACCTGAACCAAACCTCACAGCACACCTGTGTCTCAAAAGCAACCATGACTAGTTCTGTCCGGCAGCTTCACGCGGATATTTTATACCTGAACAAAAACAGGACAAAGAGTTTAAGATGCACAATGCTTAAGAAGTATTCATAAGGCAGTCCATATTGTCAAAAAAAAAAAAAAAGGTGAATTTTCCTATTATTAACTAAATATCCCTATCTACAGCTAAGAACTAAAAGTCATCCCCAAATGATGCAGATATCCAATAAGCACAAAGAGTGACAGAAACCCTTTAATTATCCCCAACATCATGCAAAAAGAGTAAGTGCTGAAAACACCAGATTAATGTGTATAAAGTGTGGCGGACAGAATAGGGCCTGTTTCAGGTGATTGTAAGGCAATTCATACGCTTTGGTCTTTCTTTCCCTTTTTCTATTACTAACTGTCAGGATTCAGAGCTGCATTAACCTTGGCCCACTGTAAAGATTGTATAATTAGAAAACTGTATTTTTCAAATTCTCTCTCACTGGGGTTTGATTAATCCTCACTGTCTCATGTAGGCGGTTCTCTGGAAGTTTGACAAATTAACAGGATGTACTCCATCCTTGTTAGATTTAAGAGATTCAACATTTTATAGATTTGACTTCCATCTCATTTGATGTAAGACTCATGCAATATCTATTTTAGACACATTACAGGTACTCAAGTAGAAAAAGAAGATAAAGAGAGAAAAAGCCCCCACACATTTGAATGATGCTAAACAAATTCTGACTGCTACACCTGTAACCTGGCAAATACGGTGTCACACACACACACACACACACACACGATGATCTCAGTCTCCGACAGAGACATGATGAGAAACATTGGAGCCTCATAAAATCTGGACTGTGGGGAGCAAAATTCCTGTTTTTTTATAACCTAAGAACTCCTTTCTCTTTTCTTAGATTGACCCTGGAATTAATAACTAACATGAGGTGGGGTACCCCAATTTAGGGCTGATTTAGACTAATTACTAACAAGCTGTCCTAGCTGTTCTGATAACCACACTTCCTGTCCTTATTCTCTACGTTAGAATCTCAGTGAGTTTACTCCTGGGGTAGCGGAGTGTCAGCGCCACAAAGTGTGGGCACATCTCCAGGAGCATGGCCACCTCCACCTCTGCCCTCGTGGATGTCCAGATGCCTGATGGAGACTTCCACCAAGAGGAAGGGCACGCGCCTCTGAGAGATCCGTTTACCGCTTCGGTGTCTAGGACGAAAATGGAGCTTCAACTACTTATTTCTTAATTATTGAAAGATATCCTGACAAGGCCTCGTATGTCACTGCCAGCCCTCTGAGCACCTCTCCTTCAAGCCGATAATTAACAATAGCCTCGCCTCTGAAATTAAACTCGCAACCTGCCACTACCCGAACCCAGAGGTCCACTTTCTATGGTTGCCCTCAAACCAGAAACCAACGATTCTAGCCTAGAATGGGCTCCCAGGCAATGGCACACCTGTGAAGTGGTAGGCGTGAGTGCTCCCAGATCACTAGGAACACAGGAATGTCAATCACACTGCTCAGTCTCTTCAAAGGAGGAACTGAATACCTGTTCCCACCCAGGAGGCTGGGAGTGGATGTCATTGACCTGGTGACCTTTGCTCTCCACAGCTCAGGCTTCTCCCAAATCCCCCAGAATGTTTATCCCAGACTCCCCCTCCTGAGGCCTTTGTCTTGAGCTTTCTTTCTGTTTCTCAGTCATCAGAACCCTATTCTCAGGGAAGGCATGGACGCCCTTTACAGCCAGCTGGTCTCTGTGCTGTCTCAGGGACCACACCAGCCTCTAGGCCACTAAGCTACAAAAGCCATCTTTAAGGTCACTCGTATCTAGCCAATGAGTCTCGATGCTGTCACTCCTTAATCCTCCTTGGCACTGGGGACTGCATTACATGAGGACACTTTTCTTGCAAATTGCACTGTGTTTAAACATGCTTACAGTCAACCGCCTGGTCTCAGGTTCCAGAAGTTCGGGACCCAACACCAGCTAAGCCATGCTGACCTGACTTTCATTGTTACCTCACCTGGATCATTTCCTTGACAGCTGTGATGCTTGCAGCTCCACCCCCCACCCCCCATCCCCCGACACACACCTGTACCTGGTCTTCTCCTACAGCAAGGTTTGATAACTGTAAAGGAGCAGGCTGATTAATTATCAAGGATCTGAACGACAGATGGGCTCTAGAAAGGGAGAAACAACTAGGGAGCTAAGCGGTTCTATGAGGTAATTCTACCCACCAGGCCTAGCTGGGAGACCCACCTGCCACTCCTCTGCCCTCTGTAGCTCCTTGCCCCTGTCCCCCAACCTCTCCCCCAGCCCGTTTTTTGTCACCTTATTGCAGCCTCCTTAGTCCCTTCACTCACAGCCTCTTTAGAGACAATCTTGGGGTACGGGGCTATAGCAGAAGAGAAACTTTTGTTTTTTTCCTTTTTGCCTCCTTAGTTCTGGGATTAACAAGTTGCGCTCCACCACACCTGGCTGAAACCAGAAACTTTAATACTCTCCACTTTCCCCTTATGTTCTGATAAACTGACTGCAAACACCATCCAATCCAATCAGGCCTGACCTGGATGCCATGGCTACAGGAATAAGTGAGCCCTATCCCCCAGAGCTCAGAACCCACCAGAAGCACTACAAGCCCTTCAGGAGAAGGACTGCTTGTGTGCTGTGTTGAAAAGGTGCGGAACACAGAGGTCACATGCACTCTGCACAGGCAGATGGGAACCGAACCTTTAAGTCATACTGTTTCTGCAGAAAAAATGTACCTAGATTATAAATGCCTTTTCAACCAAGCTACTAGACCCTGGGGTTTGACTACAGGAAGGTGAGGCCTTCTTCAAGCCCCAGCCCCTCAGAATGCTAATAACATTCTGCCTTTCTTTGTGCAGTTACAGGAAGAGCACCTGAGGAAGGTGGAGGAGAAAGCCTTGCAATGAAGAATTAATTAAGCTAATGAAGCCTTTGTTACCACGAGTCAGGGCTTTCCTGAGAAAGGTTGGCTTCTCCTGGGAGGTGGGCACCAGGGTCTTTGTGAGCAGAGATGACTTTTGCCTGACTAACCAATGGACTGTGTGTGTACACTAACGCCCTTCCCCAAGCCCTGTATCTAGCCGGTGACCTTTCTGCTCGGAAGATCTCCGAAATACAACCTCACAGCCTTCTGGCATCAAGGACACACACAACTCTTCCTGAGACATGATAGCGTAGTTTGTTTGTGACAATGAAAACAGGAAGCTGAGATAATTCGGAGAAACCCTGTCCCAGGCTGGTACCCTGTACCCACAGAAGAGGGTTCTGCTAGAAAATGACAATGGAAAGGAACCCAGGTTTAGGAAAGCAGTCACAAGCCACTTACTCAAAATCAGCCCCCGACCCCCACGCTCAGAGCAAAGCCCAGACTTCCATAGCAGCCATGAACTACTGGCCCAGTGGCAGCAGCCAGTAGCTCCAGCCTTCTGACTGGGGAGATGGAGAGAAAAGTCCTCCCCTGGCCCCTGAGACCCTTACTGAGGAAAGAATCCAGTCAGGGCACAGTGCACAGGCCCCACCTGGTAACTAAAGTTGGTGCTTGCTGTGCCGGAGGGCAGCCCGGCCGTAAGCAGGCAGCCCTGGGTGGCGCGCTTCGGCTGGACCACAGGAATACATGTTTCTTTTTCCCTCTCTGCTGCTCTGTTCCCGCCCCATCCTCTACCCCCTTCCTCTGCCTCTCGACAGAGCTGCTGGTAACAACTCAGGGCACCCAGGGGAGCCACTCAGCCCCAATGGTGGTGCTTAGGGCTAAAGACATTTCTGACTGTGGTGTTTCCATTATTGATAATAAAGCCCCCAGAACTCTAATTACATTGCTTCCCTATGTGCTAAGGGCACACAATCAGGTCAGAAGGAGGAGGATGTAGAAGGAACCGCATTTCATCCATGGCTAAGCCAGGCCAACTCCCTTCCTACTGTTCCCACGAAATGAAATGCCTAAAAGGTGCTAAAAAGGTACCAGGAGGAACAAAGCGCCGTCAGTCACCCTCTGACAGGCTGTCACGTAAACACACACAGCAAGGATTCAAAACTTCCCTCTTGGGTTCGCAGCTTTTAAAGGGTAAACCAGGAGTGCGCTGAGCACTGGCACAAGGGTCGGAGTCCAAGCTCCCGGGTTCATTAGTTCCAGCGCCTCAAGGCCTGCTTCAGGTGACTCAATGGCCCTACCTCAGTGTGAGGGTTGAATGGGATGAGCTGACCTAACTCTAACACGGGATTCTCCAAGGTGTACCGTTCCTGGCGCTGCCCTACATTCCTCGGCTCCTCCCTCAGCAGCTGCGCCCAGGCCTCAGCATCTTCCAGCCGCCAGCCCCTCAAGCCTGCTGGCCCCTCAAGCCTGCCCAAGCTCCAGCAGTAAATCCCCCTGCAGTGCAGCTGCACGAACTTCGGTGGCTACTGTCACCCAATCTCCTTCTTCTCCTCACTAATCTGTACACTTCCGAAGCCACCCCCGCCCTGTCCTGAGCCACTTCGCCTTTTGTCCTTTTCTTGTTTTCTCTCACTCTGCTGGACGATTTTATTAACTAACAAATGACTTATTAAAAAAAAAAAAAAAGCAAACAAGAAACTAAAAATAAAGTCTCCTGTCTCAAAAAGTGCACAATAGTGTCTCAGCCCTACACTGTCCTATTGTTGTGGTCGGTCAGAGCCCCATGTGTCAAAACCCTGTGTAAATAATACCCCCATATCCTCCCCTTCCATCCTCCCTTCAGCTTGCTCCAGTTTGGCTCGAAGTGCTGCTGACAACACCAACTCCCTGATAAACTCAGACACACTTAGTCTATAGAGTTCTTGCCAGGCCTGGACATGGTGGAAGGCCCCCTCCTCCTTAAACACAGCTCTGTGACCCTCCCTGAGGGTCCTCCTACAAAGGCTCAAGAGTACACAACCTCCACGTGCTGGGGTTCTCAGGGGTCGGAACCACCTCCTGTCTCTCTACACACTCCCTTCTCACCACCGCCATGGAGACATGCAAAAGTCCAACCCAGCATGGAGGGCCTCGCCAACCTGGATCTCTTCCACACATGCCCAGGGCACATGCAGTTTTGCTGGGAGCTCCTCATCTCCCCCAAACCTTGCTCCCCCTACCGTGCCTGCTCCACTTCAGTATGCTACAGCTTGGAGCTGTTTGGGAAGAGGGACTGTCCCTCTCTAACTCTGTATCAACCCATCTGCTTGATGCTGTCTGCAGATTGTCCATACTTGTTCCTCCTTGCTCCAGCACCTTGTACCTCCAAACCTCCTGCCCACACACACACTACCTCACGGCTGGACTCCTGTTGCCACTCTTGCCCACAAACACCTATTTCATACACATAACGCGCCTCGGTACATTTGGGCTGCTCTACCAAACTGCCAAATTCTAAACGGACACTCAGATCTGACAGATGTAGATGCTGGGAAATCTGAGATCAAGGCACTAGAAGATACGATGTCTGCAGAGGGTCCCCCTTACTGGGCTATGGGCAGACTCTTCTCCACTGTGCCTTTGTGTGTGGCCTATGCACGCACGCGTCCACATGCATGCACATGTCCAGAAGCCAGAAGCTGACACTAGGATGTCGTCCTCAGTCACTAGTGACTCAGTTTTTGAGACAGTCTCTCAGTCAACCTGGAATTTGTGGACTCAGCTGAAACGCTGGCTAAGAGGCCTTGGGGTGCTCTTGTTTCTGTCCCCCAGTGCTGTGGTACATACAGATGTGCACCATATCTGGCTTTAACGCAGGTTCTGGGGTTCCGAAGTCAGGGTTTCATGTTATGCAGCAAACACTTTACCCCTGAGCCATCACCCCAGCACCTTACTGAGCCTCATCTGTAAGGACACACTAACCCAAAGGCTCTGCCCTCCTGACCAAACAACCCCTTAACACCACCACTTTAGGGGTCGCCTTCAACATAAGAGTTGGAGGAGACACACAATCAACCCAAAGCCTAAAGAAAACCTTTTAAACCCAAACTCCTTAACCCGCCCTTTGCTCTCAAAGCCTTGGCTACTTCTCAGTGTGCATCACCCCCCCACACACAGAGAGAGCCTATCCCATGCCGGCTTTCCACAGAATGCCTCTTCCATCCCCAAGCCCCAACCCACTGGCCCATCTTTCCCTGATTGGCTCCATCCGATCCTTCAGACAGGGAGAGTCCATACTGTCAGTTTCTCTCTTTAACCCTACCTCCTCCACAAGTGATTTGCAAATGCTGTGAAAACAGACCAGAGCATTGCACACACAGGTCCTGACAGGCAAGATGCCCCAGAGTAAGCGTGTAAACAGATACATGGGAAAGCACTCTGCCAAAAGCCAATGATGGATAAAACACATTTCATGTCTAAAACTGAAGCAACGGAACTTGAGAGGGGACAACTTCACCACTACACCCAAAGCTAGCTAAAGAACAGATGACTCATTAGTATGTATTTTAATTCCTAGAAAGTGATCACTCATTTGTAGAGGGAAAAAATGGCAGAGTTCTGCTTCCCTTTATTCACCTAAACTCAAAATTAATGTCATTCCAACAAGGTCTTTTAATTGCAGAATTTAAAAATTCATACTCCGTTATCATATTCAATATTTTAAATTTACTATGGTATCTATCATTTGAAAGAGGCACAGAGATAAAAATTTGCATCTCTGCTAAGTTAGCTGGGGCCAGCGTGCTCACCTCTGCTTTCACCGATGGTCAGCATTTTCCATTGGTGTTTGCCAATTCCCAGCAGGCATCTCTGCTCAAATGAAGATCATCACTGCTGGATTCACAAAAGGAGTTCTCAAGTGCTTTCCATCTGGTCTTAGACTAGCCTCTCTCCACACAACTCTAAGCAGGCCTTGTATGGACAAATACATTCTCTCTCACTCACAGACGCTTTCCCAACTTTTTCTTACTCAATGCCTTTTAATCTCCACAGTTAGTGGGTGGCCTGTACTCCTTAACTCCTCCCTCCTACTTGTGAACACTATCTCTACCTGGTTTATATTTACCTCAGAACTAAAGACCCGGAGATGCAGCTCAATGGCAGAGAAGTTGCCTAGCATGTACAAGGCCCTGGGTTCAATCTCCAGCATAGCAAAACAGGACAGAATCAAAACTATAGCAAAAAGCGAGGCAGACAGGAAGCCTGCTTCCATCTACTAATTCATCCTGACGTGCAGATGACATTCTCCCTGTCACCAACAGCCGTTCATAGCTTGCAGCTCAGTCAATGAGAATGCCTTCATTACTCAGTAAACACAGCAACACTGATCATATGCAATAGGTTACATTACTGGTATTTTTTTCCCTTCAAATTACAGACCTGGAGGAATCTTCAGCATTGATCTGCTTCATAAAGAAGCAGGGAGGCAGGGAAGGTGAGATGTCTCAGAAGGTAAAAGCACCTGCCATCCAAGCCTATCAACCAGAGCCCAACCCCAGAACCCACATAAAAACAAAACAAAAGCCAAACAAACAAAAAAACGGCAAGAAGTTGCAAAATCCCAGATACAGTCATGGACATCTAAAGTCCCAGCATTCTTATGGCAAGTGCTTTACTGAAGGTAGAGACAGGAGAATTACCCAGCAGCAATCCAGCCAGCTAGCCTGGAGTACGCAGTGTCACAAAATATAGACAGACAGACAGACAGACAGACAGACAAGAGAGATCCTGCACCAATAAACCGGAAGAAGGGAACCACTCCCCAAAGCTGTTCTCTGATCTCTGTGAATAACATTGTGCCACAAAAACATGAGGTGCACACGGAGAGGCCGCACACTTATTTTTAAGCTAAGAGAGAGAGAGAGACTGAGGCTAAGAAGTCCATGCCAGGTGCAGTATCTTAAAACCCCACAACCCCTGGGAATAAACAGAGCAGAGGAACCTGGGGCCCCTAAGGGCTGGCCCAGGGTCTTTTCACGAGAACGTGGTCACTGCTGTTTTTAGCACAGTAGCTGATACTACAGAGATGTCCTAAGGAATAAAAGTAAAGGGCAATATAAACACAAAACCCTTGGAGAACCTGGTTTCCCTGCCCATTCTAAGCACAATCAACGCATGCGTGCTGGCTGGTTGTAGGCCGAGCTGACACAAGCCGGAGTCATCTGAAAGGAGAGCACCTCAGTTGAGAGATGGCCTCCCTAAGATCAGGCTGGAGGCATGCCTGGATGACATTTTCTTAAGCAGTGATTGACTGGGAGAGCCCAGGGCATTGTGAGTGACACCATCCTGGGTGGTGGTCCTCGGCTCTGTAAGAAAGCAGGCTGAAAGCAAGCCATAATCCCAGCACTCAGGAAGCCGAGAAGAGAGTTCTAAGTTAACACTGGCAAGACCCCCTTTCTTGGAGAGGGAGAAAGGGAGCTGTAATTATTATCCTCAGAATATCCACTTATGATGAAACTGGGAGGGGGGGGAATTATACTGAGTGAGGTAATCCAGAACCAGGGAAACAAAAGCCACATGTCCTTTCTCATATGAGGAATACCTGTAGAGGCTGGGACACTAGAAAGGGGTTACTGGTTGGGGGAGTGGTGGTCACAGAGGGGATAGAACGGAGATGATATGAAGAGGAAAAAGAATAAGAAGGATGCTAGGGGGTAGGAAAGTAGGGCAGAGGAGACAGTGGGGGAAGAGATAAAACAAAAAAGCCATGTGAAAACCTACTATTTTGTAAGCTTGCCACATAACACACACACACACTCTCTCTCTCTCTCTCTCTCTCTCTCTCTCTCTCTCTCTCTCTCGTGAGAGAGAGGGAGGGAGAGAAGGAGGAAGAGGGTGAATTATTTGAATTGAATGGTTTTTGTAAGCAGGAGAGGAAAAGTGGGGAGGGGAGCTTCCCCAAGACACCATAGATTATTAAACAAAAAGCCCAGGGCCAGGTATAGGCTACTCCCTTTGCTCCACTAGTCAGGGAGCGTTTCATATACCCCACAAACTAACACAGGCTATTTCACTACTGCTCTTGGTTCCCCCATTCTTGGTGGTACTAAGATGAAGGCTAAAGCCACCACCTCCTGTCACAGGACATGGAGAAATCAAGTAGGTCCTGACGAGGCTTCCTCCCTGCTGGGTAGCTTTTATAGTGCTGGAAGGTTCTTTTGAAGGCTGCTGGGGGGAGAAAAGTCATCAGCAGTCTCACCCAGCTGTGAACCTCATGCAGTACAGTAACAACCAACCTGGCATGAAATGCCCATTGGCACACTGGCAGCATGAATGTTATGCGATTAACTAACTCTCTTGAAAATACTGACTTTTCTGCAAACCTTTTATTTCAAGGTAGAGTACAAGACTCCACCTATGCTAGCTTCTGGTCACCAGCTTGAGGACTACAACTATTTCCAGCTTCTGAGGCTTCAAAATCACTGCATTACGGAGACATTCGGATGTTTTTTATGGCAAGGTCTAACCACCACAAACAAGCATTTTAGCTTTTTCTACATCTCTTCTTCAGAACAGGGATTATTTTCTTACTGTCCATATTTGCTAGAAATTCATGATGAAACAATCACTGATGCTTTAACTAAAATTAACCCCTGTGCAATATAAAATTATGTACTTTATTTGGTCAAAATGAAATACCTCAATAAAAATTATTTGTTTCTTTCTGAAGACATCTTAAGAACAACTATACCTGACAGTGGAATAGTCTTAAGCTGGGTATTAGAGGTGAGGAGAAAAAGACTCCAAAATACTCCCGAGTTCCTTTCCCAGGGTAGCCTGCCTGTTGATTCATACAAAGAATCTACCTGATTTCCTCCCTTTACAAGTGGTCAAAGGTTTTTCCCATTGGTTATATTAGTTATTTGCACAAAAGTCCCAATTAGACCTGCTGTCAGGCCACAACTCCTGGACAGCCAGGCAGGGGAGGAATGTCAGGGAGCTACACACAAAATTAAATTCTGAACAAAGAGAAACAGCAAATCATCAAATCCTCGGATCTGCCTAACAAAACCAGAGGGCATTCTGTTTCCATCGTTCGAACAAATTTGATCTTAATTACTAAGAAGCTCTTCCAAGTGACGAGGAAGTCACGGCTTAAGAAGGATCAGCCTCCTAACTTCTTGATAAATTAGTTTCTCAAGACTAACCTTTTGGATGCCAAAGAAATACATCACGCGCATTGGCAGTCAGGAAAATGTCAGTGTTCAAGGGGGTAAGGCAAATGGCTACGTAATCACTAAAATGACATCTCTGCATGCTTAACAATATGCTAAATGTGAAAAAAAAAAGATTAAATTTAAATACAGAATTTAAAGAGGCTTTGCCACACACTGGCAAAAAGTGGTGAGAAGTTGCCATGTGTATTTGTCACCTTAATTAATTGCGGGTTTGGTTTTTTTCCCCCAACATTTCCTTCCCAGCACCATTTTCTCTGTGTGTGAGCGCGTGCCTATGCACATATCTGTGTGCCGGAGGCCCAGGAAGGACTTGGGTGTCTTATCTCCCTAAACCTGGAGCTCAGCTGGCGGCTCTCGAGTCCCAGCAATCCTCCTGTCTTCACCCCTCACAACACGAGGGTGCAGGGGTATGTGGCTAGACCCTGCTTCTTTTCTGTGGGTCCCAGGCATCTGGATTGAGAGCCTCCTTCTTGTACAGCAAGTACTCTTACCTGCTGTGCCCTTGCTCCGGCCTCGGCAGCATCAAAGTCTTTCTGGAGTAGCCCTGTCGACACAGGAACTGATTCTGCTATCGGGCCACAACTCCACTTCTGCCCGATGCGTTTGGAGTCAAGGTGCCACCCACACCTAGGGATATCAGGACTGGGGTCCCTAGATAGGACAACCTGTGATATGGCCAGCATAGCAATCCTGTTTCTTGACTGACACGGATGAAGAAAAGTAGAGCTAAGAGGCCTGCTCGCACACCAAGTCCTTTACCAATGATAAACACAAGGCTGCGAACACAGGGCATCACAGGAGTATAACAACCACTGTGTAAAATTCCCTAACCAGGCAAAGAACCAGAGTCTTCTACGGCCACCAAGTCCATAAACTGCCTCATGCAAACTTGTTACAAAAACCCAAGGAACGGACAGTATCTGAATCACCAAGAGTATTTTTAACCTCCGTTTTATAAAACTGGCGTTCGGGTGAAACGTGCTTCGCAGTAATGAATTTCGAGGAGAGAAACTAAAACTGTCAGCTGAGTACTTCATCATGAGTTTAGCAACCCACCTCCTCCTCATAAAAATAAGAGTCTTCCCGAGTCGTTTTAGATGGCAAATTAGATAAATGTGCGGCTTCCTGGTTTTTTAATTGTTGCTCATCAGAAAGTGCTCACTTGAACAATGCCACCTTCTTCAAGCCACTGACGGGTAGAGACGTCACTTTTGTATTTTGAGGGGTGGGGTGGGGGTAATGAGAAGAACAGTTTCCTTAGCTGGGGGATTTTCCATTTCCCACATTAAAAATTTCATTATAATCAAACAGTTTCATAAAGTTTTGATCCTAAGGCTGGAAGAACAAAAACATCCTTTAAAAACGCCTCTCTAGAGAGACAGCCCAGAAAAGGCTGCCATTCTACTACGCTACAAGCATTCTGCACTTCCCTTCTCCCCACAAAGTGTCAATCAGGGCTGATGACTTCAAGCTTACAGAAGGAGTAAAGGAGAATTAAGTTGCATTATTATTGGTAAACTCAGATTTACATGGTTGTCAGGCTCCCTGGCTTAGTCACTTTGGGGAGCTATGGCAAAATACCACATTTAATTCTTATTGTTCTAATGACTAGAAGTCTGAGATCAACATGTTGACTTCTCATGAGGGCCCTGGTCCAGGTCGGGAAAGCATCATCTATGGTCATCTTGAATGTCGGAAAGCAAGCTGTCTAAGTTAGGGTTTCTATTGCTGTTTTGAAACACCGTAACCAAAAAGCAAGTCTGGGAGGAAAGGTTTCATTCAGCTGCTTATACCAAAGGAAGTCAGGACAGGAACTCAAGCAGGCAGGAACCGGGAGGCAGGAGCTGATGCAGAGGCCATGGAGGGGTCCTGCTTACCAGCTTGCTCATCCTGCTTTCTTACAGAACCCAGGACCACCAGCCCAGGGATGGCTCCACCCACAATGGGCTGGGCCCTCCCCATTGATCAAAATTGAGAAAATGCCCTACAGCTGGATCTCATGGAGGCCTTTCCTCATTTGAGGTTCCTTCCTTCCTGATGTAACACAAGCTAAAGTTGACACACAAAACCAGCCAGCACACAAGCCCTCTCTGGGGTCCCTTCATAAGGGTACAATTGCCTTTGATGACACTTCATGAGAGCTCAACCTTCAAGATTTAATCACCTCCCAGGAGCCCTACCTCCAAAGACCATCACTTTGGAAACAAGCTGTCAACTTACGGATTCTAGAAGAGACAGAAGCAGTCCATCACACTCTTTTGAAAGAAATGTTAGCCCAAGTCATATGCAAGTAACTTCCAGTTTTACACTAGGCCAGGCCACCGCTACCCAGGTGCTTGATCTCTGAGGTGTATCTGCACCTAAGCCACAATCTGCTCAACTGCAAAAATAAAATAAAATTATCAGCATCTCAAAGAAGCTGAATTCCACAGCAGACATGCAGAAACTGTCAAAGGCCCCCAAAACAACACAAGCGATTGTCACTGCTTTTAGCTATCTACCAGAACCAGATGGTCAGAACCCTATGGTTGGAGACACAACACATTCTGGTTACAGACAGAAAAATCAAACTGGAACTGACCTGAAAGTTCCTCCGTGCTAGCTAGCTCTCACAGTGCACTGGGTTCTACATAGCCCACTGTGGGGAGAAAAGCCATCAGTGGGACTACCCAACAGTAAACCCTACACATTATATAACAACCTGCCAGGCCAGATGCGCCCTTGCTGAAATAGTGGCATGAGGTTAAGGGGATAACCAATTATTCTCGGACTGGATCTGAGGCCAGCTCCACAGGAGGGAATCCATGCCTGAGCCCCCCGGTGAGGAGGTGATGGCCCTCAAAGGGAACCTATTTCAGCTGTCCTGCTAACAGGCATGTTATCAAACTATATTCTAAACATTCGTGTCTATACATACATGTCAGCGCTACCCTTAACCTTGGCCACAGGAACTCTGCAGTAGCCAGCGGTTAATGTAGAGACTCACAGCCAATCAAAGTCCTGAGAGTAAGTGACTATTGGGTGCTCAGCCCTAAGTGGGATACCTACATCAATACTTGTCCCCTCCAAGACTCAGAAAATATCTCAGAAGAGGAGGCCGAAAGAACGTAAGAAGCAGAAGATGGGAAAGTGTGCTGTGAGATGTGTCTCCTGGACACGTTGCACTCACGAACTCACTGCAGCTGTGGTTGTCTGCACTAGGCCTGCACAGGACCCAACCAACGAGTTCAGTCCACATTCCAACTGGCAGCTCTCACTGTACTCAGTGGGTTACCAAAAAGAAAAGCTAGAGGAAGCAAAGGAAGGATGCTGAGATTTTGGGGTTTCTGGGGGAGGAGGGGAAAGGGAGGTGTGTATGATCAAGATACATTGTTTACATGTATGAAATTGTTCGAGAACAAATAATAGATACTCCATTAAGTATATATTGGATGGATGGATGATGGATGGATGGATGGATGGATGATGGATGGATGGATGATGGATGGATGGATGATGGATGGATGGATGATAGATGGATGGATGATGGAGGAATGGATGGATGGATGATGAATGGATGGATGATGGATGGATGGATGGATGATGGATAGATGGCTGATGGTTGAATGGATGATGGATGGATGGATGGATGATGGATGGATGGATGATGGAGGAATAGATGGATGGATGATGAATGGATGGATGATGGATGGATGGATGGATGATGGATAGATGGCTGATGGATGGCTGGTGGATGAATGGATGATAGATGGATGGATGATACATAGATGGATGATGGATGGATGGATAGATGATGGATAGATGGATGGATAGATGGCTAATGGATGGATGATGGATGATAAGATATATGGCTGATGGATGGATGGATGATGGACAGATGATGGATGGATGGATGAAGGATGGATGATGGATGGATGGATGGATGGATGGATGGATGATGGATGAAGGATGGATGATGGATGGATAGATGGATGGATGGACAGATGAATGGATGGACAGGAATCAGATGCTCTCCTACCTGTGTAACAAATACCACAGAAGCTACTTTGAACGAGGCAGAAGGAGATGCTGTAGATACAGAGCATGGGGAGGGTACTAAAGGGGTACTACAAAGGACCTACGATGGCCCAAGTCCCAAGCGCACATGAATGTCATCTGATCAATAAGATATTAATGTAAACACCGATGGCATGCAGCACTTGCTGTCATTAAAGGCCTCAAGTTCTTCTGTTTCAATGAGGGTCTCTGTATTAGATCCTTTCCCCAGCACTGTGGCAAAATAGCTGACACAACCATCTAACAGGAGGATGGACCCGTGGCGCTGGGAAAGGCATGGGGGCAGGACCAGTTGCTGCCTGTGGACGCTCGAACCTCTGGCTTACATCACAGATCAGAAGTAGCCCTCACCCCCCCCCCAAAGGTGTGCTTCACCGCTGTACCCGGACTTCCTTACTCCAACAAAGTGACAACGGAAATCTGTCCTGACTGAGCTGCTCATTCAGCAGGTGCTGAGTCACTGGACAGGAGCTCTTGAAAAATCTTCAAGGGTTCCAGGTGTCTATCCTTCCTCGTGGAGAAGCTCAGTGAACAGAGGTGATCGGAGGAAAGAGCTACAGCCTCCAGTTATCACCTTATTTTTCTTTAATTAAAACTTGTAATCTTAAAACGGAGGTTTAAAAAATGCCTCAGCGTCGGCAAGCATTCCTCCTAGATCCCAGCCAGTGAGTGCAGAGAACGCAGTCACTTCTCCATGGCTTGAAAAGCCCAGGAAAGGCAAGAATGGGCACACAATGTACACACAGTCATCATTATTTAGACTTAAAGCCCATCGTTACATGTATTATGATGGTAGTAATACTAAATGCCTTTTAAAAACCATTTAATACCTTCTACAGTTTTTATGGTACATCAAATTACAAGCTTACTCCCGTGAAGGAAAATTGTCTACATTCTAACACAGCTAACACATAAAATGAATAATTGATAAGCGAGGGCAAAGAGCTCTGAAAACCTAGAGGTATCATATGGATGATAAAAAATAATGTAGACAGACATCCAGTGCTCACAAACTCAGCAGCTCTTCAATAAAAAACAATCAGTGAGGTTGGACAAATGCCTGTGTGAGTTTAATTCCTCCTGGGAAGCCGCTCTGGAAGGTACTCTCCCCACCCCGGACAAAAGGCGACAGCCTCAGAACAAAGCCAGTCACTCTGGGGGTTACAGGCGATGGGGAGGGAGGGCGTGTGTGCGTGTGTGTGATGCAGTCTTTGGTTTCCAGGGCACTATTACAAACACACCTGGGGCTCTCAATGACAGAAGGCGGCACAGGTCCCACTTTGAGGGGGACCTCAATCGCTGCACTCTGCCCACTGGCATCTTTAGCAACCAGCCTGAGTACAGCACACTGCCATCTCCTCAAAGAACGCCTCCTCACCAGAGCTCGGAGGAAGGACTAATGTGTCACTGTCCCGACTCACTGAAATATTGACTGGAGTAGGTCATACATTTCAATGGAGATCTTTAACTTATCGACTCTTTCGCTTTCGCTGTCTTTACGCGGGACATCGAACTGTGCTGGGAAAAATTATTTTTGCATAGACCCCGAAACAACTAATCATTTTCCCTCTCTCTTCCCATCAAAGGCTGACGGAATCAAAACCGGGATGACAACGTTTCTAAAATATGCTGGAACGTTCTCCGAATAACTCACTACCACGAGCTTAGCTGGACCCAGAAGACAGTTTTACACGCTCACGCTTTTGTCTGCGCTCTTGCGGCTCCTGCCAGGGGTGAGATTAAATCGACTATCCATTATTTCTTATCCCCTGAAAACCCTAGGTGCTTTGTGGTTGCCTCTATTCTTACTCCCTCAATTCCTTCTCTTCTTCCACACATCTTTCTTCCTTTCCATTCACACACCCAGGATCTGTCCTTTTAGGCAGTTTATAAAGAGACTTACGGGGCTTACTTCAGAAGACTAAGGTCCAAGAACATTAGAAAGAATACAGAAATCAGACTAAGCAGACATGGAAACACCCAGAGGAAAAGCCTACTGGGGAAGAGTGAACAAGCAAGGCAGGTTTTACGTCATCAGTGCCTTGAACTTCATTCCCAGAAGGCACAATCCTTCCCAGTTAGATGGCCGTAACCTACTCTGCTTCCAACAGAGTCAGTCTGTTCATTCTAAGACATAAATGCCGGGGGTAGCCAACATTTGCAACCCAGTTTGACTCTTTTCTGGAATTACCTACGTAGATAGAGGATAAAGGGAGCGCAAAGCTGATCCGTCCCTTCCATCATCTCCAGAGGGATTCCCACTGTAGGAAGCGCCTGCGACGCTTTCTACCTAGAATGTCCCCTACAGGCTTATGTTTTGATCCCTGGGGTCCATAACTCATGAAGTTATTTTCAACAGTGTACAGTTTTTTGTTTTTGTTTTTTTTTTTAAATTGGGTTTTAGCTGGGCAGTGGTGGTGCGCACCTTTAATCCCAGCCTCCCAGAGATGAACTTGACTTGTGTCCTCATAAGGCCAAGAGGCTGAATGCACACTGCTTCTCGGCAGAGCAAGGCAAAGCACTGCTTGGTTTGCAAGAGCAACACTTGGCAAACTGACTCTTTGCCAAGATAAAGAAACAGAGACTTCAGGGGGCTGGAGAGATGGCTCAATGGTTAAGACACTGACTGCTCTTCCAGAGGTCCCGGGTTCAATTCCCAGCACCCATGTGGCAGCTCACAACTGTCTGTAACTCCAAGATCTGACATCCTCACACAGATATATATGCAGACAAGAAACAGACCACAGAGCCTCTTCACACACACCCCTGCTCTCTCGATGCAAAGGGCCACGCCCTTCACTGCTCTGGCATCTACAGGCTATCAGGCCACTGTGAAACACACCGGACTCATCAAGGCAACAAGGCCCAGCACCTCAGGGCGAGCCTGTGTAACAATTGCTGGGCTGCCAGTGGCTCTCTTTGACACTGAGGGAACAGGAGGAGTTGGAGAGAGGCCTCAGTGGCTAACGGCATGTACTGTTCTTGAGGTAGGCCCAGATTTGGTTCCCAGCGCCCACATCAGGCAGGCCCACAAATGCCTGCAAAATTCAGTGATAAGGGATCTGCCACCGTCTCCTAGTCTCCAAATTCACTTGTACCTACACAGTGCATATAAGTCATGCAGGCACATATATGTGCATAAAAACAAATAAATATGTAAATCTTAAAAAGAGCTAAGATTATCAAAGGGTTAGCGAAAACATTATTTAAAAGGGGGGAAGACAGAAGATATGGTACTTTCATTGCAATTTCTTCTCCTTTCTATCCATTCACGACTACAGGGAAGACTAATTTTTCTTTTTTTTTTCAGTGAAGCGCACAGGAAGGGGATGGACAAGGAAGCTGCCTTACCATAAGGATACTTCGTATCCAGCTTCTTTTCTGCTGTTCTCCTCCAAGGCAACAGGTCATCACTACAGCCATTTGGCATTCCATTGTACCCGATCCCAACAATCTTGTTTTCTGTGTTCACAATGCAGGCTCCAACCTAGAGAGGAACATTGCCCAAAGGTTTGCTAACTGTGAAGAGCTGGGTGTGCTACGGGGAGGCAGTGACTAAATCACAAGCATGGAGGGAGGGGAGCACACCCCCGACACACACACACACACACACACACACACACACACAGTGCAGCAGGTTTACTCTGCATTTTTTAAGTTGCCAAGTATCCATTTTCCTAACCTGCTCTTTGGTGAACGTCCCAGCAAGTACCCGAACATCTTCACACCAAACCCCTTTACCTGGGAACTTGGATCCTTGCTTCTCTGGGCTGACAAGAAGGCCACCGCCATGAAATACTCAGGCCACTCCAAATAGTCATCCCGTTTTTTGCAGGAAATGTCACTCATGTTGGGTCTAAAGCCGTGTGCCGCTAAACACGGAGAAGGAAAACTGTGCATCTGATTTCCAAGTAAATGCATCAGGCCTAAATGCTGGGCAGCTTCAACACTTACTAAGCAGAAATGGCAAGTTCCTAGACTTAAGAGAAGAGGTCCTGGTCTTGAGAGGAAATTAAGAAATGTATTATTGGAAGTGTCTGGATTTGGCACTTACAGATTTCCAAATAACTCATGTGTTACCTGCTTTCCTACAGAATCTAAGTCACTATATACTGCCTACAAAGCATCCACTTCTTTACTTCCCCCTCTTAGAAACTGGAGTCAGCATGGGAGGGAGCACAGAAACATGAACGATCTAATGGATTCCAGACACTTTTAAATTTACATGTATCGTCACTAAAGCCTCATTTCTAGCTAAAGTAGGCAGCAGCACCGCACCTGACAGACTCAGTACTCAGGAAATTTACCCTCTTAAGCCCAGGGCTTTGAGATAGATAGAGAGAGAGAGATAGATGGATGGATGGATGGATGGATGGATGGATGGATGGATAATTTGCCCTCTAAGCCCAAGTACTCTGAAATAAATAGCTTTTGTAGCTTTTGCAATCCGGCCAGTCTGGTAACTAACCAGATGATTTGTTCCCTTCCTTCCTCCTTCGTTTCTCCAAATAAAGCGATTAATCAACTCTGAGGACTGAATCTAATGGGAGGGGGTGGGGGAAGGGGAATGAGAAAGTGCTGATACTAAAACCAGGTTCTGTAGCAGGGGCCTCAAGTACAGGCCTAGACGGTCTCTGCAATCCGGGAGAGGCCGAGAGGGGGTGGGAAAAGGCACAGGACTTCAGCTAAGAGAGTCCTTTCCAGGGCAACAGAGTCACCCCACTCACTGAGAAATCCTAACGTACGGGTTTTCCAAACTTCCCTTTCAGACTGCGGTAGGCTGCGGTGCAGAGCAGCACCTAGCAGTGAACGGGCAGGTACGCGGAAGCAGAGTTAGCCAAAGACTCTCACCCCTGCTCAGCGGCACTGACTGGCTTCCCGCCTGCTTTAAGGTTTGGAGGGGGATGGGGAGGGGCAGGGAGAGAGGACACGTTTCCCTACCCGGGGCTGCCCTGTGCTTGCTCTTTAAAGCTCCCTGGGGTTCCGTACCCACCCACGAGCAGCTTCGCCACGAGGAAACTGAGGCTGGGATGTCACCAGTCCAGGGAGAAACTGCTGCACCTCAGCCCGGACAGGACGCACCGTCCTGGAAACCGCCCCAGCTCGGCTCCCGGGGTTCTCAAGCCTCCATCCTCCCCACCACGTGGGCGCCGGGAGGGACTCGGGGAGGCGCCCTCCCTGCACCGCGCCGAGCAGCCCCCGCGCAGACAGGGCCCGGCACGAGCCGTGGGGTCGCGCCCGCCGTCCGCTCGCTCCGCCGGGGGCTGCAGAGCACGGCTCGCGCCGTCCGCCAACCCAGGCCACCCCGGCCGCCGCCGCGCGCGCGCGGGAAGCCGGGAGGGAGGCGGGGCCGGCGGCGGAAGGGGCGGTGGGCCCCGGTGTGGCGTGCCCCTCCACGCGGTCGCGACCCCGGGGTCCCTGCGGAGCGGGGCTGCCCGGCCCGCGTGGGGGCCGGCGCGGGTCCCGCTGCGGCAGCGGGGACACCAGCATCGCGGTGACCCCTGCGGTTTGCCCGGAGGTGCTTTTTTGGCCCTGGACTCTGGAATGTACGGTGCCTGGTCACACCCACGGGCCTGAGAGCTCTGTCTTTAGTTGTTGAAGCTTCTCCCAGCCCTCTGAATCCATCACTAACTTCCCTGAGGAAGTAAATCCGGAAAGGTGACCAAAAGACCCAAATATTCCAGTGGCCGCGGGCCTGAAAGGAACAAAGAATTGAAGGAATCTGGTTCTGGCCTCTAAAATAAGCCCTGCAGGCTGTGTCCTTCTAGCCACCTTCTAGCCAGCCAGGCCTTCTCACCTTCATACCAGAAGGGTGTGGGGTTTTCAGCTGTGCCTAGAGGCCTCTTACTTCGAAACTTCATTTGCATTGGCTTTTTGGTTCACCAGATCTAGGGTTTCTACTCCAATCCTGTGAAAGACCCTGAGATGCGAGCCAAAACCTTCCCCAGCCAGTCAAGTGCATGCGTGCCCTTTTGACAGTCGCCTGAAGTTCATAGAGGTCGTAGGCCTGGAACTACGTCTGATTTCTTCAACATTGTTTATTGGACTACCCAGACGGTTCATCCCTAAATCTGGAGGGACTTTTGTTCTACTACAAAACAAAATGATAAGCGTCCCCGTTTGTCTTATCCACGGGGCTTGCGGCTACTGCCCCATACTCCATACCGTCGCTCCATAAATAAAGGCTACTGTAATAATCATGACTTCTAATCTGCACATCCCTGATCTCAACTGCTAATCAAAACAAAAGCTTGTTAACTGTATTAATTTAGCGCCACAGAGAAAGAATGATGAGGATAAACAGTTGGTTCTACCTAATTTCTCACTAGCGCGCACACACATCGTTCTTCATGTCCATGGTCCAGCCTGTAGATTCCATAATTAAATTATGTACTGCTCTTGGTGGATACCAAGAAAGCAAAGAGGGAAAATATTTCATTGTTAACTATAGATTTTTTTTTCCTTGATAAAACACAGGCTCCAAAGAGCCACATAGATTAACGTGATGATCTTTTATGTCAAGTTGACTTTAGTTGACTATCTGGTTGCTACTAAAATTCATTATGTCCTGAGCTAGTAGTTTCTCTCCCCACCCACTGTTTGATCTTCGTCACCCTCATCTATAGCCCTTGGGTCTTGGATTCATTTCTCTGCTTACCAGCCTACAGCTAATACATGGCCAGTTGCTGCTGGCCCTTCAGCCACAACATCATTAAGCTTTTTCTTTCTTCCTTGGCCGTGTAAAGACTGTCATACATAATTTAGTTACTTCTCATCATTCTCCATTTTGGTCAGCTCACACATTCCATTCTGCAATAAATCCAGGATCCTGCCTGCTGCAAACAGTTACCCTCACTCTTCCTGTATTTCACCGAAAGACGGTGTGTCGTTCATAATGCAGGAAACTCTGCTGATTCTTGGTTTCACGACTGGAGGCTCCAAATTTTCTGCACCAACAGTAAAACCAGGCAGCCAAGTGAGAAAACTGCATGCCTTCTCACGTCTTGCTCATTAACACCTTGTAACTCCCAGTGTGACTGCAAGTGTTAAACCTCCACTAATACCTTTCATTTGGGCGTATATTTGAGGCTCTTGCTTCACCTACGACAGAGACAGGGCTCTGCTATACTTTCAGCCATGTCTACTTTTCACCTCCCTAGGCAAGGTGAGGGACACAGCTACGGACAGAAGCATCAGCACATTCACGAGAGCTCTAGTCAGACTCTGGCCCACTCTCCCGCTTATAAAACTTCAGGTCATGCATTTGTACTACATAACTTAGAAAGTATTTCAGTAGCTCAGAAGTGGGAGTGTGGACAGATTAAGGAGGCCAGTCAATTGGGAGAATTGAGTTTAAACAAATGCCATATCACTTAGTTTTTGATAATGTAGGACATGACTAAAAATAAGGAAATGATATCCTTAAATATTTATAATTTCTAGTATTTTTCTTCAAGATCGTTTTGGAGGCAATACAGTGCCTTGAAATGTCCAGTGTCGTTTCAGAATAAAAAGCTAGTGTCTTTAAAATCTCAAGAGTGCTCGCTTACAGATGTAAGTGAAGATACTGTGTGGGATGATCCTTCTAGAGGATTACCTTATTTTTCCTTTCAATTTTGATTTTAGAAATGTAGGCCTTGCTTATAGAAAACAAAGAATGGTTTATAAGAATTGTTTGTGGAATGTGTTTGGAGGATTAATTCTAGAACCTTTGTATATTTAATAGTATTTCTAACTTTTGTTTCTTTACTGTTTGTAGTTAATGTTCTTGTTCTGCTGTGCAATCATTTATATGCACGTTTCTTTAATTTTTTTTTTTAGATTTTCCTGGATGTATAGTTTAAACAACAAAAAGTCTATTTAAAACTGTAGCGGTGGTTTGCAGTTCTAGCAAAGAGGAAAGTTGTGGGGTTAAACTTTGTATTTTCTTTCTTATAGAAGCTTCTAAAAAGGTATTTTTAGATGTTCTTTTTAACAAAAATTGTGTGCAACCTTTAAAACATCAATGTTTGGATCAAAACAAGCCACAGCTTATTTTCTGCTTGCTGTAAATTAAGCAAACATGCTATAATAAAAACAAAATGAAGGAAAAAAAAAAAAAAAAGGCCAGTCAGGGTGAAACTCTTCTCAGGCTACCCTAGAAGGGATCTTGATAGCATTCACAGATAATTGCCCTAACAAGATACCACCTGATAATTCCCTCACCTCTTTTGTTTGCCAAGAAGGAAAAGTCTTTTTAACCAAAGAAACAGAGTGTCTTATTAGTCAGAGTTCTCTAGAGTCACAGAATTTATGGCATAAATATCTTTGTCTCATCTATGTATCCATACATATACATACCTGTTTCATATATATGTAGAAACGTGTTGGAATGAGTTACAGGCTGTAGCCCAGCTAATCCAACAATGGCTAAACTGTGAACGGAAAGTCCCAAGAGTCTAGTAGTTAGTCGCTCAGTCCCACAAGGTTGGCTCTCTCAGGTGGCCTTCTGTATGTGCTGGAATCCCAAAGAAGTAGGCTTCAGTGCCAGGGATGGATGAATGTGCTGGCAAGGCGAGGGCAAGCAACGAGCAAACCTTCCGTGTTCTGTGTCCTGATGTAGGCTTGCAGCAGAAGGTGCGGCCCAGATTCAAGGTGCGTCTTCCCATCTCAAGGCCCGGATCAGAGGAGTGTCTTCCTGCCTCAACAGTCCAGACTTCAAACCAAGTAGAAAAGATGTGCCCTTCGTGTCTGAATTGTAGTTCATTCCAGATAGAGTCGAGTCGATAACATCACACCGAGAGTTTGAAAAAGTAGCCAGTATGTGCAAAGTTTGCTAGGAGAGGAAGGACATAGGGTTTTAGTCAGGACAGACTATGAATCACTTCATAGTACCCTAGTGCCCTTCAAGAACAATGCTTACTTGAGGCATCTGTTAAACTAACAATTTGTATTTAATGGTCTTTTAAAAATAATTTTGTACTGTTTACTGCTACTGCAAAAATCACAACAAACAAACCAGTTCTTGTTCTTGTCCAGTAAATGAAGAGTAAATGAACCTTACTGCTGGCCCATTTAACATACAAATGCTGTTTCTAAGTATCCTATTGACACACCCTTGTTTTTACTTGAGTCTGTCAGTCTATCTACCTACCTATCTGTCTGTCTATCTATCTATCTATCTATCATCTATCTATCCATCCAACCGTCTCTCTATTTATTTAGAGAAAGGGTCTTGAGTATCCAGGCTGGCCTGTCATTCCCTATGGAGTTGAGATGACTTTGAACTTCTGATCTTCTGCCTCTACCTAGTGTAGGAGTCCAGGTGTGTGATCGTGTAAGCACTCCACCAAATAAACTGCACTCTCAGTTCCACAGTTGTTTCTTTTTATAACCCAACAGTGTGGATAAAAATACCAGTGTTACAGGATTACCTATTTCATGTTTTCATGCTGAACTCTACACTAGAACAGCTTATTTAAACCTCAAATAATGGAAGACTGTATTATCTCCCATATGACAAAAAGGTTAATGGTAATAGAGGAAAAAACAGCATATGATCCCATAAATATATATATGTGTGTGTGTGTATACACACATATATTGTGTGTGTTTTCAAGCACGAGATCTGTTGTATGTATATGTTCAATGAGAGGTATACAAAATACAGACTGGCACAACAGAATAGTTCCGTCAGAAATAAAAATCAGGACTCCTGAATAGATTTTTTTTCCTTATGAGTTCAAAGCTTACCAATTTCCTTTATTATTTCATGATTATAGTGAAGGCCAGTAGAGAAAGGTTAACTTGGCATATGCAGGTGCTTTGCTCTTGATATGTATTATATATAATATACATATATAATAACTTGTATACATGAGGGGTGATGTATCCCAGTGAGGTCTCTAGTGAGTTAAGGAAAGGCGCAATGTGACAAAAGGCTACACTAGCCATTAACTTCTAAGTAAAATTTAACAGGGGCTTTTAATTATAAAAATTTAGGTATTTACCTTATTTTGTGTGTGTGTGAGTGTGTGTGTGTGTGTGTGTGTGTGTGTCAGTAAATACATTGATCATTAAATACTGGCTGACTGAGTAAACCAGTAGAAAACAATCACTTTATGCTAAATCATTTACAGTTGCCAACACATAAAGGAAAACTTCATGAGCTTTAGTTATTCCCCTCTCTCTGCCTCCTTTGGGACTGGTTGGTCAAGCAACAAAGGGGAAACAATTTTTTCGAGACACTGTGAGGTTTCGCTCTTGGCCCTCAAACCAGCCGTTTGCAGCCCCAGAACTGAAGGCAGCGGTGACAGTGATCACTGTCTGCCTTCTCGTCTTATGCCAGTTCTCCCCGTGGCTTGCTTTGCCTCCGCAGACTTGAACTTGTAAGCCTCTTTCATACATAACTGGTTGAGGCTGATGGAAATTACATGTCTTATCACTTTTTAAAAGAAAGAAAAAATATACATAAAATGCAAATCTGAAAGAAATGGGCAATTTTCTTGTACCACTTTATACTTCTGTGTAAGTTACCAAGTGCCAATCATTCCGCTTATTAAAATTCAGATTTGTCAAGCAGCGTGTGTGCTTTCAGTGTTGTACAAGAGAAGATAATGCTTCGCACGGCGCAGTCACTAAGGCTGAGTCTGTGGTGGTCCCTACCTGAGGAGAATTGATCAGATTGCTGGCTTTATAGAAATATTAACGGTCTCATCAAACACACCCTTTGCCCTGGGGTCGCCGTGGAAGCTCCTGAGGGGCAGAGGCGTTCTGTTTCCGGATGCAGAATTCCTTATCGACCTTGCCCTCGCCACTAACCTAAGTGGTGTGTGTTTTAGCTGGAATAACAAGGTGAATTCCTAAAAATGATTGTAAATGAAAGCCCTGTTGAATTTTATTTAGAAGTTAATGGCTGGTGTAGCCTCCTGCCACATTGTACCTTTCCTTAAGTCACCAGAGAAACCCTGCTGGGGGTAAGCTGCTCAAATAAAAAGACAGGCGTCAAATCAATATTTTTGTGTTTTAGCTTCCCGTAGAGGTGTGTGTTTTGAGGGACACTTGTGATTTTGCCCTGACAACATCAGGTAGCTAACGTGATGGCAGGGGGAAAGGGGAATGTTGAAAAGACAGTAAACAAGATGATAAAGGGAGCCTGTCCGAATTGAATAATTGTTGATCCTATTTATCGTAAGAGGTGCTAAGCTTTGATACAGGAGGGAGGGAGAGCGTAGCCCACGAAGGCCAGGCCCGGAGTGTGGTCACCTCTGGCTGCTGCGGTGTTTAATAGACAGCTCTAAGATGGTGGGAGGTTAAAAGCTGTCAGCCACGAAGCTTTTTAAGGTGCTATCATCCCACTAATGCTGCCTTCAAGTGAGCCCCGGATTTGAGAGTTAAATATCAGCCGAAGGCAGTGGCAAGGCACTTGTAGAATCATCCCTATGAAAACGAGTGAAATTTAATAGTTTGGCGGTTACAGTAACCACCATCCTGCAAGAAAAATCAATACCTGCACAGAGTTAGAATCACACCAAGGGCTCCTGGAGCTGAGCCATTGCAGTGAAGAGTAAACCCGGATTCATTAGAGAAGAAAGTCAGAATGTGGTAGGAGGTCAGACATAAATACACCCCGGGTTCCATTGTCCAGAAGCCCAAGATGTTCTCCTTTCAGGCGCTGAGCATTTTGTAAAAGCAGAGAATTTACAGAGCTGGTAGTGATCTTGGCAATCTTCGAGTCCAGCCCCTTCTTTTACAGATGAGGAAATACTGGCCCCAAAAGACTGCTGGGCTTGCTCCACTCCACACAACTGATCCAGGGAGATTTTTCTCCCACCATCCTCTCGTAGAGTCAAACCACAGCCCCTTCACTGAATCCGCCCCTGTGGAAGGCACCGCGTGAGCACTTCAAGGAGCAGGAAGTCAAATCAGCCTTTGCCTAAGAGAAAACCAGTGTAATGAGTTTGCGATATTAACGATCAGGTAGCAGTGGAAGACAACAGTGAAAGAGCTGTCCCCCAAACAGACCAGGGTGACTTGGAGATTCGGGGTGTCTCCTGCCTGTCCACGCCTACTCCATCCATTCTTACCCAATTCCATCCACTCTTGCTTCTCCTTAACATCCTAGCCAATTAATAGGCCAGCTTCGTTGGGGGCACATATAAAAATAAACAAGACACAAGGAGGAAGAGCCTGAGCAGACCTAGAGGAGCATTCACATTGTAACTCTGATGGCACGTGCCTGTCATTTCAAGAGCCGGAGGCAGGAGGATCGTGAGTTCAAAGCCACCCTGGGTTATTTTAGTTCATTTAAAGGCAGCCCGGATGCCGTAGAAAGACCCTGTCTCAGAAGAAAAGGGACAAAGAAAAATAATGGAAAGAAAAGTTGCCCATGAACTCCTGCACAACTCAGGGAAACGGTTCCCACTGGCAGAAATCTGCATTCATTTCTTGAACAAAACCCAGAGGAAGGTTTGCACATGCTCATGTCTGCATTCTCTAAAGAGGAAACCTCCAAAAGTGTTCAAAACAGTCACAGCTCCTAAGAACCAGAACCATGGAGAGCCTGGCCTGTGTGTGTGTGTGTGTGTGTGTGTGTGTGTGTGTGTGTGTTTGAGCTCCATGAGCACACACACTGACACACTGGTCACTTTCCAACCTTGTTGAAAAGCTGGAGCTAACATTACCTTTGGAGAAATGACTGCCATCTCGTCACCCCCACAAAAAAACATCCCATGAAATCAGGAAATAAGAGCATGCAGTGGTCCGCCCTCCAGAACTGGAGAAGGGAAGCGGCCGTGCCGGGCTCAGACACTGATAGCTACAAATGAAGTCTGGCTGCAGAAAGCCAAAATATCTTCACAGTGAGAGGATAACTGTTATCTTGGCTCCCACTCCCTTGATGTTTTCATATCCGTAGATCCCGGTAGAACCCAGAGGAGTTTTTTGTTGTTGTTGTTTTCTCTCGAAAGCCTCTGTTAATCACCTAGTTGCCTACTGGCCCCCTTGCTATTCTCATGTCACAGCACAAGCGGCACACATTGGTAAAAGGCGAGATAGTGAGTTTACATCGTGGAGAGCGATTTCATTTTGAAGAAATCCATTGTGTTTGTAATAGCTCCCCTTCTAGAAGCGTCTATGAACCAGGTGCCCGTACAAAAGGAAGGGTTTCATTTTATAAAATGGTGGGAACTTCTATTAGTGATTTGTGTGTGTGTGTGTGTGTGTGTGTGTGTGGCGTATTTTAAGTGGGTTATTATTAGACAGTGCTGACATTTCACATGCAGAAATATTCTTTTCTTGAGAGTGAAGTGTCATTCAAAAAAGGGAGAAATTATTTAGAATTTTTGTTTAAAAAAAAAAATCAAAGATAGCCCTTGAAAAACCTATCCTTCTAAATGCCTCCATCTGCGGAGGAGTCATGGCTAGAACTGATGTCTTTGATTTCTCTTTGATGCAAACACTAACGCCATGATGGGCCAAAGCCCAGCTGAAGGTCGGTATTAGTCATGGCCAGCGCATAGCACAAAGGACTCCCCCCTCGCCTCATCCTCGCTCTGTAAGTCTGGGTGTTACAGCCGGACCCGGGATGCTTCGAGAGTTTTTCACCGAGTTTGCCTTTGCAAGTACACATTTGGCTCAGCAGAAGCTAAACATTTTAAGAGCACAGTAAGAAATAGGCCAGAAAACATCAAAGCTTTATAGCTTTTTGAGAAAACTTGATGGTCTTGCTGGTACAGCTCCCTATGATACGGTTCAGTTGTGATAACAATGGAAAGTGTATCAGTGCAAACTGCTGATGAAACCATCAGAAAATGTAGCCAAGGGTCTTTTAAACACATTTAAGAACTGTTCTTTTGAACTGTGCCTCTTAGCCTTGGAAAACCTCTCCGAGATTTTAAACAGGGCTTTGGCTGAACTGCCGAGTGAGAACCTGAAATTATCTCGTGCGCTGGAATCAATATCAAGCAATATTTTCTCTTTGAGAGAAATTCAATCTGACAGAAAAGAATAGGAGCAATAAGGAAACTGGGACCCTGGTGAAATGCTTGCCTTCCAAAGACGCCATAAAGCAGTACAAATTAGGTGATGTCACCAGAGGCAGAAAACCACAGTGACAGAATAAAATGTATCTGAACATCAGAATACTTCATTATCACTACCACGGGTCCCTAAGCTTCACAAAATGCATCCATCAGCCTTGATGGCCATTTGTGAGCCACTACTGGTAGCTAGAGGGCGCAGCGCAGCGAGGAAGCGCGCCCCCGCCACGCCCACCCACCCCCACCCCCACCCCCAACCCCACCCCCACCCTCACCCCCACCCCCGCCAACCCGCACGCATCACAAGGACAGCAGCAGGGTTCAAACGGAGGCTTGGGCGCACAGCCCAAGCTTTGTTAGTCTCAAAGTGCTCTCTAGCGGCCGGATGAACGCAGAAGGATCCTAAGTACGGGAGTCACTTCAGGGGAGACTTCAGAATTCTAGTTGTCCTTGAGAGATGAGGGAGAGACACTTCCCTCTGTCTTTTTCACCTCCTGGATCCGTGGGAACCACTGATGAATAAGCCCCCGGGGTTTCCGAGGACAGTGTTGCCATCCGTTGGTTACTAGACTCAGCTGCTCTGTACTGCACACCAGGGACTTGTCAAACGCGAAAGGGTCCGGCTTTGAAGGGATCCCAGAGCATCTCTGGGAGGCTCATTAGCACAAGGCGATCCTCACTAGAACAGGAAGTGCATTTAGCCTTGCCATTGCTCTGTGCTGCGCTCATGAACCGTTTTAGGAAATGTGAGAAAGCTCACGGCCTGAGGCACCAGGACATTCCAGGCAAAAATCCCACACTCAATTTCTAGTGTTCGTTTAATCCTCACAAAAACCCTGTCGTAGGAGTCATTTCTCTCACCCGTAACTCCCACCTGAAGGCAAAAGTTGATGCGCTGCAGGTGGAGGGCCAGGGGGAGGCCTCTCAGGAAGTAGCAGGTGTTGGGGCCATAGAAATGTCAGGCAAGCCTTCACTCCTGCTAGCATCACGTAAAAGCAGTAGAGGTGAACAAAAGACAGTGGTGTGTCCAGGAGAACGTATTTATGGATACTGCAATGTGAATCCCATATGATGTTCACACTTTAGTCTGTGTGTGTGTGTGTGTGCGTGTGTGTGCATGAGTTGGGTGCCTATGCAAATGCAGGTAGAGGCCACAGCAAGGGATGAGATATTTTTCTCTATCGTTCTCTACCTTACGGCTTTACTACAGCATCTTTGAGTGAACCAGAAGCTGGGTATTTTTGCTAGGATGACTGGCCAGTGAGTTCTAAGGATCCACCTGTCTCCCCTGCCGCCCTCCACCCCACTCCATGCTGAGCTTACAATACACACACAGCCAGGCCCAGCTTTTTACACTGGTGATGGGGATTCAAATTCAGGTCCTCAGGTTGGAAGAGAAAGTGCTTTTAGCCACTAAGCCGTGTTCCCAGAACCTCATTTTAGTCATTTATCTATCTGTCTGCCTGTCTATCTATGACACTGTTTCTATAGCCCTGATCCCTGATTCTCCTGGAACTAGCTCTGTAGAAAGGTTGGCCTCAGACTCAGAGATCCACCCACCTCTGCCTCCCAAGCGCTGGGATTAAAGGTGTATGCCACCAAGACCCAGCTGGCCATTTTTAAAAGGTTTTTTAAAAACATACTAAACTCAGTGGCCTTATGAAAACGAGTAACGGGGTGCCTTGCTAACACAACGGGCTTTGCTGGCCATAGGCCACAGTTTGCTAAGGTCCTATCACCATACCCAAGCAAATCTGAGTCCCAAAGCCCTTAAGTGGCCTCAGCAACTGCTCTTCTTGGAGCATTTGTTCCCTCCAAAACGTATGTTAGAATTTAATCCTCAAAAAAGATTTAGTGGCACAGCTCTGTAATCTCAGCTGTTGAGAAAGCAGACACAGGAGGATCTCCAGTTCAAGGACAGCGTGGGCAACTTAGTAAAACCTTGCCTCAGAACAAGAAGAAAAGAGAGGGCTGGGGGTAGAGGTCAGCAATAAAGTACTGACCTGAGGTGTGTGAAACCCAAATTCAATCCCTAGCTCTCAAACAGGAAAGAAGGAAACGAAGTTTAATCCCCAAAATTCTGTCAGTGGTATTTGTAGGTACAGCCTTAGGGAGGTAATTAAAACTCTATTAGATGAGAGCTGGAGTGTGGAATATGAATAACCTTGTGAGACAGAGGACAGACCCAAGTTTGCCAGCTTCCTGTCTCACCATGAAATTCCCCAAGCTCCCTTGGGATTCTGTAGAGGCTCTCCTGATGGAAATGACCTCACCACATTCACCCAGCCCAATCTTGAACTTTGGCTCTCATACCCATGAGCCAAAAGACTTTCATATATCAAAAGTGACTCAGTCTGACTGTTGGGTGACATAGACAGAGACAGCCCAACCTGTCCGCCTGTGGCCAACACTTCGTCAGGAATCACGGGTGCCACAGACCTGCCCACCACACTAATTATTTTTTTGTGAGTGGGGGGGGGACCAGATTTAATCTATAATCCTTGAATTGCTGAGACGGCTCTGTGGGTTAGAAGCAGTTGTCACGCAAGCTCGGCAGTATGGGTCAGATTCCTGAGACGTACATAAATGCGGAAGGAAAGAACTGACTAAATAAAGTTGTCTCCTGGCCTCCACACATGGGTGACACATACGTGCCCCCACCTATGTGCCTATATACAATAATAAATGATGTAAAATAATCATACCTATGATACAAGCACTCAACGTAAATAATGCAAAGTAATAGTGCCTATGATATAGGCGCACAAACTTTGAGTTTGAGGCCATTTGGATTACAGGAAACTCTGTCTCAAAAGGCCAAGAGAAAAAGGAAGAAAGGAAAGCAAAAGGAAAAGTTCTACAGGGAAAGCCAGTCAGTGACAGAGAGGAAAGAGGGAAGCCGTTTAAAAACTCTGCCCAACGGTCCTAGGAAAAGCACTGTAGAAAACTGTGCGGTGTCTGTGCAGACAGAAAGCTTGATGCCATATGGTGAGGGTATTAGGAATTGATGGGAGCGTAGGCTCCTAAACCCTCACAGGTGTCCGTCCAATCACCTTTAGCAGCAGGGGAATCCGCAGAGCAGGAGTTACTTGTCAGAGCCAGGGCCTCCAGGGAGTCAGAGCTCCTGCTTTCAGAGGTGTCAGCCTTTCCTTCATTAGCAATCTGAGCAGCACTGGTAAGCCACTGAACCCAGGTGAGCAGGGGAGGGAGTGCGTTTTCTTACTTTTCCAGAACTTACATTAACTTCTCCTTAGAGTTCTTATACAATCTAGAAAAAGCACGCACGCACGCACACATTCTTAGAGTGGAAGGCAATGTCATATTCTCGGAAAGGAGTTTGGCCTTTGGGGTATACACGTGCAGGTAACACAGCATCTTTGTCTCTCCAGCTGGAGGCATCAAGACCCACTATGATGGAGTTCGGACCTCAGCCACCAGAAATGTCCCTCCTTTCGAGCTCCTGGATGTCACTTTTGTCTGGCTGTGCTCGGTGGCTCAAGCCCTCTCAGTGCAGCTACAGTTGGCAGCCCCCACACCTGTCACTGTATTTCCCCTGCACTGGCTCTAAGCACAACAACCTAGGTCCCTATTCTCACTTCTTGTCCCCAGCAGGACCCCACGCTTATCTGGAAATAAACACAAAGAACAAACTCCCAGAACAACTGCTTCCTGCCCCGTCTATTTCTCAGCTTCTTCCTTGACATAAAGTTCTTTCTCCCTTAAGGTTTTTGTTTTGTTTTTGACAGAAAATAACATGTTAATTGACTTCTGCATTTTTGTCCCTGTTTGTTGGTGAAGCCAAGATCTTGACTTTTAAACATTGAGACCTGCTTTCTGCTTGATCTCTAGCCTTTTCCCCCTGTTGTTCAAAGCCTCCAGATCTAGATTTCACTGTGGAAAAAGAATGTGACTTCTCCTTCCACCCTCGGCACCCAGAGGAGTGTGTTCACATGTAAGTGGTGGTAGGAAGATTGTTGAAGGAATTAAAAACATTTTTTCAACGACATTCTAAAGGTTTCTAATATACATCTGACAATTACCCAGTGTCTGGGATGCTTGGGTGAAAAAAACAGACTGGGTGAATTTCTGTCAGTGGGTGTGGTGGCTTAAATGAAAATGGCCCCCATAGGCTGAGCTATTTGAATGCTTAGTCTTAGGTTGGTGGAACTGTTTGGGAAGGATTAGGAGGTGTGGTCTTCTTGGGGTCAGCGGTGGAGGTTTCTAAAGCCCATGCCATTCCCAGTTAGCTCTTGCTGCCTTGAGCTCGTAGAGCAAGATGTAAGCTCTCAGCTACTGCTCCCCCACCATGCTGTCTTCCTGCTGTCATGGTCCCTAGTCACAGACTCTAATCCTCTGAAGCTGTAAGCCGCCAATAAACTCTTTCTTCTGTAAGTTGCCTTGCTCATGATCTCTATTTACAGAAATAGGAAAGTAACAAGAGAGGGAGTGGAGGGATTTACTTAACAGGCAAATGGTCATACAACATAGTGATTTGTAGAAAGAGCTGTGAGTTACATCTGGGATGCTCAGGCCAAAGAGGACATGATTTCTACCAGGCACAAAGAAGAATATCCAGAAAGGTGTAAACACAATCCAGAAGGAAGAAACTACATTGAGGTTTGAGCATTGTGATCAGAGTAGGGAACCCCCAGAAGGAATTAATGGAAACAACAGAGGTTTGCAAGCTGGTATACACTTCTGAACAAGAGTTCAGTCACTATAGAAAAACAGAGGAGAAGGAGACCAGCTACAAGACAACTACAGATGTCCAGCAAGACAGGATGTACAAGTTTGGATGAGGTGAAAAGAGAACAAGAGATAAACAATATGACTCCCACATTGCTTGAGCAATAGGTGGAATGGAGACTCAAGATTTTCTCTTTCTTCTCCTGGTTTTGTTTTTATTGTTATTTATTTGTTTGTGCTATTTTTTTTAAACATAGGATCTCACTCTGTAGTCCAAGCTAGCCTGATACTCACTATCAGGCTTAGTGACATCAGGCTTAGTCACTTGGGTTATCCTGAAACACACAGCAATCCTCCTTCCTAAACCTCTCAGGTCCTGGAATTACAGGCATAAAGCACCATGACAGACAACATTCTATCTTACTTTATTCTATTAATTTTTTGGGACAAGGTCCCACATATCCCAGGCTCATCTCTATCTCACTATATAACTGATGACCTTAGGACTTCTGATCTTCCTGCCTCTCCTTCCAGGTGTCAGGATTAGACGTGTAGGCCATCACCCCTGGTCTGTGAGGTGTTAAGAATCAAACTCAGGGATTCACAAATACCAGGCAAGTACTCTAACCAAATGACCTATGACCCCCTAGCCATAGCAAGATTTCATTTTCTAAAATAGAAAAAAAAAATGCTTGGTAAGTAGGTGAATGTAGAAAGAAAGAAAGAAAGAAAGAAAGAAAGAAAGAAAGAAAGAAAGAAAGAAAGAAAGAAAGCTCTGACTACAGAGCAGAATCTTTCAGATGCCATTAAAACATCTGAACATAGGTCCCAAGTCAGCCTTTTCCCTGCCAAGTAAGAGGGAAACCTACAGGCTTTGGACAGAAGAGGTACTCTTAAAACAACCCAGCACGACAATAAAGTATAAATTCATATAATGGAAAAAAAAAAAAAAAACAACCCAGCACGTAAGATGATGGGTGAATAAGATACTCAAAGAGAAAGAAAGGATAGCAAGAGGTGGTCCCACCAAAGCTTTGCTTATAGACTTACTGCTGCCTTGGGGATTTCACTATTGACATATGTCAATGGGTTCAGGAAGAGTTTAAAACGTATAGGACATATTTCCAAGAGCATTTGTGCAAGAAGCCAGCGTAGATAACTCAAAGAAGAGAGTAAGCCAGGAGGGGAAGATGTAAAAAGAGTTTCTTCTAATTCTGTATCTTGGTCCTTTAACTATTAGAAACAAGGCTGCAAGAAATTTTATTCCTTTCCCAACAAAGCCTTACTTTTCTCACCTTTCAAAAGAAAGGTTTGAAGAGACTCTTAACCTGGGGTCATAGACCCAGCCCTCCAGGTGAGACCATGGCTGCAGGGTAATCTTCAAGAGAACAGGAGTCTTCCTCACCCTGGCAAATCATCTTCAAAAATGTTTTATGTATTTGTGTGTACCCATGAGTTTTTCTGCAAGCCAAGTTGTTCTCCATTGAACTTCTTTAAGGCTATTGGTCTGGGGCTGGAGAGATAACTCAGATGTTAAGAGCACTTGCTGTTCTTGCAGAAGACCCGAGTTCGGCTCCCAGCACCCATATGATCACTCACAAGCATCCATTACTCAAGTTCCAGGGGATTTTATGGCCCCTTCTGACCTACTCAGGCACCAGGCACACACATGGTGCACAGACATACACTCAACAAAACCTCAAACATACAATTACATAAATCTAAAAATAAAATTTTAGAAAGACTATTGATCCATATTTGACTATTTCATTAAGAAATTCCAATGTTAGCTAGGCGGTGGTGGTGTCCACCTTTTGTTCCAGCACTGGGGAGGCAGAGGAAGGTGGATCTCTTTGAGTTCGAGGCCAGTCTGGTCTACAGATCGAGTTCCAGGACAGCCAGGGCTAGACAGAGAAACCCTATCTTGGAAAATGAAAGGAGGAGGAGGAGGAGGAGGAGGAGGAGGAGGAGGAGGAGGAGGAGGAGGAGGAGGAGGAGAACAAGAACAAGAAGAACAACAAGAACAAGAAAAAGAACAAAAATAACAAGAACAAGCAGAACAAGAAAAGAAAAGGAAATAAGAAAAGAAATTCCAATGTTAAAAGTTTTCTAGGGGGCTGAGGAGACAGCTTGATTGATGAAAATTCTATGAGGGTCTGAGTTCAAATCCTCCACATCTATGTAAAAATGCTAGGTGGGACAGTGCCTACATGCTATCCCAGTGCAGGAGAAGTGGGAGGGTTCCTGGAGCTTGCTGGTCCACCAGTCCAGCCAAACTTGGGGCCCCCAAGTTCAGTGAAACACCTTGTCTCAAAGATCAGGGTAGAGATGGCTCAGCCAGCAAGAACACTTGCTGCTCTTGCCAAAGGCCCAAGTTTTCTTCTCGGCACCCACCTGGCAGCTCACAGCTGTCCACAACTCTATCCCCAGGGGATCCAACACCTTCTTCTGCCCTCCTCAGGCACCAAACACACTCATGGTGTACATACATAGATACAAGCAAAACACTCACATACATAAAATAAAAGAAATAATCATGTTTTTTTAAATAAAGTGGAAAAAACTGAGGAAGATACCTAATGTTAACCTATGTCTTCTATATGTACATACTCATATATGCATATACAGAAGCATTTTTTCAAAATGAACATGGTAAAAATGATAGATGATATGGTTGTGTAGAAACTTCACCATTGTCATTTATTTAAATTAATGTTTTAAGCTGGGTGTGGTAGCACACGCCTGTAATCCCAGCACTCAGGGAGGCAGGGGCAGGTGGATCTCTATGAGTTTTCAAGGCCAGCCTGGTCTATACAGTGAGTCCCTTACAGCCAATGATACACAAAGAAACCCTCTCTTGAAAAAAAAAAAATAATGTTTTAGCAATGTTGGTAGAAATAAAAGCAATTTATAAAAATTATACAAATTTCTATAAAACTGTTAAATGCCATAAAAGTGTATGAAAACATAAGAAAAATAAAACATAAGGGAAATCAAATGCCAGATAGATGATAAATAGATAGATAGATATAGAGAGATCTACAGAAAACCAAAGCCATTACTAGGGTGGGTTTAAATGGTTTGAAATAAGTGAAGGAATTTATATAATATTCATGGGCTGGAAGATTCTGTAATGTAGAGAGACAGCTCTTCCTCAGTTGAAATTTAGAACCAATGTAACACCAACCAGAAGCCCAACAAGACCTTTATCAGCATAGACAAACAGATTGCTCTTCTTTTTCTTCTCTTCCTCTTTCCTGCCCTTCCTTTTGCATCATTACCTAAGGACAATGAAACCTGGGTCCCTCAGTGTCAGCGTAGAGTTACAAACATGCAGAGGGGAAACTAGAATGGAGGACCCTCTTTAGTAAACTGGATATTGACGTGAATTCATTGTTTTCAGTATGAACTGGCATAGAGATTAGCTCAACTAAAAATCCCGGGTGTGTCACATAGTGATGTTGGTCTCTATTCCCAAATCTTTCCAGATGACAAACCTTGAAAATACAATATTCACATTTACATCTCTACATCTTTTTTTCACCAGATGGAGGGCAATTTAAACACCAAAAAGTGTATGCAGAGAGAGCTCAGTCAGAAAATTGTTTGCTACATAAACAGGAGAACCTAGGTTAGATCCCAGGACTCATGTACAAAACCTGGCATGGTGGCACGTGTCACAGGCTTGTGATCCCCGTGCAGTGGAAGTAGAGACAGAGGAACCTTGACACTCCCTGGCCAGCCATACTAGCCTAACTGGGGCTCTCCAGGATAAGAGACCATCTCTTAAGAGAAAGGCAGATGGCTCCTCAGGAAAGGCACCCAAGGTTGGCTTCTGGGCTCCTGGTCCACCTGCCCACACACAGTTGCACAAACACACATACGTCCAAACACAAAAATCAAACTAAATAACAACAGTAATCAAATACACCCTACTGAGTGAAATGAAAAAGTATCAGTAGAAGCTGTTATAAATTAAAAGCATATTCAAGAAAGAGGAAATCTACGTGTTCCCAAAGCACAATCCCAAGGGCACCTAATAAGTTATTAAAGTCGAGGTTTGGCTTTATAGTCAGAGGTCTAGCAGATATACCTGCCAATCAAGGGCTCATGACTGATATAGCAAACATTGAAATCCTGGGCCACGTCAGAGGATGCCAGAGCCTACACTAGTTCTGTGATAATTCTGCCAAGAATCAATAACCTGAATGTAGAAATGATCCAACAGGGACAGATCTGTATTGCTCGACAGAGCAACTGGGCTGTAGTCTTCCTACGGAATCAAGAACACATCATTCAGGGAACAACTGAGGAGGCGCTCCTGACTGATAAAGAGCAAAGAAATGCATGTTAAAGGTAATGCGTGGTCCTCAGCTGAGTCCTTGGGATGACTGGCGAGGTTTGGATATGGTCCAAAGGCTAGACTAGATGACAATCAAAAGCCAGAGCTGAGTTACTCAAGAGTGTCCTTGGTGGGCACCCATTGAAGTATCCAAGAGTGGTGGAACTATTTACTCTCAAATGGCTTAGGAAGCAATAGTTTTGTTCTGCGCTTGAAACTTTTCTCTGAGTTTGAAATTGTTTGAACATTAAAAATGAAAATGCCTATGGATGTGTAAACAAACACCCAAAAGAAGAGCCAAGGCACAGCTGAAGGAGAACCAGTTGGGAGGAGTTGCACTCGTGACTATCAAGAGGGAGGAAAGGATGCTAACAAGGACCATGTGATACTTAATGGCACGAGGGCAGAGAACTGGACTAACGGGGCAGAAGAGAGCACACACATCAACAGGCCCACTTTAAAACGGGGACTTTACAAATTACAAGTTGGTGCCACCAAACCGTGGGGGTAAAAAGAGAAAATAGGGCTGGGTTCATTAGGGTACCATATGGAAAAGGTTAAACCTGAGTACTGCCAAGCACATACCCAAGAATTAAATCCAGGTGGACTGCACAGCCATTGGGAAAAGTGAGCAATAAAACTTCTAGACAGTGTGGTACAGCAGAACCTTCTGAGAGGGCGGAAATGTTCTCAAATTAATTCTACGCTACCTAATGCACTTAGACATCATTGCATACGGCTCATGAATTTACTTTCAACCTAAATCATCCTGCATGGGCGGTGACTCTGCATTGGACAGCACAGATTTTTTTTTAAGGCAATTGAAAATGTCTTCATAATTTTGTCTTAGGAAAATAAATATCTTTGAAAACAAGAGTTTTAAGTATTGAAGGGAAAATGATACATTATATCTTATTAAGATTAAGACTTATTGTTCTTGGGCCAATAAAATGACCCAGTGAGTAAAGGTGTTTGTCACGCAAGCCTGGATTTCTGGGTTCAACATCCAGAACCCAAGAAAAGATAGAATGAGGGTACTGATGTCAAAGTTGCACCCTAATCTCCATACATGAGGGCATGCAAACCCACTCACACACATAGATACAATAATAATAATAATAATAATAATAATAATAATAAATATTTTAAAAAGGATTTCTGTTTTTTATTAAAAGAGCGAGGAAAGGCGTGATAGAGCAGAGAAAGGGCGTATTATATAATTAATATAGGACTTAAATTCGGTATCTACAAAGAAAACTTCCAAATTGGTAAGGAAAAGACAGTCAGACAGCAATAACAAACTATACCGGATATTGTAGTCCTGACCTTACAAGACGTGATATGAAATGGTGTAAAGAATCCATATAAGGGGGCTGGAGAGATGGTTCAAAGGTGAAGAGCACTCTCTGTACTTCCAGAGGTCCTGAGTTCAGTTCCCAGCAACCACATGGTGGCTCATAACCATCTATTATAAGATCTGGTGCCTTCTTTTGCCCTGCAGATGTACATGCAAACAGAACATTGTATACATAATAAATAAAATATTTTTAAAAAGAATACATATAATATTAAGAATTAGTCATCATCAAGAAAGTGAAAATGAGATATCCAATCATATAATCCTCATGACAGGTTGACTAAAAGCAGAAGAGCCACCAGAGGCAGGGCTGACTTGAATAGGTACTAGCTGGCTGCTCCCGTGTGTTAGTGGGGAGGGTGTTCCCCGTCAGAGATCTGAGACAGCTGTTTGGCCTTAGCGGTGTCTTAGGGTTTCTACTGCTCCGAAGAAACACCCTGACCACGGCAGCTTTATAATGGAAAACGTTTAACTGGGGCTGGCTTACGCTTTCAGAGGTTTTGTCCATTATCATCATGGTTGGAAGCACGGCAGCGTGCACACAGACACGGTACTGGAGAAGCAGCTGACGGTTCTACGTCTTGGTCCAAAGGCAACAGGAGAGACTGTGGGCCACACTGGACATAGCTTGAGCTTAGGACAACTCAGAGCCCGTCTCCACAGTGACATACTTTCTCCGATAAGACTGTACCTACTCCAAAAAGGCCGCGCCTCCTGATAGTGCCATTCCCTATGGGCCAAACATTCAAACACACGAGTATAGGGAGACATAACTGTTCAAACAACCACACCTGATAAATTGAATGTTCGCATTCCCTGTGACTCAGCAATTTTACTTCTAGGTGGATATCCGCAGAAACATACGCACATACATGCCAAGAAACATGTTTCAGAATAGCCATTCTCGTTATTATTCATAACAGTGAAAAACAGACAATAATCACAAGTATCCACCAACAATAAACAGGCAAACGAGGCTCGGAGAGGCAACTAACAGTCAAGAGTACGTACGACCCTTGCAGAGGACCTGAGTTCAGGTCCCAATCCCTATGGTGAGTGGCTCACAACAGCCTGCAATTCTAGCTCCGTGGGATTTGACACCCTTTTCTGGTCTCTGTGGACATTGTACTTATGTGTACAAACCAACATGCGTGTAATTAAAAATAAAATCTTTGAAAAAGCTATACAAAAGATTAGTATATTAATATGGCGCACTATTACAGAACAACAAAACTTAATGGATTACTGATCCATGCAGAGAGAGTAGAAACTATGTGCCCTATGCTGAGCGAAAGAAACTGAGCTAGATAGAGGCTTCTTCATCCTCAAGCCCACACCATCCCTCATCCTTCCATTCTGTGTTCCGCACTTTTCTGCCTCCCCACAACCCTCTCTCTTTCTCTCTCTTTCTGTCTCTCTCTCTTTCTCTCTCTCCCAACAGTAAACATTAGAGTAAGACTGCAAGCGAGGAAGAGGAAGGACCACGCCTTCCCAGAGCATCAGTTGTTCTGAGCTCTCAGTCTTTCCTCCATCAAAGAGACAGCATCACTGCATCTTGTTAGAAGTCTGAGATTCACCTCCATCGCGTCATAGCATCCCTCCCCTTGATCTTTTCAATGTTAACAATTTCAACTTCTTTCCTAGGTTTCGTCATCCTCGGAGGTGATAACTGTGCCCTGAACTTGCTGTCTTCACAATGCCTTCATGGGTCTCTTTTTGTCTCCATAGTTCTTCAAAACCCAAATACAAATTCATTAAAGCGGGGCGAGGTGGCACACACCTGTCACCCTAGCTCTCTGGGAGGCAGAGGCAGGTAGATCTCTGTGAGTTCGAGTCATCCTGGTCTACAAAGCGACTCAGGACAGCCAAGGCTACACAGAGAAACCCTGTCTATAAATAAATAAATAAATAAATAAATTATATTAACTTATTTTCACCATTGAGGATATATCTCAGTTTATAGAGTGCTTGTCTAGCACACACAAGGCCCTGAAATTAACCCTCAGCACGCATGCGCACACATACACACACACATACACACACACACACACACACACACTTAAAAGCAAAAACTCTAAGTCTCTGCTAAAAGAGCTGAGATGACATCTTCAAATTGACACAATAAAGCTCAAAATAATAGCATGATTCCATTTGTATAAAATTCAAAAGCAGACAAAATTATGGGGATCTTTAGGGAGACGGGGGAGTGCTGGGCACTGGGAAGGGATGAGCTGTGTCCTGGGAAACTGGCTCAGTCCCCTCTGCTGACTTCCATGCCAGTGACGCAGTGTGTCCCCATGATTTATTCATCCAGCTGTTTGCTCATGCCGGGCGTTTTTCAGTGTGTGGGCTGTTCCTTCTCGCTAAAATGGCTTTTTAAAATTACACGTATGTTAGTTTTGGAAAGAAGAGAGATGCCATTGCTGAAATGGAAGCAATGGCATTTTGCACACATGTTATCTCACAGAGTAGACTACTGGCTGGCATCAGGAGAACAAAGCCACTTACATGCGGAGGACAAAATCCCACCCTCCAAGATCCCCTGTTGATCTGGATGCAAGTCGTCAACTCGAAGCTTTCATGGCTCTCCAGGAGTTCCTCACACACACCAAGGCCTAAGAACCATTAACACTGACTGTGTTGTGTGTGTCTGTCAGACTACAGGGATGTGTGTCTATATGGGCTATCGGGATGAACATTAACCAGACATTGTGGAACAAATACAAGGCTATATCCATATGCGAGGAGAGTATAAAGCCTGCCCTACCCCTGAGAAACCAAACGTTGGATTCACCCATCTCCACGTTCCCACAGGCGAGGGCTATCCAGTGACAACGTTTTAACAGTTACTGATGGAGCTGAAATAGTGTGGGATTTCGTGATTAGCTTTCATCACGACTCGAAGTAAACACTAGAAATCTGGAACTGGTTTGAATGCTTGATTTGGCCCACATGACAGTTCTTGGCCATGGACCCTTGGAGACCCTGCTGGTAGCTCTAAAAATTATGAGCATGTGTAAAAACATGGTTTCTATATGATTTCTAAAGAGTTCTCTGTCTTACATTCATCAGCTTCCCAGGGATCCATGGACTCTTGGCTCGGGGTTTCTCCTGTGGAATTGTTGTGTTTGGCTGAAATCCTACTCCACACACAGGTAGGCTCTTTGAGGTGTACTGGCTGACCTGCTTTGGATGCCTCAGAGTAAGAGGACACTGACGAGCAAGAAGTCAGAGGCTCCCATTCCAGCTCTATTTCTAATGGCAACCGGAACCTCATTCCTTTATAGTTTTATTTTCCCAATATAGACTTCTGGCTTCTATGTAATATTATGAAGTTTTATATTAATATAACCGACATTATCATGAAGCAAGAGATGAACTAAAGAAATCAAAAAAGAATTTGAATTACATTTTTACATTGAGATTTGTATTATCAACTGTGATAATAGCTGGAAATGTACCAGGATTTGCTCTGACAATAACACACGTTGTATTGAATTCTTTGTTATTTGAGTCATCAAAGAGAAGATTATGTCTGAAGGAAATAATGAGTGTAGTAATCACATGAAAACCAGTATGACATATGCTAAGTTCTACTTCTAGTACTAAGGCTTGAAGCAAATAATAATTAATAATAATAATAATAATAATAATAATAATTGGGTGTGTGCTTTTATTCCTCATAAACTGACATCAGTGACAAGATCCTCAGGCCCAGTGAAGCTTTCTACTTCTAACAGAGAGTAAACACACAAGGTTTGGCTTAAAAAAATCATAAAGGCTGATTGCTGTGGAATCTCTTTATACAGCAAGTTACATGGACTTTCAAAGGAAGTGGTTCATCCTCTTCATGGTAGTAGTCTTACCAAGAAGAAAGAAAGAAAGAAAGAAAGAAAGAAAGAAAGGAAGGAAGGAAGGAAGGAAGGAAGGAAGGAAGGAAGGAAGGAAGGGAGAAAGAAAGAAAAAGAAAGGAAGACAAGTTTCATTCTGTTGCTTTGATTAATATCATGACCAACATCAACTTGGGGTTGTTCTTTCAGATTTCACTTCCAGGTCACAGTTCATCACTGAGAGCAGCTGGGGCAGGAACTGAAGCAGAAACTGTGGGGGAATGCTGCCCACAGACTCACCCCCTGGCTCAGGCTCAGGTAGCTGTCTCAGGCAGCCTAGATTCAGCTGCTTAGGGAAGGCAAGCCTTCAATTGAGACTTCCTAAGTGATTGTAGCTTGTGTCAAGTTGATGTTAAAAACCAACCAGAATGAAAATTGATTTTAAAAGTTTTGTTTTACTCGTACTTTTCAGAAACTTAAAATACATTTTGTCTATTGACCAACCAGACCGCTCCCTTTCCTTATACTTTTAAATAATCTCCCTTCCTCAAAACTGTAAAAGCAGTGTGCTGACGAGGACACACATCAGAAACACTTTAAGTGACTTAGGAAAAGCACCATTGTCACTAACCTGACTGAGCGATTCACGTGCAATACCAATCAGTCATTAAAAACTCAGTAGGGCTGTCACTATCCTCAGTTTTTCAGATTACAAAAGTGAGGTTATGGGATTTAAGTCACTAATCCCAGATCAGAGGAGTAGGCAGTGGAGCTGGAAGCCAAATCCATGGATGTGGACTGGAGAGCGTCCCCTTTCAGAATGACAACTTACCTGTCTGCCATCAGAATGGGATGGATATAGGCCAGACATGTAGTGCATGGCTTTTCATCCCAGCACTTGGGAGGCAGAAGCAGACAGATCTCTCTGAGTTTCAGACCAGCTAGATACTGAGATTCTGTCTCAAAAGGGGGCTGGGGGTGAGGGATGGAGATGGAGATAGAGTCCATCAAAGCAATGGATGCTGAAAAACCAGGAAGCTTCTCCCTTTTACAAATACTTAGTATGAGAACTGTCTGTACTGTGTTAAAGAGAGAAGTTAGCAATTTGTAAAGTGCTGTATGTCAGACACTGCAATGTTGCTGTATATAGGTGGGTTCATTTAATCCTCACATTAGCTGACAGCATAATTAATTCCTGATTTCTCATTTTTCAAATATGAAACATGAACTAGAGCCTTAAGAACTTGACTAAGATCAATGGCATGGTCAAGATTTGAACTTAGATCAGTCTGACTTCAGAGGCCACGTATTAACCATTACGTGCATACTGCCATACTGCATCCTGGGACATGTGTTGTTTACTTTCCTCATCGATGACACAAAGGCTATCTAAAGAAGGGAGGGTTTCTTTTGGCTCTTGGTTAGTTGGGAGGCAGAGCCTAGCACAGGCCTTCCATGGTGGTAGGAGTATAAAGGAAGCAGAGTGAGACAAATACTCGTGCCCACCTCACTTTCTCTTTCTTATTCAGTCTTGAACCCCAACCTATGGGTTATTTCCACCCTCTTGACACTCTGTACTCTGTTAAAAATATTTGAAAACTTGCTTATGGACAGCTACACCTAAGGTTGGTTTTCCATGTTAATTCCAATACTAAATTGGTTATGGAAATTAATCATTACAGGGCACAAAATGGTACATGTAATATGATGGTAATGTGATAGCAAATATGATACCTGGCCTCACTATAGAGACTTGCTTTATATACAAAGATCTGCCTGCATCTGCCTTCCCGAGTGTGGGATTAAAGGCAATTGCCACCATGGCCATCCAGTTCTTAATTCTTTTTTTTTTAATTCTTTATTAATTACACTTTATTCACTTTGTATCCCCCTGTGGTTCCCTTCCTCCTCCCGTCCCAATCCCTCCCTTCCTCCACCCTCTGCATGCATGCCCCTCCCCAAGTCCACTGATAGGGGAGGTTTTCTTTTCCTTCCTTCTGATCCTAGTCAATTAGATCTCATCAGGAGTGGCTGCATTGTCTTCTTCTGTGGCCTGGTAATGCTGCTTCCCCCTCAGGGGGAGGTAATTAAAGAGCAGGCCAATCAGTTCATATCAGAGATCTAACTGGATGTCTACATGTAGAAAAATGCAAATAGATCCATATTTATCACCTTGCACAAAACTAAAGTCCAAGTAGATCAAAGACCGCAACATAAAACCAGACACACTAAACCAATTAGAAGAAAAAGTGGGGAAGAGCCTTGAACTCATTGGCACAGGAGACAACTTCCTGAACAGAACACCAACAGCAAGGCTCTAAGAGCAACAATCAATAAATGGGACCTGATGAAACTGAAAAGCTTCTGTAAAGCAAAGGACACTGTCATCAGAACAAAACGACAACCTACAGACTGGGAAAGGATCTTCAGTTCTTAATTCCTGATAAATACCTGCCATTTAATCAAGTAAAGACAATATAAAGCAGGCACACCACTAGCATTTAATGCAGAGCATCCTCTGACACACACTATGCAGGAGACGGGCAACCTGTGCCTCACCCCTCAGCCTTTACTGCGTGCTCACGCCTTCCTCACCTTATCTAACCTCAGCCTGACCCAGAACCCACATAGGAAAGGGGTATTGCCCCATTCCAGGCCTCTCTCTGGAACCTCACAGCATCTGTCAATACCACTTTCTCCTCCCACTCATCTCCAGCACTCTCCCCCAAGCTCCACACCCAGCCTCACCCTGTGTCTTGAGACCTCATTCGTGAGCCTCCTTTGGCCTTTCCCTTTCTCACACTTCTTCTCTAGATGAGGATCCCGGGTCCATCATTTTAACGCTGTAGCCCATACCTCCCTTCATCATATTTGCCTGGAGATAAACAGACGTCCATCAGATCGACGTCCGTACCCAGAACCACGCCAGATTCACAAAGCTGAGTAGCTTGGTCCTCGCTTTTAAAATGCACGGTTCCGCACCGCACCACACCACAAATGGGCTTTCATCCTAACTCAACAGCCCAATGAGCTAGGTGACAGACAGGGCAGAGATGATTATCGAAGTAAATGATGGGAAACTGTGAGTACTGGCCACTGTCTTTGGCTTTGCCGGTACACTCTCAACACGCCAGCCCATAAAGATTATTGTCTTTCAATCTTTGTTTACCACTGGGCAAAAACCTACACACACTCTTTCACAGTCCCTTCCCTGGAGAAGGTTCATTCCAGCAAATGATGTGGATCTGGGGTCTCTGCCACGGTCGATGAGGTGATTCAATTCCAGGAATCCCCGCCAATCTTTTTGCTGTTCCCATACTCGGTTACGGAGTGAAGAAATCCCTGGACCCAGAACACAGTTACAGCAGCTTCACTGCTCACACCGCCGGGCTGGCTGGCTCTGCACAAACTGATGTGAAGGAGGCGAGAGGAGCTATAGAAAACTGAAATGGAGCCAGAGTCAACTAGTGCGGACTGTCAGTCCCAGCAGGTGTCCTCTACCTGGTGGCTGCTCCACTTAGAGAAATCTGAGAAGGGTGAGCCTGCTCTTGCATGGTCCTAGGGTCTGTCTTTCCAAGACTCGCCCAAGAATAACTGACTTTGCTACAGTACAGGAATAATAATAATAATAATAATAATAAAGACAGTAAGGTGAACTCCATTGGGAAGGAGAAGGGGCAGAATAAAGATAGAAGAAGGCTGGGAGAAATGCACATACTCTGGACGAGCTGATGAGAACCCCTCTCCCCAAAGAAAGGAACAGCTCCCATCATCCCTGTGGTGTGCTCCGTAGACCAGGGCCGCTGTTAAGCTGCTTGTTAAGTGTGTAAGTTCAGAAGTTATAGGTACTACAAACCTGCCTAGAGAACTGGACAGATTGATCCTGACTGTTAACTCTAATTTTAAAAAGGGGAGACTCATCGCTTGTTTTTCTTTTTCTCTGGAAGTTTGCTTTATCGTATTCTGCAAGTGTAGACAAAGATCTAGCACAAAGCTTGACGTGGGCGAGGGTTCACCCGCCTACGAAGACCAGTTCATGCAGGCTCAGAAAAGGGAGGGGCGGTTCTTACTCCTGCCGATCTCAAGTTTGAGATTTCCAGAGTTTGAACAAGCTCCACCTCATCAGTTCCATGGCAGTTCCATGGCAATTCCATGCCGGCTCCCCTGCTGGCACAGTCTATGCGCCCCATACTGTGTTATCAGTTTGTCTGTTGCTGTGGTAAAACACCATCACAGAGAAGAAAGTGTTTGTTTTGGTTCACGTTTCCAGAGGGTTAGAGTCCATAACGGCAGGGACCGCACAGCAGCAGGCAGGCACGGTGGCTGAGACAGGAAGCTGAGGGCTGGCATCCTCAACCATGACCGTAAGGCCAAGAGAGTGAACCGGAAATGGCATGAGGCTTTTAATCTCAAAGCCTGCCCACAGTGACATTCTTCCTCCGGCAAGGCTGTGCCGCCAGCTAAGGACCTGCCATTCAAATCCCCGAGGCTATGGGGGAGATGTTCTTTTTCTTTCTTTCTTTCCTTCTTTTTGTTTTGTTTTTCAAGACTGGGTTTTTCTCCCTGTAGCCCTGACTGTCCTGGACCTCACTCTGTAGAACAGACTGACCTTGAACTCCCAGCGATCCACCTGCCTCTGCCTCCAAAGTGCTGGGATTAAAGGCCTGTGCCACTACCAGCCAGCTGACACTTCTTTTTCAAAGTCCTACAGTCATTTCAATTTGTTGGTTGTTTTGGTGTTTTTTAAAATAACAAGCCTGGGAAACCCTCCCATTGTTTGTGAGCGGCAGTCTATGGAAACCAACATCTTTTCCCACTGTGGGAAGCCTGTACTTATTTTCTAGTACATTAACTGTGAACAAGTAGACTGACTTTTATTCAATTCAAATCGTGGTTAATATATCTCTATATTGTATAATAAAATTATCTATAATAAAAATTAGGGCTCTTAGGGAAGGAAGGAAGGAACCAGAAAACTCATATGCCATCTTGCTTCTGAGGTGATCTGGACCCTAAATGTGGCATTGACCAAATGTCCACACACACATATGCACACACCCCCCCCACAAGAGACAGAAGTTTCCGAGTTTCAACTGACTTTCTTCTTAGCACTTTTAGCACCTGAGATTTAGATTCTGCGTCCATTTGAGGTTATTATAAAATTTTGTGGACTTAATGCATGGAGCAAACCTTTTAAATGTATTCTCCCACTCAATTATTTAGGCTTAATGTTTATGGGACAGTGTTGAGACTCTGACTAGGTTTCCATCATATTCAAAGTATTGCCACTCTCTGGACACCTCAGGGTAATTTCCGACATCGTGACAAATATAAAAACCGAATGGCTGAACTTGTGGGTACAAAGTAGTTATATTATAGTGCTGTAAATTATCTCTCAAAAGAACCCATTCAGCCACACATTAGAGTTCATTTCTATAGCGTAAAATTTCATGTCTACACAGGGAAATCTCAGGAATAGTTACTTTATATGGTTCTGGGTTTTTCTTCCAGCACAAGTGGAAAGAATGCCTCTGGCACCACCATAGAATACAAAAGGAACGATAGACCTTCCATGGGCGTGATTGCCAAGAATATCTACACAATGCGGCTATATGTATTTATTTAAACATTCATTTCTATTTAATAGCTATTATATGTGGAATAAAGCAAAATTTTAATTGGTAAAGTGGCACTGGAGTAGACACGGGCTCTCCATTCTTTTTATTCAGTGTAGAATGTATTCCACTTTTCAAACTATTGTTGCACCAGCTCCCATGATACCCCTGTTCTGGTTTCCTTCTGGCCTCTCTGGCTCCTCAGTTTTATTCTCCTTTCAAAATTCCTTGTCTTCTGTTATTCAAATACCTTCCCGTGGAGCCTTTGCCTGGCTCTAGCCTCACTCCACACTCTCTTTGGGGATCCTTCCCTTGACATCAGCTACCAATGATGATTCCCAAGCATATGCCTTGAGCCAAAATTTAACCCAGAGCTTCAAAACCAGCTACACATCTATCCACTGGGCACCTCAACTTGAAAGATGCCCTCACGCTCGGAGCAAGTGTCCATTCATCATAAACCTTTCAGTGTTCTTCATCCTGCATTCCCACGAGCATCGGGATCACGGCTTTACCTCACACCACACCACACACTCCCTCTGGGATTCTCTGAGACAACAAACAACAGCTTTATTGTTGTTACTGCTGTTGTCTCTGTCTCTCTCTTTCTCTCTCCCTCTCTCTTTTCCTCTCCTTTTTTCTCTCAGTAAGTGCCTTGATTCTATAAGCGAAATGGCTTTTAAATATTTCTCCTCTCTCCGTCTTTGCTTTTAATGATTTTCGCTAATAGTCCAATAGTTTCAGCAAATTTCCAAAAATATCTCCCTCTTTGGGAGACTGTGAATCTACTCGTCACGTTGTTGTTGGAATGATGGTCTTAATATGCAAATGATACTCTCTCCTTTCCCCCTGCTTAGATCTCTTGATAGCTCCCAGTTGCTCTTCAGGGAAACCCAAATCCCTCAGACGTCACTATGTAGCCCTTTTCCCATTTTCACCCATCATGCCACTTTAACAGATTGCACTGAATCCCTGGAATTCTGTATTAACATTTAAATTGAAGAAAACTTTTAACATATAATTTATAGTATCAGTTTTAACAATGGCCCCGATAGCCACAGTCAGACATCCACTTTTCATTGTACCAGATAAGCAGAAATCTATTGTTTTAAAAAGGAAACAGGAAGTTTTAAAATGGTCTTCAGAGCTTGTAAGCAGAGATCAGGTGTAAGGGGGTTAAAGAAGCATTGCTCAGAGGACACAAAATTTCAGTTACACAGCACAGTAAGTTCAAGAGTTCTTTTACAACTGAGTGTAGAGGTAACTACCTGAATGCTCAGTAATGTGTGGGTGATGCAGGAGGATTGCTAGTTTGAGGGTAGCCGGGTTACACAGTACGATCCTGCCTTGAAAATAAAATTGAGCCAGAGAGATAGCTCAGTCAGTAAAGTAATTGCCTTACAAGCACAAAGACGTAAGTATGGTTCAAAAAAAAAAAGTCCCTGGGCAGTGGTGACACACACCTTTAATCCCAGCACCAAGGTGGCAGAGGCAGGCAGATCTCTCCGTTCAAAGCCAGCCTGGTCTACAGAGTGAGTTCCAGGAAAGGCAGAGCTACACAGAGAAATCCTGTCTCAGACAGATAGATAAATAGATAGATAGATAAATAGATAGATGGATGGATGGATGGATGGATGGATGGATGGACGGACAGATAGATAGACAGAAAGACAGAGTCAGGTGTGCTTCTAAGCCAGCACTGAGTGGCTCACTGACAAGCTATTCCATGTGATATAGTGAGTTCCAGGCCAAAAGAGAGACCTTATATATTAAAAAAATGAGTATCACTTGAGAACTGACACCCAAGATTGTCCCATGGCCTCTACATACTTGTGTACACACATGGCCCTGCACACACATGAACACAGACATACACATAATAATTTTTACAGTTCAGTTCACATCTTTATATTATATACATAAAGCATGCTGAGGATGCCTTGTATGTGCTCACATACACAAACATAGCAAGCATATGAGGCAACGCCTAGTAAATGTTTAGGTTTAGCCATTCTGCAACACACACATATATCAAAACATTGTGGCATAAATATACACAATTTTACCACAATTTGTTGATTAAACAATAAAAATAGTTGCTTAAATTGAAACAAAAATATGGTCTACATGAAGATACTATCCTGGCTTAAGTTTTCTAATGGCTTTAGAGTACAACTGTCAATAGCAGATGCTGCTCTACGTTCTCAACATATTTTCATGTGTCTGAAAAACTTAGCCAGTTTTCAACAGCACTGGAATCACTCTGGCTTCCTAAGTTGTGCTCCCTCATTTGAAGTGTAGCTTAGCCGGAAATGTAAAGAGGACAAAGCCTCTCATCGTTTATGTAACAAGTACTGCAGCATGGAACAGCGGCTGATACTTCACAGAGTACCCACATCATCCTCAAGGCAGACCCGAACATCCACATCCAACCGCCAACAGCCACAGAAGGACCGGGTTCCTGCTAGCATTCCATTCCTGGGGCTCACAACTTCATCATCGTACTACAATACTTGACAGAAATTCCTGCTCCCGTCTACGGTCATCCTTGGTTATAAAGTCACTATATTATGAAAACGTGATGATAAGCATCTTTGTAAAACATTTTTTCCTGCCTGGTTTGCAGAATGAAATCATTCTCATAAGAGAAGACTGGCTCAAGTCCTCCACAGCTTTGTATTGTCAGTTGGCTTTTCATGGAAAAGAAACTTGTTCCTTCAGTGTGGAAGATGCCAACCCTTTGCTCGGTTATGTGGAATAATATGTAAACACTGGGATGCTATAAATATGATGTTCAATCTCTTTTTCTTTTGTTTCATAAATACGGGGACTCAGTAATAAATAGCCAGGACTCAAGGGTTTGAAAACAGCATTACAAAGTAGTGTTCAGGGATGGTTCAGCACTGAGGATGGTGGGACAGTGATCTGCTGCCCCGTGTGGCTGGATTTTATCTCTCTCCTTTTTTTTTAATGTTATCTGTATGCATCATTACCTAAAATAATTGTATTAAGTAGCTGTTTAGAATATAAAATGAAATATGACCTGGAGAGGACAGGAGCTCCACAAGAACCAAATATATCTGGGCACAGGGGTCTTTTATGAGACTGTTTCTCCAACCAAGGACCATGTATGGATGTAACCTAGAACCTCTGCTCAGATGTAGCCCTTGGCATCTCAGTATCCAAATGGGTACACTAGTTCGGGGAATAGGGACTATTTCTGACATGAACTCAATGGTGAGCTCTTTGACCTTCCCCCTCCCAAGGGAGGAGCAGCCCTCCTAGGCCACAGAGGAGGACTTTGCAGCCAGTCCTGAAGATACCTGATAAACCAGAGTCAGATGAAAGGGGAGGTGGACCTCCCCTATCAGTGGACTTGGAAAGGGGCAAGGAAGAGATGAGGGAGGGAGGGTGAGAAGGAATGAGGGAGTAGGATACAGCTGGGATACAAAGTTAATAAACTGTAACTAATATTAAAATATATATATACATACACACACACACACATATATATATATATAATGAAAATGCTTCTGTATCTCTTCTTTGGTTGAGGGACGTCTAGGTTGTTTCCAGATTCTGGCTATTACAAATAAAGCTGCTATGAACATGGAAGCAGATGCAAAGACTCATAGCCAAACTCTGGGCCAAGCACAAGGAGTTGTATGGAAGAAGAGGTAGATAGGGAGACCTGAAGGGGACAGGAACTCCACAAGGAGAGCAACAAAGCCAAATATCTGGGCCTAGGGGGACTGTGAAGACTGATTCATCAATCAAGGACCATGCATAGAGAGGACCTGGACCCCCTGCTCAGACATATCCCATAGGCAGTCTTACTAGGCCCTAGAGGAAGAGGATCCAGGCTGTCCTGAAGAGACTTGATAGGTTTGGGTCACACAGTAGGGGAAGAGGACTTCCCCTATCAATGGACTAGGAGAGGGGGAGGGGGAGGGAAGAGAAAAGGAGGGTGAGGCTGGGAGGAGATGAAGGAGGGAGCTACAACCGGGATACAAAGTAAATGCATTGTAAAATAATAATAATAGAAAATGCTTCAACTTCTGCTTATAATAATTTTATTTAAAAATTTAATGAAAGTAAATCTTTGCATGAAAGAGTGCTCATTTGTTCTATTTTCTATTGTTATAGCAAAATGTCTGATACTTTATAAAGAAAAACATTTATCTGTCTCACAGTTAGGGAGGTCCACGAGCGAGGTAAGGGCACACATGCTGCAAAGCATCATGTCAGAACATCATGTAAGGAGTTTGAGTTCCGGAGACTCTGAGAGGGGTGCACAGGATTGCTTTATAAGAACCAATTTTCATGGTACCTGTCTAGTCCCACAGAGAGAAAAGTCACTGCCCCCTTCCCATGAAACCCATTCATCAGGAAGGATCCTGCATGGCCCAAATGCCTCTAAAACCCTCTGTGTTTATACCACAGCAAGCCCAAATAAATAATTTATGCATGTCTATTAGGGGTACCAGTTCAAAATACTTTTATACACAAATCAACAAGGTTTAAGCTTTCTACTAGAAATGTTGGCACACTGCTGAACATTTTTGGCTAGAATACTATCAGAAAAGGAAAATACCTTAGTCCCTGTTATGTTGCTGTGAAGGGACACCATGGCCAATGCAACTCTTATGAAATAAAGTGTTTAATTGGTGGCTTGCTTACAGTTTCAGAAGTTTTGCCCATTGTCATCATGGCATGGAGCATGCCAACAGGCAGTCTGGCACTGGAGCAGTAGCTGAGAGCTACTTCCTGATCCCTAGGCAGAGAGAGAGAGAGAGAGAGAGAGAGAGAGAGAGAGAGAGAGAGACGCTCTGGACTTGACATGGTCTTTTGAAATCTCAAAGCCCATCCCCAGTGATACACTTCCTCCAACAAGGCCACGCCTCCTACTCCTTTTAATCCTTCCAAATAGTGCCACTCCTTGGAGATGGAGCATTCAAATATATGAGTGTCTTTTTCAAACCACCACAGAAAAAAATTTAAAAACATAATCTGACAGCAACATAAAGGCTAAGTTGAAAGGAGTCAATATTAAAATTAAGAATATCAGTTAGGGGGCTGTGGGCAAGAATCCGGGTGCCACTCCAGATGGAAAGCCGTGGCTGTAAGAGATTTTTTTTTTTTTATAGAGGAGCACTTTCTGTGGGTCAGGTTTGGATTTCTTGATGAGGACATCTACATTCCAGTTTTGATATGTTGCTAAAACAGTTTGTGAGGGAGTGGGGGAAATAATTGCCCTCGGTAATTAAGTGAGACTATAAAAATGACACAACAGAGTACCAAAAAGGAATGAAAAGGTTCACAGGCTGATTCTGTTTCTATGTGTTTCTCTGAGCACACATAGAGGACCTTGTTTACTGGGATGATAAGGAACTTTCTAGGAAGGATTCGGTCACTGTATGAAACACTTGAGGCAGACAACCTGTGAGGAAAAGGTTATTTGGAGCTCATGGCTGCAGAGGTTTGGTCCACCGTCACTCGGCCCTATTGTCTTTGGGCAAGGTCACATGATATGGCATTGTGTGGCCAGGAAGACTATTCGTGTCATGGCAGAAGGGAGAGGAAGAGAAGAGAGGCTGGAGGTCCATCATTCATTCCCACCAAGAGTACATGCCCGCTGGTCTGGTCTCCTTCCACTGGGCCCCGCCTCCTCTGAAGACCACCACAGGTTTGGCGCCGAGCTGCTAGGGAACAGTCCATAGCCACGCTATGTCAGAAGCTGAATAGCAATTGCCTTCTAGAGGCTGGAGCTGACAAGACAGGCTCGTATGAAGAAAGCCTCCACAGTGTCAGTGGGAAAGAGAGCGCTCAACTAACAGAGGTCACTCGGCAGAACCTAACAGCAAAAGGCAAAGTGGGTGTAGTTGGCATTAATTACAGCAAGATTGGAATGGCAGCAAGAAGGGCCCAAGCATATGCCTCCTAGGAGCCTGAAGCACTTGCAGTCAATAAAGGCATTGCTTGACCTAGTCAATCAAGGGAATCGAGACATGGATGAGCAGAAGGCAGAGGCCAGCTGAGTGAAGGCTACAAAGTGTCATCATGCCATCTAGTTAAAGAAAAGGCCCCGTGGAGTTAGTTAAGCTGAGGAAAAAGAAAAACAAAAACAAGAGTTCTTCCTTAGATTTACCTCAGGAGTGCTAACCTAGCCTCAGCTCATGGTCACTATTTTGGGCTGCAGGATTCACAATCCGTGTGGCCATAGTCAGTCAGTGTCCGGCAGCATCTGCACACTTCTGCAATTTGTGAACTAACAGTTAGACTGAAAGGAAAAGGTAAATCAAAACCAATGCAAAATGAGCTGGTGTAACTGCTAGTTCTAGAACTGACGCAGGATGTTTCAACGAGGGGGTTAAGGCTTCTCATAATATTTCCTATAAGCCCACACCTGTTTGTCTATATCCCCCATTTTTATTCATTATTAGCCAGATAGAGCCAAGTAATTGTGGTAACGATACTTGCTTTTTTGCCCAATGCTGGAATGCTAGTAAATTTAGGTATGCCCTGGTTACTCGCATGCCTCACTGGGTGCCTGTGCCCGTTGATGCCCCTCACGCTATGACTCTCTTCAGACAGAAAAGGGATCTTGGAACTACAGCCACCATTGTTACTACCATCTCATTGGCGGCTGTTGGAGCTACCACCGGGGCATTAGCCATGAATCATACTGGGCAGACTGCTCAGACCCTGAATGATGATTTAGCCAATGTAGCTCATGCCTTAGTTGTACATAAAGGAATTAATGCTCAACTAAAAGGAAGCTTGATGGTGTTCAATCAGAGGATTGACCTCGTGCAGGAACAAATTGATACCCTATGGCAAATCGCTCAACTTGGCTGTCAATGAAAATATGCTGGACTTTGAGTCACTAGCATATAACATGAGAATTTTTCCTGTGCTGCAAATCTGTCTAAACAATTGTCGAGCTATATTTTAGGTAATTGGACTGGAGAATTCGATACTACGATGGAGCAGCTGAGAGTGGCCATTGTCACAGTAAATTCTACCAGAGTGGACGCAGGACTAGCCACAGGATTATCATCATGGATTGCTGCAGCCATGAATCATCTGAAGGAATGGGCGGGCATGGGAGCGTTAGCAGGCCTTCTGGTGTTGGTCTCCTTGGTTTGCCTGTGGTATATATGCAAGATTAGAGTCTCACAACAGTGTGATGCAGCCATGATCATTCAGGCCTTTATAGCCATTGAAGCAGGACATTCGCCCCAAGCATGGTTGGATACCATAAAAAGCTAAAATGTTACGCTCAGGATGCGAGGCTAAGCACTGCACTCAGGGTCAGCCGCTTTGGACCCAGAGAAGAGCATGTCTGATTGCATGCGGGTTGATACCCCAGGTCCCGCCTCTGAGAAAAAGGTATCGGATGGGTCTGATGATCTTTGGGTGGATGACACCTAAATGAACATTGGTACAAAGTCCCAATTTATTTCTAATATCAGAGATCAGACCTCTACTCTTGCCTGATGCGTCTAAAACAAAAAGGGGGAACTGTAGAGAGCTGCGGAATGCTGTGCCTTAAAGATGGAGCTGGTTTCCGCCTTCCACCTTCCCGATGGTGAGTGCTCTCTGTCACGAACAATTCCACATTTGGCTAAGGCTGAGGATCTGGCTTGCTTCAATGTATGTGGACCTATCTGCATTGCCCACGTGGCACGCCTGGGTTGGCTACCCAGAGGCTATTTAAGCTGTGGGCTGGCTTTCCCCAGGGTCAGATGATTGTTCAAGGTTCCTGAATAAACTGCATTGAAAAAAAAATGAGCTGGTGTAGATGTGGGTAAAGTCCAGAACAATGAGAAAGGAGAGGAAGGGAGAGTCGAAAGAGGTGCTGAGGGAGGAGGTGGGGAGGGCAAAGGGTTACACGTGACATGAAAACAGAACAGAGGCTGGGGAGGCTACAGAGCAGGCAAGACACTGGGAGACAAGGGTTGGGTGGGGAGGAGAATACCCTAAAAAGCTCTTGACCAAATGCTGTGATGTCTACTGTTACATATGCTAACTTAATTCTTAAAGTAAGTAAGTAAATAAATATCAGAGAAAATGTCAGAAATGGAGATTGGACTTCCAGAGATTCAAAGGATGAAAGGGTGGCAGCCTCTGTTACATCCCCATTTGGTTATCAGTCTAGCTTCTTGTATTAGTTCCGTTTTCTGTGGCTATATGCAAATACTGAACTGGGCACACTCTAAAGAGCAAAACAAAAACAAAACCTCTTCAGCTCACAGTTCAGGAAGCCGGGCACCCCCATTTGTTCAACTCCTGGCAAGGTTACTTTGGCTTAGCAGTGGCTGAACCGCCTGACACAAACAAGTTAGGAGGGGAAAGACTTACTCTTTTACCGCTTCGGAGGGCTCCGTTCATGCATGCTTAGCTCTGCATGCTTGAGGAGGACATCACGGCAGTGAGAGTATGAGACCAAGGAGCTTCTTCACCTCATTGTAGATACAGAAGTGGGGAGAGGAGGCGGAGGTGGGGAGAGGGGAAGGGAGGGATGGAGGAAAAGCACCCAAGGGTCAGAGGGAAGAGCTCTCAGTGGGCCGCAAGGGTTCCTCGCGTCACACAAACCCCCTCATTAAAGGTTCCACTACCTCAGTGCTGACGTACCAAAGATCAGGTCTGCAGCACTTGAACGTCCCAATCATAGCAGCCCTGGGGAAACCCACCCGGCTCATGACAGACAGATGACGTGAACTTCTGCAACCATAGTCAGTCATGTTTCCAGCAGCATCTATCAATCCTCAAGTAACGTCTTTTCTAAAGCAGACCAACACAGTCTTCGTAAACAACTTCTCAGCACACCGGGAAGAAGATCACGAGCAGGGTGTGCCATTTGAGGGGCACACAAACACATACTGAGGGGCTTTCTCCAGAGCGGCATGTGTCCTCCCTTCTATCCAGGTTCGTTGGGGTGGGGGGATTATGAACTGTGTGGACATCACAGGCCTTCTCTCTTGTTAATTGTGTGAATCGGACCCGAGCCCAGTAGTTAAGAGGATTAGGTGTCAGACTGATTGTGGGTGTCTGTCTGGAAGAAAGAAGAATGAAGAGAAAAAGGAGGAAAGAAGAAAAGAGGAAAAGGAGAAAAGAAAGAAAGGAAGGAAGAAGAAGAAAAAGGAAGAAGTGGGAGAGGGGGAGAAACAGGAGGAGGGGCAGGGACAGTTGCCATGAGCAGCAGAACAGTTTTTGGGCACACTTGAGGGCTGTACAAGGAATATGTTCTATCAGCTTCCCTCCTTCTGGAACACTCTTCCTTGGGATAGCTATATTCTTGGCGGACTCCTCCTCTCCTTCTGGTCCTGAACACATCTCTCCTCTCACTGAGCTGACTGCAGAGGCAGATTTATCTGAACCTTGAGGCTTGAACTGACCCTGCGTGCATGGACAGAGGCCAGCAATTGTAGATGACGGAGCGGGATGGCAGTTAGGACTAAGAAGTCTGCCCGCGTACCTTCTAGTAAACCGTTTAATCTAAGGCTGAGGACCAGCACCTCCAGCACTGTAGTCTTTTCTCATTCTGATCAATGTTTGCTGCTCTGGCTTCTTCAGCTAGCCTAAGTCTCTTACTAAATAAATATTTATTTTAGGGAATAGTCTCTCTCTCTCTCTCTCTCTCTCTCTGTGTCTCTGTCTCTGTCTCTCTCTCTCTCTCTCTCTCTAATTCTCAGTTTTTAAAAGAGTGAGCACCAAATTGTACCAGCTTTGGTCTCTGCAAAACTTTGCTGTCCTGCCTAGCCCAACTGTTTCTTTTTCATACTATGAACCATTATGTACTCCCCCAAACTGGACACCCTGAGTCTCACTTAAATGTCCTTATTTATGACATTCTAGACATTTGTTTCTGCTTATTTCTTTGTTGTCTAACTCCCTTCACTAAAATGTAGGCTCCAACAAGTGGGACTCTTAATGTTATTCATAAATTCCATGTGTCTTGCATAGTAGCTTGCACATAGTCCTCAAGAAATACTCCTGAATGAGGAGAAAGAATGAAGGTGGGTGCTATGGTTTGGATCTTAAATGTTCCCTAAAGACCCATGTTAACAGCTTGATATCTAAGACAGAAGCATACAAAGGTAAGTGCTTTGGAAAGCAATTGGATCATGAGGGCTCTGGACCCATGAAAGGCTACATCCTTTGATAAATTCTCTCTCTCTCTCTCTCTCTCTCTCTCTCTCTCTCTCTCTCTCTCCACACACACACACACACCACAGTGACGTGAACAGCTTTGTCCCATCCCATGATATTCTGCCTAAACCAAACGAGCAAAGACTGAACTTCTAAGCTAAAAAATGTGTTTATTCCTTTAAATCATTATTTGTCACAGCCACAGGGTGTTGGCTAATAAAAAGAAAAAAGAGAGAGAGAGCAATGGGAGAAGGGATAAAGGAAGAAAGAGAAGAGTGGAGAAAGCAAGCGTGGGTGAGGGTGAGGGCTGGGAACACAGCCTCCACACAGCTGTAGAAAAGAGAATCGATATGGCAGAATATGCCTCTTTGGTACATTAATTATTTTGAGCTGGTTATCTTGAGACAGTTCTGACACCGGCTGTAGCTCTGAGAAACTATTCTTTTGTAGGAAAAATTTACATGTATAAAGGAGATTTCCATTTGCAGGGCAATTTCCCTTTCTGTAGCAGGAAGAAAATGATAACAAGATCTCCAGGGACTTGAAGAAAGCTTGACTGACTATGTGTAGCAAACCTTACCTTTGTTTAAGCTACCTTCCTGCCTATTTTCTTAGCCACTCTTTTTTCTTTCTTTTTTTTTTTTTTTTAAACAGGACCTTTCCACATGATAGTCTTCCTTTGTTTTTGACAAGGAAACTATTTAACCCTGAGGCTTAAACCCTTTCTTTGCATTCTACTCTAGAGATTTATGTGTTTCTTTGTATTTTTCTCCCATGTGTATGTGATGTTTACATGCTAATAAACTTCTATTTGTTTTTCTCTTGTTAATCTTTTTTTTTTTTTTGTCTTAAAGAATCCCAGTTATGAAGGATGCTTGTGATGGATAGAGTGAAAATTATGCCTCCTCTTCCTCCCCAAAGACAGTGTCACCCCTGGCTAAGAGCCAGGTTTAGGGAGCATCTCTGAAGAGGGTCCTGGGATCTTGTATCACCCCAAACAAAGAATTGAACAGAGACAGTAGATAGCAAGCAAAGGGAGAGAAAGATCACACTTCCAGGAGAAGAAGAGGGCTGGAGTGGAGAATATGGCCCCACTGTACAAGGTTGCTGCCTTGACAGAGGTTTTTTTCCTTATTGGCATAGTTCAGGTTATTTCACGCATGCTCTCTCTGTTATATGTGTCACATGTCTTATTGGCATCTAAACACTCCATCCAGGGTATGAAGCCAAGAAAGGAGAATTCTGAGAGACCAGGGGGAGGAGGGTGTTGAAGAAATTTCAGGAATCGTGGGAAGCCATGCTTTATTCACAGGTTTACAGGTTGCTTGGCAGAGAGCTTTCAGCAGGCACCCAGGCATGCAGGTGGGCACAGCCACACACACACACAGACCCGTTCACAGGCTACCTGGAGGTCAGCACATGGGCAGGTTGGTGAAGGTCCAGGAAAAGCTCTAACGGAGACTCCCGACCTCAAGACCATACTTACAGGAAATTCCACAACAGACTGCAATCTCGTCAACTTTGGGGTTCCTCAGACATCCAGTGTCAGCCATTCCATGCTGACTCATGGTCCCCAGATGTCCAACATCAACCGTGTTTGAGCTGACTCGTCGGATATCCACATCAGCAACATGTTTTTTAAACATAAGCTGCTCCTTATGGCCTTCTGTTCCCAGCACAGAGATGGCGTACATTAGAATTCTAGTGCGCCTTAGGGTAGTCTCAGAGCCTCCGGAGAGTCTTTGACTAAAACCAGCAGCGCGGGCTGGTTGTAGCTGTTCTGTGAAGGTGTGGAAAAGGGGGAAGGTCCAGCCTTCCTCTTTGTCGATCTGTTTTTCTCAAGTGCTAATTTTATAAGGATCGGTGTAAGGACCTCACACTCCACACTTTTCTTCTGCTTCAACAGCTATCAGTAATGGGGCAGTTGAGGAGGGCTAAGGTAGAATCAGGAGATCTAGCCAGCCCTGAGCAGCAAGAGAATGGACAAGTCCAGGAGTCATGATGTCGGCAGTGTCTGGGGCACAGATAACTGTTCTAACCAATGATGGACAAGCAAAGGCTTTTAGGCAACCGAACAGGAAAGGGCCTGATGCCTCTTCTCTGGCAGCCCTGGAATGACTCTCATTCAGCCCACACCTCTACAACTCCTTCCCCTCACATCAAACTGGGCTTTCTCTGATTTCACTCACCTACCATCGACTACTGAAGGGCTCTCTAACAGGCCCAAGCTTTGCAAACATGATGCTGGCAGATCTTGCCTTCCTGGCTTCCCTCTCCCTTGCTGAACCTGTTAGATTCCCTTATTTAGGCACGTCCACAGTCCCAAAGCTAGCCACCAAATTCTGCTCCCTTATTTGGCCACTTTCTTATGCCTGACCACAAGGACCACCAATCAAAATTTATTATTTGAGCAGGGCGCAGTGACACACACCTGTAATCCTAGCACTCTGGGAGGCAGAGTCAGGTGGATTGCTGCAAGTTCAAGGCCAGCACTGTCTACAAAGTGAGTCTAAGACAGCCAAGGCTATACAGAGAAACCCTGTCTCAAGAAAAAAAAAATTATTATTTGGCTAATATGTCCAATCAGGACGAACCAGCACATCCTCGAACAGACTTCACCTTTTTCTTCTAAAAAAAAAAAAAAAGAAAAGAAAAAAGAAAAATCCCTGGTACAGAAACACCTGCTACTGTTGTCTTTGCCAGGGCTGACCATCCTGGAGTGCGTGGGATGGAGAGAGAACCTGATGGCTATATATCACACACTTCATCTCCTCGGAAGGCTGCATATCCTCTCGCACTGTTTCCAGAGTCCCAAACCATGGACCTGATTCTTCAGGTTCCAGAAAACCAGGCTGGGCCATCCACTACCTCAAGAAGAGAGAATGACGAGCCTTGATGAAGTAGGAAAAGAATGTATTCAGGGTGATTGTACTGATTAGGAACAGAGGTGCCGCTGCCTGGAGCCCTGTCTTCAGTAGTAACATCCCCAGGATTAATGTGAGAAGAAAAGATGCATCTTCAAACAGTCTTGGTGGCTTGGCTGATCATTAACTCAAGCAGGGGGCCAGCTGAGTCCAGGAAATTATTCTTGCTTGATGGGGCAATTTGGTTCCCACCCTGAGATGATTGCTCACACGTGGGTGGGTGGGTAGAGGCCTGGTTCAGCCACTGGAAGAGTTGTCATGGATAGAGGTATGCAGAATGACTGTGGCATTTCAATTCGCTGCACTCCGAAGGGGTCTGAGAGCATTCACAAGGAGAACTGGGCCGTCAATATTTTGGCACCGTCCATATTTTTTCCTGCTTTGTAAAACAAACAAACCTCTCTCTCCCTCTTTTTTTTTTCCTTTGATCACATGTGTGCTCACCTTTTACAGTGACATCTTCCAAAACAAGTGACACCTGGTGATTTTTATTGTGCCTCTGTAATAAATTTACAGATTTGTGCTAACAGTGAGCTACACTGTTTAGAGTATTTTGGCCAAGCCATCTTATAGCAGGTAGCTTCCATGATATTAAAAATCAGATAAAACAAGTGGCTAGAAAGATGGCTTGGGGTAAAGAGCGCTTGCTCTGAGCTCATAGATTCTGGCATTCGTATAACGAGAGGAGATAATGGCTTTGACCCCAGCTCCAAGGTGAGAGGACAGGGGAGGATGGCTGGGTCTTTCTGGCTTCCAGCCTAGACAGACCCCGCCTCAAAGGAACTAGCAGTTATAGAGGAGAATATCGGATGCCCTCTTCTTGTGTCTGCATGTATCCATCACCACGGACAACAATGTCTTCCAATGTGTGTGTACATGTGAGCACACACATGAACACGCACGTACATACAAAGAAATAAGTAAAATCTTCAAAAAGGTTAGATGAAATGAATTAGATTTTTAAACCTTTTATAAATCAATTCAGTGAGGATAACAGGCATCCCTAATTCATTTTTATTCATATTCACATTTATACGATGGTTATGGGATCTCACTGTATATACAGAGGTATATATACACACTCACAACTCAGGGGCACAGAGGCTTGGTCTTACAAGTGCAGAATCATTATTTTTGGCAGAAGAATGCACTGTATGAAACTTAAAGAGGTTGAAAATGCAAAATATTTGTTTTCTGGAAAAACTAAAAACCTGCATTTCCTTGTTTCCTTTGGGATATGGTGAGAAGCCCTTGGAGTCAAGCAAGAGCTAATGGCTCAGTAGAAAACCCCAGTGAAGCTCATTGTACTGGGATTCTATCCATATGTAATTTTTGCTCCCAGAACCGAGTGCTTCCGTCTGTTCCCGTGTCTTCCAAAATTTCAGTACCCTTGTTGATAAAGAGAAGCATCTCATTTCATTTTTGAGAGCCATTCAGACAGAAAGAATCATACTACAAGCTTGGGACCAAGAACAGATTGAATTCATTAAAAAAAAAAAAAGTACAAGCCAAACTGTTCATCTGTGGTACATGAAAAATTATCACTGTTGTTGTTAAAACCATATGCTCTAGGTAAGAGGACAGGTTTTGTATTCACTGTGACATTTGTGCTAAGGAATGTTAATGTACCTAATGCTAGTATGTGCTTAACAGTAATTTGGAAATTGGAAAAGCAACTGAGAGTTCAAAAATGAGGAAGGAAAATAAAAATCTTAACCTGAGCTCTTCCTCAATTGGGTGTTAGATCATCGGTAAAGACGTACTACAGTGTTTGACAATGCCTTATAGCTCTGGGTGTGCAGATTTCACTTTTTTAAAGTTTCTATTTATTAATGTCCATGTGTATGTCTGTGCATACAGCATATGTATGGGTTGGTACCCTAGGAGACCAGCAGAGTGTAAAACTGCTGAGCCATCTCTTCCACTGCCTTTTTTTCAGAGAACATTTGTTTCAATTTTTGTTTGTGTGTCCATATGTGTACCTGAGGAGGCCAGAAAAGGGACTGGATCCCTTGGTTCTGCAGAAAACAAAACAAAAGGATTCCCCAGTAAGACTTACAAGTACTTTTCACTGGAAACAGTGGGAGCCTTGAGGGAGTGGAATGACAAAAGCAATGAGCTTTAAAAAAAAAATGAGTAATAATCCTGTATCGATCAAGATAATAAAAGTAGAGTCCTTCCTAGATAAACAAAATGGCTACAATCTGCTGCCAGCCAGCTCATCAGACCAGAGGGCTGAAGCCAAGTGAACTCAGACACCATTGTTGTCTCATAAGATCCTTTGATACAATTTGGCTCCCTGGACTATATAACCAATCAACTGCAACCCTACTCCTAAAAGAAGTAAGTAGGTCCATTCCTAAACTAGAACAAGAGTGCTCATCAGTTTTATTCATAATAGCAAAAATGTAAAAGCGTCTCTGCCAGATCGCCACCATCATGGACACGAGCCGTGTGCAGCTCGTGTAACCAAAGTGCTGGGCAGGACAGGTTCGCAGGGACAGTGCACACAGGTACATGTGGAATTTATGGGTGACACCAGCCACTCTATCGTCCCGGAACATCAAGGACCCGGTTTGAGGAGGGTGACCTGCTCACCCTATTGGAGTCAGCTAGGAGGTTGCACTGACCTTGCTGCCGGGCCCTGGATCTCCACCACTTGACCCATGGCATGACCTGCAACTGTTAAATAAAGCATTTGTATTATCTTTTTAAAAAAAAAATATATATATATATATAAGCAATTCAAACGTTCATCAGTTAATGCGTGGGAGAAACAATGGGCGGTACACGATAAAGGATATATAACTTGTCAGTAGGAAGAAATGGTATATTAATACATGCTATACCATGAATGAGCCTTCATATATACTAGATGGAGCGCTGGTTCAGTGGAAGGATGTTTGTTTAATAGGAACTGAGATTCCAGGCCCAACCTGCAGCATGGCAGAAGTTCCACCTCACAGGAAATCTCAAAACCAGAGAGTCAGAGAGGACAAAGGATCAGAAGATGATGGTTAAAGGTGGGCAGATCAGGCGGCATTCCATTACTGCATTTGTTACTTTTCTATTGCTGTGATAAAGTACTAAAAACCCAAGCAACTTAAGAAAAAAAAAAAAAAAAAAAGAGTTGGCTTACAGTTCCAGGGTGCTAGAGTCTGCAATAGTGAAACAAACAACAACAACAGAAATAAACATGACATGGCAGCAGGAGCAGGGTCACATCTTACGTGCATACAGGAAGCACACGGAGAGAACAGGAAATGAGAGCCGGAAGCGGGTCAAAGCTATGAACTCTCAAAGCCTGCCCCTAATGATGTACTTCCTCCAGAAGCCTCTGCTTCCTAAAGCTTCTTCCTAAAGATGCCGTTACCTCCCCAGACAGCTCCACCAGCTGGGGACAGAGCACTCACATACATGTGCCTATGAGGGAAATTTCTCTTTCAAAACAGCACACTTACTTTATCAACTATCTGGGATAAAACTCATAGTTTTAGAGATTCCCACCCACGATGGGCTGGCCCTGTGCTTTGTGCCTTGGTAGCTTATGTGACAGAACCACATTGAGAAGTAAGACTGTTCATTTCTTGGCAAGGAAGCCAAAGAGGGAAATAAAAGAGCCCAGAATTTTACAAGGCTCCTAAAGTCATTTAAAGACCTCCTACCAGGCTCTACTTCTTAAAGGTTCTACTAACTCCCAATATTGCCATGCTGACAACAAAGCCTTGACCACGTGGGTCTTTGGAGGACATTAAAATACAAGCCACAGCAGAGACCGGTAAAGATTTTCCTAAGATTCTGGAGTCTTAAAGATGGCTCACGGGGTAAACTGACAACCTGGATTCAATCCCTGGAACCCACACAGTGGAAGGAGAGATGCTGTCTCTGCCTCTGTATGTGTGTGCAGGTGGACATGTGTATCTGTGTGTTCTATGAATGTAGGATCATATATCTCAGCTTCTTCTTAGCCTCAAGAGCCCATGGGCTATAGAGATCTTCCATGCACAGAATGAAGATGCAGTGCCGAGGCCCTCTCCAAGGATGGTCAGAAATGGCCATTGCGTCCTCTCTCCCACCTCCCCAAAGAAACCTGGTGCACAAATGTCTCAGCTCTTGCCAAGAAGTGAGCAAAGGTGTGATGAGAAAACTTCTCTTCTCCTAACAGAGGGAGCATCTCTGACCTTGCCCTTGCCTTTCTGCCATTCGTGTCGGCTAAGAGAGCAACGGTGATGGCCTAGGAAGCCGTGAGTCAAGACGGTTGGAGGTGCTCTACAGCGTGGAATGCGAGCACGTGCTCCTTCAGGGACAGAATGTGTGCCCTGAACTGGGACATGGATGGAAAGCAAACTGCTATCTCATTTGATTCACGGCGCTTGGAGATCCAAAGCGAAGCTGCTTTCGTGCTTCCTTTTGTTGTCCCCTCCATTGTGTGACCCAAGATGTGAAATGCTCCCTCTGACTACAGCGCCCACTGTTCAACAATTAGCACCAAAGTTCACCTGAGAAGCCATGGAGATGTGAAGCAGCAATCTGGCAGGAGAAGACCCATCTGGTGGGCACGCGGCCAGGCTCCACATACCAACCTTCTATAGCATCACATACGCCCACCAAAGAACAGTTCCTGTCAGTATTCCCTGCGAGCTGTTCTCCCACAGGCCAGCAGCCAGCGAGTGTCTTCTTGGGAAGACAAAGAGGCTGCAGTCATTTTTTTTTTAATCTATTCTAAGTAAATACAGACTAAATATCCCCAGTTTAGGCAAAAAAAGAAAAAAAAAATCCTGGGTGAATGAAACAAATTTCACAATGTTGGCTCAACAAAACCAGTGAGAAATGCTATTGCCTGACCTTGTGGGAGGAGTGTCTTAGTTCATGTTTTAAGGGACACCATGACTGCGGCAACTCTTGTAAAGGAAAGTGCTTAGTTGGAGCTGGCTTACAGTTTCAGAGGTTTAGTCCGTTAGTGTCATGGCGGGAAGCATGGCGGCTCACGGGCAGACCTGGTGCTGGAGAAGGAGCTGAGAGTTCTACCGCTTGATCTACAGGCAGTAGGAGGAGACTGTGAGCCACCCTGGACATAGCTTGAGCATGTAAGACTCCAAAGCCCTCCTCCACAGTGGCTCACATCCTCCAACAAGGCCACACCTACTCCAGCAAGGACAGACCCCCCCAATAGTGACATGCCTCATGGGCCAAGTATCACACACATGAGTCTATGAGGACCATACCTGTTCAGCGCACCACAAAAAGTAACATTTAAATGTACATGACTGAAGACAAGGTTTATTCAACATCTTCAAGGAGAAAAGGCCCATCTCAGACCCCGTGGATTGCAATGTATCTCTTCTGCACATTCCCAGGAACGCCCCCCCCCCCCATGTAGCATTCAATTGAGGGTGATGTAATGAGGAATGTTCATTATCACCTTGACATAATCTGTAATCGCCTGAGAGACGGGCTTCTGGACATACCTATAAAGCAGCAGTTCTCAAACTTCCTAATTCTGCGACCCTTCAATGCAATTCCACCTGTTGTGGTGACCCCCAACCGTAAAATTCGATTGCTTCTTCATCACTGTAATTTTGCTGCTGTTAGGAATTGTAATGTAAGTATCTGACGTGTGACCCCTGTGAAAGGGTCACTCAATGCCCCCAAAAGGGGGTCAAGACTCATAGATTGATGGTGTAAATGGCTGAGTTAATTGTTAGTCGGTGTGGGAAGACCTGTGTTAGCTGCAGGCTGGAAATCCTGAACGGTGGGAATGGAGAGGAGGAGAGGAGCAGAGGCTTGTGTTGCTCCCTCTGTCTCCTGACTCTGTTGGGCCTGACCAGCCACTTCAAGCTCCTGCCGCCTTGATTTCTCCACCACGGTGAACTACACTTTGACCTATGAGCATCATCAACCTTTCTCCCTTTCGTTGTTATTCTTGTTTTTATCACAGCAGCAGAAAAAGAAGCTAAGGTGGCAGGGAGTGGGGCCGTTGCTGTGATGAACCTATGCTGTTCTTAGGCCATTGAAACTGTTTTGTGGCTGGAATTGGCGAGAATTTGGAACTCTGGGTTAGAAAGGGCATAGCATTCGGAAGCAGAACTTTGTGTGCCATCCTTACCAGAGCTGAAGACAACAAGAGTATTGAAAAAATAAAAAATAAAATAAAATAAAAAACATGGTCACAAGACTTTAGAGCTGAACAAGAGCTCTACCAGAAACTAGGCTAGGGACCATTCTTGTGGTTCTCTGGCCAAGAATCTAGCTTCCTTCTGCCCGTGTCCTGAGAACCTTGGTGAAGATGAATTTAGAGAAAATGGACTCAATTGGCTTGGCTCAGAAAAATCTCTAGAGGAACCTTCAAGGTTGGTGCTGAGGGAGCAGCTGTTATTGTTGAAGAAATGAATACTGCCAGTGTGAATGGTCGCCCTACACTGGGATGGTAGGGATGGAGCCCTGAGGGCAAACCTCCGCCATTGGGGGCTCCCTTCCGAAGAGCCACACTCATTGAGAAAATCCTAGAAAAGAAAATCCTACGCTCGAGGGCGCCCTCATCCACAAAAACAACTGCCTCAGAAAGTATTTGCCCTAGGGTTGCTTTTGTCGCGGTGTTTTTACCGCAGCAACAGGAAAAGAAACCAAGACAGGTGATAATGGGACACGGACATATTTGGGAGATACCTCGAGAGTTTTGCTTATTCTCTGTCCTGGGACTTTAAGATGTTCAAAACACAGAGGCCAAGGAAATAGCTCAGTCACAAAAGTGCCAGTTGTGTAAACATGAGGACCTGAGTTCAAATCCCCAGCGTCCACATTGGAAGTCACGAGACAGCGCACATCTGTAACCACGGAACTAGGGGAGAGGTGGGGCAGGAACAGATGGATCCCTGGCTAACCTAGAAAACTGAGTTCAGGCCTCAGTGACAGGTCCTGTCTCAAAACATAAGGAGAGTGGTTGGGCAAGGATGCTTCAGTGCCAACTCTGACCGCCACAGACAGATATGTAGCACACACACACACACACACACACACACACACACACACACACATTGATAATATAATCTCCTGGGTGCTGGAACATCTTCCCTTTCTAATGGCTCAGAATATATGAACTTTGTTCCATCTACAAAATTACGTTTTTAATACATAAAATTACCTCCAGGCCAGCTGTATAAACTATTTACAAAACACCAATTAACTCTGTATTCAGATCTGATTCACATTTCCAATTATTACGGTGTTTATGTGGGATTCCAAAATCAAACTATCTGAACTCTAAAGTGTAATTCCGGGCACTTCAGACAGAGAAAACTCACACTGTCCTGAGCCTACTCTTCCAGATTACTGTTCCTGCTTCATATTACTTACTTCTGTATATTCATACGCAGATTTGTCTGTGGGTCCAAGGCTTAGCGAACTAATTCCAAAGGCTCCAGGACACACATTTCCGTCACCGACTCTATCATTTAAAAAAAGAAAAATGGATGAAACTGCAGTGTCCCGACTAATGTTTGGCAAGTACCCAGAAGCATTTTTTTTAAAACAATCAGGTGTTCTCATGGGGGAGTATTTTTTAAGCAGAAGGGAGGGTGCTTTTGAATATGTATTTTCATGCCTAGAAAGGATCCAGGATTGCCGAAATTACATTACCGCCCTGAAATCCTTGTTATTTGTTTACGGACAAAAAAGGCTTATCTAGTCGGAATCAAACATAAAGCCACATGCAACTGCCTTTTCCTGGTATTAATATTCTGTGAAATAAGGTGACATTAGAGAGGGATTAGCTCCCTCCGATGCACGATTTTACATAAATGAATGCCTGATCCTACAGCTTCTCAGCAGAGCGTCATGGTCGCAAATCACGCGCACGGCGCCGGATCCCGCTGCCCCTCTTCCTGCGTTCCCTGAGCAAACAGTCACCTTGAATCATGATTTCATTATTGTAGGCAGTCAAATTCCATCAAATATGCAGAGCACCCACAATGTCAAAGTTGTGAAGGAAGAGCTAAACCCGAATTCTCAGTTTACCCATTCCAGGCAATAATCTACAAACCCAGCTCCCGAATATCCAAAAAAAGTCATAAATAAGTCAGTGCCTTGGAGTCTTTTCTGGCACTCAAATGAGGAGGCGCATCTTGCTTCTTAGACTAAGATTTGAACTACCTCTCATAAGTAATGAGGTATGTCACCGAAGGCCAAATAGTCATTCTTCCTTTAGTCTAAACAAAATGTCCTGGGAATGCACCACGGAAGAAAGATTCCTGGACGCGTGTGAAGAGGCCCAGGAATATATATCTGAGCCTCTCTATAAATACACTTCTTCCTACCAGTAGCTATTGCATAAGCTGTGCATTATATCACACTTGAGGCTTTGTTAAGAGGTGATTTTTCACACGCATATAAGTTGAAAACAAGACATTTTCTGCACCCAATAAGTTACTAGCCTCTGAGACCTATAAAGGAAATTTTGAATTGACAATTTTCTTCAGAAAAGCTGTGAATGAAGAAGCCTGGCAAGGAATAACTGAATAATATTCTCTTCTGTGTAACTGTCCAATAAATCTAGTTTTTTTTTTCTCTAACTAAGATATATAGGAGCAATAAGGGTAAGTAACAGTTCAGCCCCCACATGTATTTTACATACATTCTGGCTAAACACTGGGTGCAATCTAATTTCCGCAATAAGTGAATTGGTGAAGTCATGCGGCTCAGTGTTTGATTAGTTTTTACTTTAAGAGCTACAAAATTTGCATAACAGACTACATGTGCATGTATGTATGTATGTATGTATGTATGTATGTATGTATTTTAGGTAGGATCCTGTTGTATAGTCCAGAGTGGCTTCAACAATGCTGTCCCCCTGCCTTAGCCTGCTGAGCGCTGAGATGTCAGCTGTGTGCCACCATATCTGGTAAGAGATCATTTTATAAGGTTTATCGAAGTTAAAATTGTCCTTTCGAAAGCCTGGGTCTGGCGTGTGGTGGAAGACAGGTCCATAAAAATGCACAAATTACAATGTGCTGGCAGGCAATCACATCAAAAATCCGTTATTAAATGAGTGGCTGATCCTGAAGAGATAAAACCACGATAAATAAACAGCAGCTCTTGCAGACCTATATAAGACATTCTAGGTAAGCCCGGAGAATTTTTTAAAATGTTGATTTATTTTGTTTTCCGAATGTTTTGTTGACACTGCACACACACCTGGTGCTCCCAGAGGACAGAAGAGGGTGTTGAAGCCTCTTGAACTGGAGTGAGGATCGCTGGGAGCCGCTATGCGGATGTTGGAAGCTGAAGCCGGGTTTTCTGCAAGAGCAGCAAGTCCTTTTAGTCAAAGAGCCTTCTCTTTGACGAATTTTTTTTAACTGAAGTTGCTCTCCAGCTCTTCAGTCCTCAACACCAGAGGCCCAGCCAGGACCACCCCAGCCCGTGGGTCTTTGTATAACGATGTATCTGCCTGTTTCCAGAACCAGAGACTTAAAGGGGCTTACTAAATTTGGCTAAGAACGAACACACACCCATCTGAGCAAAACCAATCAACTCAGCTGGTTACACACACACACACAGACACACACACACACACACACACACACACACGGGGGGGAGGGAAGAATGGGGAAGAAGGGGGCAGGGTAACAATAGAAAATTTTTAAAAGGTCATGAATTGCAGAAGCAGTGGGGGGTACAGGAAGAATTGGAGATGAAAGGGGGGGCCAGAAATTATGGAAATATAGTATTTACGTATGAAATTCTCAAAATACAAGGAAAAAAAAAAGGAGTGCCCTCTGCCTTGGAACACTTCCTTTTGAGTATGTATGGTGCCATATATCTCTAGTACTTTTTTTTTCTTTCTTTCTTTTTTGAGACAGGGTCTCACTAAATTTTCCAGACCGGTCTTGAATTCACTTCGTAGGCAGGGCAAACACTCAGCTTGTGATCCTCTTGCTTCAACCTTCCCACTAACTGGAATTACAGGCCTGGCACCTCCAGGTCCCATACACTGTTAACCTGTATGTTTATGACCTGTATGTTTAAGACTGTAGGCGGAAATTTGTCAACTTCCCGTTCCTCCAGGCTGAAAATCTCCCTCCTTCTCCTCCCCCTCTCTCCCCTCTTCTCATTCCCCCCTTTGCTTCTCTCTTCTTCTCCCATCTTCTCCCAGTACCCCCCTTTTCTGAACCCTCTTCCCCTCTCCTTTCATTCCCTCCCCTTCCCCTTCTTTCTTCTTCTCTCCTCTCTTCTCCTTCCCTCCTTTCTCCCCTCATTCCTTAATCTGTCACCTGCTAACATCTCTCTGAAACAAGTAATGTTGTTATCTTTCCTTTGTGTAACATGAAACTCTGCTCAAAGGGGCAGACCCAGCACAGAGCCATAGAGACACTGATTATGTTCTAGTTTTCATTTGGGTAACAAACACATTGAAACATTTGCCTTTAAATCATTAGCAACTGGTTTTTTAAATTAGCTATATTTCCTACAGCATGCACATAGAGGTCAAAGGACAACTAGCAGGGCTCAGCTCTCTCCTTCCACTTGTGTGGGTTCTGGGGTCTCGAATTCAGGTCATCAGATTTGGGAGTAAGTGCCTTTACCTGCTGAGCCATCTTGCTGGCCCATATCTGTTGTATATACTATGTCACATTTTAATATGATGCAATTAAAGTTTCCTCAATATGGTTAGTGCTCTTGTCATATTACTACTTCTCAAATGCTAGGTACACACGGATCTGTTGGTTCTTTCTTTCTTTCTTAAAAAAAAAATTTGAGACAGGTTTTTCTGTGTAGTCTTGCCTGTCCTGGTCTCAATTTGTAGACCAAGCTGGCCTCAAACTCAAAGAGATCTGTCTGCCTCTGCCTCCCTGAGTGCTGGGATTTAAGTCCTGCATCACCATGCCTGGCTCTGCTGGTTTTCTTAATCACTACAGAGAGTTGAAGCTGCTAAATGTCAAAAGCTCATCACATAAAATCAAGCAACATTTGTAAGAGAACACACCTATGTGCCAACCACTTGAGCAAAGGAACCCACGACAGAGCCAGAACCCGGATGTCACCTTCAAAGCTCTGCAGGATCAGCCCTCTCCACTACAAGCCTGGCCATCATTGTAACTAATTAGGAAGCGCACTTTTAGCCTTAGAGCTGTTTTTTTTCTTTTCGCAAATCAACAGCTCCCGTCAGCAGGTTTTCCCAACGGCCCTCAGACACTCTGGCCAACCTTCAAGCACTATTATAGCATGAATTATAATAAGCAACTAGTTTGAACTTGGAACTCCAAGCCCAATATTCAAATTACCTTTTCATAACAACTCGGAAAATCATATTTATGTCACAGTAGCTTTTGAAGGGACGGTAACCTGTGACTCTATGAAAATTAAACGTGTGTGCGCAAGAATCTTGTTTTCCACCCTTAATTTAATTTTAACTACAGGAAAACTAGCATCTACCTAGAGGCTATTGTAAAAGCACTCTGAGCCCATCCCACCTCTAGGAGTTCCCCCGTGTCTTCCTCCTGTCCATGCTTTTTAGACTCCATAATGGTTGGATAGGTAATACCGCCAGAAAAATCCAGTCTCCTGAGCGGTCAGGCGGAGCTACAGAAAGCCAGTGTTGCTGTAACAGAAAAATCTATCATTAACTGGGAAGTTTCCAGTGACTAGAGGAAAAAAAAAAAAAAAAAAAAACAAGAAGGGAGGGATCCATTATAGACTTCTTGAGAGTGATTGGAGCCAGAATTAGGAGTCGCAGATGTGTGACGGCTACAGGCCTTAAAGTAGCTGTTAAGTCACGGAACCGTAAAGCTCAAAGGAAACCTAGGAAAGATTTAACCCAAACACCCTTAGGGAGCTCAGGCCCTTGGAGACTAAAGGGCTCTCTCAAGGTCATTCAGTAAGCCTTGGACAAGACCATGGTTAGAACCGAGTCTCTAACGTCTATCTTGGACTCTCTGCTCCGGAGACTCGGGACATTGGATGGTAAGGAATGAAATCAGAAGGTCTTAGTCTGTGGTGTGTATACAAATCCCAGCTGTTTCCTGGACTGGAGTGTTACTCCCTTTGTAAAAGCAGTGACAGAAAAAGGTGGCAAAGAACAAAGTCTCTAGAAACACGCCTCCCTCCCAAGACAAAAACCACACAACTGCAGTTGCTAACATAACTGCTTCAGAGCCAGAGTGTCTGTGGGGGCCTGCCATTTCCAGGATAATGCCTGAGCAGCAGTTAGCTGCAACCAGTTTGGGCCAGTGTCTCTTACTTCTTAGCACGGGAGCAGCCACCCCTCTCCCACCTCCAGGCCTGAGGCAGGCAGGTGCACAAAGCATAGAAACCAAGGGACACAAAAGACCCAGTTCCCCAAACATGTTGTCTATGCTGTTACTGGTGGTTGCTCGTTCTGATCACGGAAGTGCAAACAGGAAGATGTGGTCATGGCTGTTCTGTCCCGCGTTGCTGCAAGCCCCTGTACTTCCGGCTGTAGTGACTTCCAGGGGATAACCCTTGACCCCTGTCACTTGTCTCTTTTTCTCTTCCAGAGTCCTGATACTAAGCACATTAGCACATACAACATGACCCATGCATATCGAAGTAAAGGCACACCCTAGGCCAATCCTTGTCACAGAGATGAGCTGCAAAAAGAAAAACAGTAGCAGCAAAATGCAAATCCTGCTGGGCATGATGGCACAGGCATTTAGACTGGACAGAGCAAAGGCAGGCAGATTTCTGTGAGTTCTAGGCCACCCTGTTCAACACAGCAAGTTCCAGACACAGCTGCATAGTAAGAGCCCGTCTTACCAAACACACACACACACACACACAAACCCACAAAATACAAATATTTTTTTGTATTTGGATGAAAGTGAGACTATATATAATCTTAAAAACTACATGGGGTGAAGAGATGCCTCAACAGTTAAATATACTTACTGTTCTTCCAGCACCCACAGAGCTGTTCATGAGTGCCCGTAACTCCAGTTCTAGGGGAATCTGATGCCCTCTTCTGACGTTCATGGGCTCCTGAACATATGTGTACTTACATATAGTCTTAGACACATGCATACACATAAAGTTAAATACAAATTTTTTTAAAGAATCACCTTATTGTTAGGTTCCAATGTACAGTTTTCAGTTAAAAATAAAACTATAGAGTTAATAAAGAAACAGGAGAATACAGCCTATTCTTGGGCTGGAGGGGAGATGCTGGTCAACAGAAGCTGCCCCTTGAAAAGACCTAATGAGTTAAGACCCATTGCTGAAGACACACACACCTTCATCACAGGATTTAGAAAAATCAATCTCAAACTAGCTGGGAAATCTCCTCTGTGTTGACTAGTTTTCATGGATCTAGAAGGTGCTTCCCATCTGCAAGGTATAATGCTGGTCATCAAGCCAGCAAGCCCTGAGGAAATCTTAGGCCCTAGGGTGGAACCTGCTAATTTTATTCACTAAGTGGCCATACTGTCAGATTGCCTTTTAACGAGTCATGTTGAGGACCATAGACCTTGACTGCCCTCAGCCTTGGTCAGAGAAGCTTCTGTTTGTGGCAGGAAGCAGTCAACACACAGAAGCATAGCTGAGCAGAGTATGAGATATAGTAATGAGTGCTAATCCCTGCTATCAAGGCTCAAGGAACGTTTCGGAAGAGGAGACAGAAAGAACTCAAGAACCACAGGATAAGAATTACCACAGAACACTGTCTTCTAGACATGATGCGACTGTGGATTGCTTGCACAAGATCTTCACAAGATCAAGCCACATTCCTGGCATAGAAGGAGAGCCCCTCTCCGGGCCCCACCCCTACTGAGGCACTCTTGGCAGTGGATAGTCGCTCAGTGAGTGAGGATTGTTCTTTGTTGAGGTTGTGGCCACCTGAGCTAAGGCAGCTTCAGTAAATGGCCCCATAACCCATGCACTGTATAGCTGACACTAAGTGAAATAGTGGGTTATCTACATTAAAAAACAACAACAACAAAAAACATGAAGTTAGAGGAGCAAAGGAGGACATAAGGAGAGTTAGAAGTGGGAAATGTAAAGTAGATATATTTCATTGTATAGGTGTAGAAAATTCTCAAAGTAAAGAAAATGTAAAGTAAATATAAATATTAAAATAAGGTGGGTTTGTTGTTGTTGTTGGGGTTCTGTTTGCAAGTTGGTTTGTCAGGTAGAGACACTTGTCACCAGCCTGACAACCTGAGTTCGATTCCCAGAACCCACTCGGTGGAAGTAGAGACGTGACCCTGAACTCTGCTCACACTGCATGCGTGCCTGCTCGTACACATCACACACAGATGGACACAAACTGTCGCAATATAAATTACACGCTGCGAGACAGGCTGTGGTTACAAAGAGGTTTACTATGGAAAGGTGAAACAGAGCTTAGAAGAGAGAGGACAATACAGAGCGGGGAGCGAGGCAGACAGACAGAGGAGCTGGCAAAGAAACAGAAATGAGGAGGAGAGAGAGGAGGGAGAGAGAGGTGGCGGGGTGGCAGGTGGGCTACAGACGGGGCACGTGGCACAGGTGGTGACATAAGACGTTGTCAGGACCCTGGAGGTCCCTGAGGTAGGGCCAGTTGAATTGCCTGCACTACAAGGTAACACGGACCCCACACACAACGTGGTGTGAGTGCTCACACACTTGATGTGCCTTCACGACAGGCACAAAGTGAATAAATGGGGAAGTTAGCATTAATAGCGTCCATTCTCAACAATGAATGATAACGCTGTATTTTAATGAGTGCATGCCCCATCACTAGCCCTGACCCAGAAGCAGAACTAGGAGAGAAAACAGAGAGGCTCCAGAGCCACATGACAGAAAACGGGGCTCAGTAAGTGCAAATCCGTGGACAGCCATGGAAAGTCATATAATTATAACCTGACCGTCTACCCCCACATTCTGTTTTCCTCATAACTGAGGAGGCTTGTGCATTTCCATGAGTTATTAGCCTGTATGGGAGTACACAGCACAGAAAGATGCCGTCTGGGGGCAGCGCAGCTGGAAGGAGTGGAAACCGTAGCTAAAGGCACTGTTTTCTTCTGAGTGCTACCGAGGTTAAGCGGATGCAAATGCAAATGAGAGCATTATAACTGCGGGTTGTAAAATGAAATCCTCCACACTGCCCGCAAAGAAAACGAAAGAACCCATGCAGAAGGAAATAAGAAATGAACTTAGGTGCTTCACTTCAAAAATAAAAAAATAAAAAAACATCAACCGAACATGAAAGAAGAGTGTAATGCAATAAAAAAAGGGCTATATAAAACAAATGGGGGGAATGGCAGAAGTAATTCTCTCCTTATTAGTAATTAACCCTTCTAAAAATCAGATCAACATTTCCTCTCTGATTAAAAAAAAAAATACTCTTCCTCAGTTCTTTCCAGCAAATGACAAAATGAAAAGCATTCACGGATTGCATTAGAGAACTGGACTCATTTCTCCTCTCAGGAGGTGGATGGGATTTCCTCGCAGAAAGGGCATCTTAGAAAATGTTCAGCTGGCCACTTGATTCAGACAAACAAGGCCAGACTCTTTGGTAGGGTAAGAATTTCTCCAGAACATGTTTTAGCATGTATATCCGACTCATTTTATATTAACTGTCTGTTTACCGTCAGCTTAATTGTTGGTACACATGACTATGAAGAGGTATGGCGTACGTGGTAGTTATTATTTGCATGGCTGCAACAAGATAGCTGAAAAAAAAAAACAAACAGGTCAAGCAAAGAAGGGTTTCTTTTGGCTCATCGTTCCAAGACAGACTCCATCTTGGAAAGAACATCATCCGGTCACGTTACAGTCATAGTTGGGAAGTAGAGAGTGAGTGCTGGTACTCAGCTCACAGTCCCCTTTCTATCCGGTTGAAAACTCTAGCCAAGGACTATTACTGCCCACAGTAAGGTGAGTCTTCCAACTTCAACTAACCCAATTTAAGAACACCCTTACAGACAGGCCCAAAGGCTTGTCTCTGACAGGATCCCAAGTCCTGTCACATTGACAATCAACAGTGACAATCAAAACATACATAGTATCATCGGTGAGTGAACATAAATACACGGCAGAAATTGCTGTGCTTTGGGGCTGCATGTGAAAGACTGACATGGTTCGTCAGTTTGCTACCGTTGGCCTGTAGAAACAGCAGGTCATCGGTACAGCATTACGGCTGACGCACTTCGCACTGATGTTAGCAATATGCGCTTACAAGTCAGTATTGATTCTAGCACCCTAAGGAAGTTAAAGGAGACACCTATCACACCCACTGTCAGTGTGCAGGAGGAATTCCAGGTGGCCAAGTGGCAGGCTTCTTGCCCAACCTGCATCAAGACCTGGGGAAGACGGTAGGGCAGGTGCTTCGTGCTAGGGGGCACAGAGCTGGAGTTCTGCCCGAAGAAGATCAAAGACCGGAAAGCCAAGTAAATCGCCAGGAGTAGATCACAGAATAAAAGTGCTTGTTAGTCTGTGTCATTGTTGTTGTTTTATTGACACAATTAGCTGGGTGGACTAAGAAGAAAGACAGCTCAGTAGGGCTAGACAGATTACTCAGAAGTTAAGAGCACTGGCCGCTGCTCCAGAGGACCTGAATTCCATTCCAAACACCCACATGGCGGCTGATAACCATCTGTAACTCCAGACCAGGGGAATCCAGCACCCTCTTCTGGCCACCTTGGGTGCTACTTGCACATGATGTGAAGATAACATGCAGACAAAACATTCAAACACATACAATGGAAACAAATGCCCATCTCAAAAATTAATTTTAAAGAAGGCTCAAATACCCGTCAATGGCCATACCACCCTGAGCGTGCCTGATCTCTGATCTCAGAAGGCGGCTCAAATAACCGAAAGAAATTGTGGAAATCAAGACATGCCTCCAGATTCAATACAAACAAACAAAAAAAGATTGTGAGGAAGTATTATGAATAGACGCACGGTAACAAACTGAGCGGCTTGGATGCAATCCTCAGAGCTTAGATTCTACCAAAACTAAATCACAAAGGAACAGAAAATCTAAATAAACACAGACAATCTCAATCAGTGACCAAACATTTCCCAGCAAGGAAAAAACAAAACAACAACAAAACACTGGACCTAATGGCTCTACAGGTGAATTCCATCACGTATTTGCAGAATTAATACTAATTCTTCCTAAAATACTATAAACGAAGATACATGTTGTATTTCATTCTATGAGGCGAACATTACCTTGATACCAAAGCCAGACAATGTCACTTAAAAAAACAAAACAAAACAAACAAACTGCAGACCAACAATCTCTTATCAATATTGATGCAAAACTCTTCCACAAATACTGCCAGCTGAATTCGGCAGCATGGTAAATGAATAAATGTCCTGACTAACTGAGATTTATTACTGTAATCAAGGACATTCTGTATATAAGCACTTAACAGTGGCAGACAGCACCTAACAGAACGAAAAAAAAAAAAAACAGAAAACAAAAAAATAAATAGTCCTCTCAATTGATATAGGGAAGAAGCTCACGTAATAAAACACATTTAATGATGAAAAGCTCAGCAAGCTAGGAGAAGGAAAGCACCTCAATGCAACAGTAGCCAATTATGAAAACCTGCAGTGAGCATCAATAGTGAAAAACTAAAAAATGTTAACTCAACGATCAGGAATATTCTCTGCTTTTGACATAACACTTGAATGGTTATTCAAGAAAAATAAGCAAGGCTAGGGTGTTTAACCCTCAGAACCTGTGTCACAAAAGAAGAAAAAACACCACACAGATTCGGTGCGATATTTGTACACAGTGGCATACTTGCAATCCCAGCAATGGGAGGTGGAGACAGGCCTGCTGAATTCCAGGCTAGAGAGAGAGAGACTCTCTCTCAAAAAGCACGGTGGGTGGTCCCCTGAATTACAGTTGAGAGCACATGTGGCCTTCACAAACGCAAGCACACACATGCTCACAGGAGTGAAAACACACACACACACAAAAAAAAACTTCTATCATAAATAAAAAACAAACAAATGACATCTGTATTGGAAAGAAAAAAAAAGTAGATTTGTTTGCAGATGACACCATCTCATATGAAGAAAAATCCTGAAGATTCCATTCACACACACAAAAAAAAGTTAAAATGAGGATAGAAATTCTTCAGGCCTGGAGAGATGACTCAGCTTAAGAGCGTTTGCTGTTTCTGTAGGAGACTCAGTTGGGATCCCAGCACAAACGTGGCAACTTAGAAGCATCCTTAATTCCAGTGTCAGGAGATCTAGCAGCTTCTTCTGGCCTCCTCGGTTATCAAGCACAGATGAAAATATTGTACACATAAAAATAAACATACCTTCAAAAAATAAAAAAGAAATCCATTAAAGGAGCAAGATCCACAACACACAAGGATTGGTTTGCATTTCCATGTGTTAGCAATGAGCAATTTGAAAGAGAAGTGACTTAAGTACTTATCATTAACAGATAACATCAACCAAAATAAATGTCTCAGAAACTAACCAAGGAGATGAAGGACTTGTAAAATAAAAACTATAAAACATTGCTGAAAGACGTTTAACCAGACAAAATAAATAAATAAAAGCAAATGGATTGAAGTAAATATACTTAATGCCATCCAGCGGTATACTTGAATGTCATCAGGATGGTGTTTTTTCATGCTATGGATCTTCGACTGTAGTGAAAAAAAGAAGAGATTCCTCTATAGAATTTAGAGTTGCTGTGTAGAAGAAGGCATGAGAGAACCATCAGGCTACAAAGAAGAGCTTCCTTGTAAAGAGACGGTTTTAGCTCTAAATTGCGTTGTTCCTTCCTAGAAGCCGGGAAGGAATCGGCGTTGGCATGTGAAACACTCCTGCCAGCGTGGCGGGACACGGCAAGGAAGTCACTGTCATCTTGATCTCTGTACCCGAATAAATCCTCTTCTCATGTTTGCTCGTGAGCTTTGATGTACGCCCCCCAGCCAGCAAGCCACCCTCCATGGCTGTGTAAACTTCTCCTCTTGCCCTCGACCCCCAGGTGACCCGGCAGGGCCAGAGACTCCTCGCTGAGGTAAACGATACAGCGCGGTAATAATGGCAACTGTCAGATCTTTCCCTTTTATCCACCTCCTTCCCCTGTGAAGTCTTTCTCCCCCTCTCCCTCCTACTAGGTATCAAAACCCCAGATAAAGAGGAAAAGGAGTTATCTGAAGCATTGTGTGGCCCCTGTAAGAAATCCAATTATTTATGGTCACAGAAGCCTTTTTTTTTTTTTTCCAAGCATGTTGGTGAATGACCTAAATGTGCAGTTTTCCTCCTTCGATTAACAGCTTTCTTCCACTGTCCTGCATTTAAAATGTTAACAATCCCTTTCCTCCTTCAAGATAAAGACACGAGTTGGTGAAAATAATGTTGTGCTTGGTTACAGTTCAGGGGAGGCTCAGAACCACTTTTCCTTAGGATCTTCTTCTTCTTCTTCTTCTTCTTCTTCTTCTTCTTCTTCTTCTTCTTCTTCTTCTTCTTCTTCTTCTTTTTCTTCTTTTTCTTCTTCTTCTTCTTCGTCTTCTTCGTCTTTGTCTTCTTCTATTAATTTAATAGTTCTTAGGACTCTATCTGATGTGGTTTCTAAATGATGGCAAGACTGTGATTCTCAAAGATTTCTGCCCTGTCCGTGTTCTGTCAAGGGCTGGGAAGCAACAAAAAAGAAATTGGTGGTTGCAGCGACTGCTTTTCTTCCCAGGATGGAACTCCTGAGTTGGGAGTAAAGCCTTGAATGCTGCCTTAGTGGAAGAATTTATTTTGTTTCCTGAAAAGATGTCACACCACCCTACCCTGGTGTAGATGACGTGTAAGCAGCTGAAGCACTCAGAAGCTCCTGACCCTTTGTCCTAGAAATGGATATCTCTATTTCTGCTCTGTATTAGTACTTCCTATGATAAGATTTCTGCATCTTCCCAAGGATCGATGTCAGCCCCAGTGTGGACAATGCTGTAAGTGCCTACAGTACACATGATCCTGGGACGCGGCATCTTCCTCTGGCTGGTCCGGAAGGATGGGAAGGCACACTGACTCAGGGCTGGAACATGCTAGGTCTGCATTAAGTAGCACTCTTCCCTGCCAAGACCAGCTGGAAAATGCCCATACCTTCTCAAGGCCCAGGACACTCAGCTAAAAGCCCTTCCTCTCTTCAGGGCTGTGATGGTGTGTATTATGGAAACTTCCATCTGAACTATAATATTCTGAGGCTAGGGATATAGTTGGTAGAGTGCTAGCGGGCATGACGCCCAGGGCTTGGTTCCCTATACAAAACTAGAAATGGTGACATATACCTGTGACCTCAGCACTAGAGAGATGGAGACAAGAGGATAAGAAGGTCAAGGTCACATCCAGCTCCGCAGCAAGCCCGAAGCCAGTCTTGGCTACGTGTGACTCTGCCTCTGGAAAGAGAGGAGGAGGGGGAGAAGGAGGAGGAGGAGGGGAGCAGGAGGAGAAAATACAACCTTCTGCTTTATGAGATTTGCCTCGTATTCTTAACACCATTTATTTCCTCTCCTAGAAGCACATTGTGTTGAAATCTAATTTACAAATGAGTGTAATGGTGTGAGATGTTACATATCATGAGCGAGCAAACATAATCATGCATCAGGGCAAAATAAAAAGTTACACTCGTGATCAAAGTTTACAGCCCTCTGCAATTCCCTTGCACTCGAGAGAAGCCGGATACATTAATCACTCTCTGTTCCTTCCTTCTCTGATCACGTTTTATTATTCTTTGTTTACAGTTCCATGGTTAGGATATCAATGAGAGAGAAATTGCGATTTTTCTCCTCCCCACCCCCACCCCTCATGAAGGAAGGCTGCTCCCAGATCCACCCAAAAGGAATTTAAACGAACTTAGCCTCCTTGGTGAAATTTTAAAGATTACTGACTTTCCCCGGTCCACCCACCTATCTGCTATCTACCTCGAAGTCAAGGATGGTTTTCTTTATAATTTAGCCCATCGAGGGTGACAGGGTAAAATCATGGAGATGTTTGGGAATGTTTAGGCTGAGGAGAGAAAGACTTGATGGCTACTTTACCTAGGTAGGTAAAAAAACAAAACAAAAAAACCTGATAAAATAACTTCAAAGCAATGTGTCTTCAAGACATTCATCTCCCAGGAATGTACCTTCACCCACGCTTAAGATTAAGAAGATCGGAATCACCTTCAATAAGTAAACAGACCATATTTGATGACATTAAGTATCACAAGCTATGCCGAGCTTCTGGCATCGGGGCCCAGGCCTCCTCCACGGAGCGTGGGTGAAAAAGGACAGGCATTGTTAAATCGGGTTTTCAGGAGGCTTTGTGTGTTGTCGGCCACCCCCGGGAACAGTGGGTGCTGAGTCGGAGAGCCACAGAGCCTGAACTCGCCGCGTTTTAACACCGCGAGGCGTATTGCCGGTTCGCACACAGTCCGACAGGACCCGGCGACTCTCTACTCCGCGTCATTACGCAAGGTTGCTTTCGACCGCTGATGTAACCCGCTCCACCCGGGTTCGGCAGGGACGCTCATCTCCTTCCCTTGTGCTAGAACCGGTCACGGCCCGAGGGACCTGGGGAGCTGCTGAGTGTGCGAGGGAGTCTGGCCTTCCAGAAGGGTCCAGGGCTGGCGGAGGGACCAGCTACAACCTTTCAGCAAGGGTCACGAAGGGTGACTCTCAACCAATGCTGCGATCCTCTGTTACAGTTCCTCATGTTGGGGTGACCCCTCAATAATTAACGGTAAAAATTATTCATAATTTTTTGTAATTTTTCTGTAATTTTGCTGCTATTACAAATCGTAATGTAACTAGGGTCGAGGCCCACAGGTTGAGAACATCTGGTCTAGGGCCTATTTTTTGGGCAAGGCTATGGACATAAAAGAATCTGTGTCCTATCTGCCTTTGAGGACAAAACTCCGCACTGTTGGCTACGGCAGTAGGGGCTGCGCATTTAGAAAAGCCTTGGCCTTAGCAGACAGCTCTAAGCTAGCTTCCATTTAAGGGATAAATTTTAAGCTTAAGAGGCCAATCCATATTGCTTGATATAATAAATACCCAGCGCTGACCACTTAAGCATCTTATCTACAAATGACTACTTCTTTTTTTTTTTTTTTCTTCAAGTACTTCTGGAATCAAAATAGGATTTTGTCTCCCAGAGCTGTGTTGCTTCTGTTAAGGGCTAATATCCAAACCCAAGTTTATCTGGATCGTCCAGACACCTGGGACCACAGATAGTGACAAATGAGACTGTCCCCGTAAGCACAGATGGCTGGTAAGCTTGTGGTACCTCGGACTCATTTTCAGGTAGGTGATCAGGCACGATGGAGCCAAGTTATTTTCTTTTATGAACTTTTAATGTTTTTTGGCATACCTGAAAAGTGCAATAAAAATGAAAAAGCATTCATCAATATTAGCAGATCTCGGTAATCCTACTGTTGCATAGTAATGTCATCAATTACGTGGGGTTCCCACAGGGCGGGTGGGCTTCAAGGGAGTGAAAACGAGTACAAAGACTTCTCTGCAGCTCGTCATTGGTCCCCCAGCATACCCCAGCACCAACACCCTTGCCCACGCTAGGCAATCTGCTGGCAAGCCGGGCGCTGGACCTTGAAGGACTAGGTGCTCTTCCTCCAGTTCCTGGCTTTTAAAGCAGTGTCTTGCTCTAAAATAGCCACTTGTTCTTCGGCACAAGAAACACAATTTTGTTTTGAGGGTGACATATACATTTGGCCTTTCCCCCTTCGGTCTGAGGTAACTGCTTGGCATTTTCTCTGCACATCCCCCACCCCAAACACACACACATACACACACACACACACACACACACACACACACGCCCAGACCCAGAGACAGAGTGAGGCGGCAAGCTAAGAGAGGATATTGCACTTTTGCATGTGAGATTCCCCCCACCAGCTGAGCTCAGGTCTTGACATGCTCCTGGTTAATTCACTCCTGCCCTGAAGGCCAGACAGCAAATGGAACCTGCTCTCCTGCTCTCCGGGCTGTTCCCTCTCCTGAAAGTGACAGTTTGGGAGCCTCAGGCTGAGCAAGACAGACTGGACTGGGCTAAACGCAAAGAAGGGTACCCAGGGCAAGTGGAGGGAGAAAATAGTGCCCGGTCCTCTTGTCCGTTGTTCACAGGACAACTAGCGCTAGCAGACTGGCTGGTGGGTGCCCACATTACAAAGCCTGTTCCCAAGCAGGCCAGGGCACCTGGGGCGGGAGGGGGAGGAGAAAGGGTAGAGGGGAGAAAGGGAGGGAAGGTGGGGGAGGGCTTAGCTCTTCCCAATTCGTCTTAGGTGTTCTGCCTTCCGGTTTTGACTCTTCCTTTCTAATGAGCACATCTCAGGTTCCTTGTGGTAGGAGTGCGTGCGTGTGTAAGAGAGAGAGAGGACTAGAAGCCCTAGACCGAAACCGGTCAGAGATGACACACACCCAAGGACCTTCCCACCTCCGCCAGACCAAGCCTTTCAAAGTTCCACAGCTTCCCCAAACAGCACTCCTGGCCTGTATTCACTGCCGACTGGACCGTCAGGGGCATAGCACCAAGAACAGGGCACCCAGGCCAGCGGGGCTTCAGCATTGGCTGAGATCAGCCAGGCTGGGAAGGACTCAGCACCCAGCACCGGTCTGCCAGATTCATGACCAAACTTCAGTACTTGCTAAGGTCTGTCAAGTACCAAGCCTTGTCTCACAAGACAGTAGCATAGCTCGCAGACGCTGGTAGAAGCTTTATAAGAATTAAAAGAGAGAGGGTGTGTGTGGGGGGTGATTATTTAAATTTCCCAGCACACTCAGAATGCTGGTTTATACATTCCGAGTGGCATCTCTGTGGAGAATTTAAGGACCTTGGCTTCCCAAATGGACATCTTGCAGCTTTCCCCCATTACTCAATGTTTCTGTTGTTCTGTTGTAAGTAATCAAACGGAATGAACCCGCCTTAGAAGAAGCTGTGAGGGGCATGGTGCCGGGCAGAATTCTCACCGGCCAGCCACACAGCAGAAGGACCCAAGCTGGTCAGACCAGGTTAAACAGAAAACGATGTCACTGACGGAATCTCCTGTGAGGATGCTCAGTGGCATTAGCCCCGCTGGCTGGCGTCTCTGCTGCATCCTCTGACCTCTATTCCTTTCTTCTGTGGTTCCTTGGACAAAGCTGGCTTTGGTATGCTGAATTTGGACCTGACACACTCAGCAGTTTCAAAAGTTTCCATTAGGTGGTGATATTCAAAGCGTGTGAGACCTTGTATTTTTTTTTTTAACCTCGATTTTTGTTGTGGCGTGCTTGTATTTTTTTTAACCTCGATTTTGTTGTGGTGTGCTTCCCAAGTGTGCTCCCCAGCACTTAGAAAGCAGAAGCAAGAAGGTCGTGAAATAGAGGTTAGCATGAGCTGCATATAGCCAGACCCGGTCTCAAAACCAGAAGCTGTGGTACCACCACCACTCAGCATGAATTTCTGTGTGCAATGCTGAACATACATAAGAGTGGCTGACTCTTTGGTAGTTTGGGTAAGAGCAGTAGCAATGGCCAGTCATAACCACGGTCCTTACCGAGTGCTTTGCATACTATTTTATGTTTTATTCTCTCATACATTACATCTCAACCACAGCTTCCCCTCCCTCCTCTCTTCCCAGCCCTGCCCCCATGCTTTCAGATGGCAGAGCCAAGATTTGAAACAAGCAGAACCAAGCAGTCCGTACCAGTTAGCGAACGTGTTCTCCCAAAAGTGATGGTGAGTAAGAACAAAGGAACACTGGCACTCATGCTATGGTGAGTGACCTGCGCAGTTCAAAGCGGTAAGGAGTCTGGACTCGGGCCTTGGAATATTTCCAAGCCTTCTATAAAGAAGGAGGATGATAACTTCCCCTTAGATACTCAGGCTTTACCCAACTAAGTGAAGTGCTAAAGTCTTGTACATGGAAATGCTCAGCTGGGGCTGGAGAGATGGCCTTGCAGTTCAGAGCACGGATGTTTCTTGCAGAGGAAGGTTCCCAGCACCCACATCAGGTGACTCACAACCATGTGTCAACTACAGCCCTAAAGGATCTGGTGCCCTGTTTGGCCTCCAGGGATCCTTCTCTAGTACACACACACACACAAACACACACACACACACAAACAAACAAACAAACAATAATAGTAAAAATTTAAAGGAAATGATCAGTTACAGCCGGTGTTATTCTGTCAGGCTGATTTAGACTTCATTGTGAAAACTCACACGGATGTAGCACAGCTTCTCAGATCTCCACCATTTTGTATTTTTAGATAGACACTGTATGTTTCTTTGCCTTGGTCATGGTCCTTGGTAAAGACTTCTTAACTGGACAGCAGCATTAAATAAAACAAAACTATGCTTTAGTTCTAGTTCTCGTCTCTCAGCCAAATATCTGCTAAGCCTCTCTTAGGGTGTACCCATCATGGTAGCTAATCATCACTGCATCCAAACAAATACATGCAGAGTCGGCACAAGAAGAAAGAGAAGGTGCCAGCGCTCCTCTCAGCAGGACGGCAGGACCTAGTCTGAATATCAGTTCAAGTAGAGAGTCAGCAAACACAAGCTTATCAAAGGCATTTGCTTTGTTAAAATCACAGTGCATTAATGCTAATGAAAGTGGGTAGCAGACCCCTCTGACATATTTTAAACCATTTAAAGAGAAACATTTGCACCTGCAAGCCACAAATGGGTTGAAACTCCAGTGAAGACTTCATAAGCCATCTGCTAGTGGCCTAATGGAGCTAGTAACCCTCATTGTTTGCAGTTAGACACAGGGGTCAAGGGTATTTGTTTATAATGAAAGCTTCAATGCATCACTGTAGAAGCTAAAGGAGTCTTTCTTCACCAAGGCTAATTACAGATATAATAAAACACTTTAAAAAAAAAATCACTTGGGGTCCAGAAAAGAACCTGAGTTGGCGCAAGTGCAAGCCATGGCACCCACCCTGTTCTTCCGGTGAACCCTGACTATGGAAACCATCCATATTTAACTGCTAACAACACCAGACTACCAATGGGTCCCTTTGATCTGGATCACTTCATCACGAGATGCTTTGTGAGCCATCTGGATCCAAAGATGTTTGCACTGAAGATCTATGTGTGGGCCATGCAAACTCTCAGCAAGGCCCACAGGAGGTTCTGAGCATGCTCTGTTTTATCTTGTTAAATAAGAGGCTGCTTGGAAGTTCTGTCCTCCCAGTACCCAAGCCAAGCCCAGAAGTCTGGCTTGGTTAATTCCGAAAAATGGGGCATACGAGAAACGCTTGCGTTTAGAATCATAGAAACAAAGAAACTGAAGTGCCCAAGTCAATTTCCCCTTTTAAACCAACAACATTAGAGACCTAAAGGTGTAATCCAAATTACGTTGGCTTTGGTCTTCAGGTGATGGCCGTATCCCCTTAGTCCATTTGAAGGGAAATGGTGGCCTGTTGCGTTAACTGGTGATGGTGCCTCACCACAGCATCATAACCGGGATGACTTGATTACAATATGTTCTTACATGGTTTCCTGCTGGTGACACCGCCGTAGTCTGAGGTGTCAAAGATGAGAAATCGTTTTCTGCCTAGTTATAACTGCCTGGGCCTGGTGACATGGTTCACAGCTAAAGCCCTTGCCTCGCACGCATAAGGACCCAGGTCTGATCCCCAATGCTATGAGAGGGAGACAGAGACACAAAGAGACAGAGACAAAGACAGACTCAGAGAGACAGAGACAGAGAGAAGATACAGCTACTGATAGGAATAAGAATACAACTACAAGAAGAAAAAAGAATCCGCATTTGTGAAGCACTTCTCACTCATTTCAAAGCTTTGAGCGTCAAAGCTAGTGTCTCGCTCACGCCTTGGGGAAGAACAGTCAATGAAACTTTGAAAATGGAGACAAAAGACAAGAAACGGAGCAGGCATGAGTCAAGCGCTAGTCTAAACGGATCCCCTGAAAATGTGCTGTAGATGCAGAGGACAGTGTGCGGGGGAAGCTGGCGTTTGGATAAACAAAAAAAGTAAAACTCTTTTTAAAATAATGTTGATCGTATTCATTTGGGGAGAGAAGTACCTCTGAATAGTATATTAAAATAAAATCCAGAAAATCTAATCGTTTAAAAAAAAAAAAAAAAACTGAGCCAGGTGTGGTAGCTCACACCTTTAGGGAGGCAGAGGCAGGTGGATCTCTGAGTTTGAGGCCAGCCTGGTCTACAGAGAGAGTCCCAGGACAGCCAGGGCTACACGGAGAAACCTTGTCTCAAAATTAATTAAAATGGAAAAAAAAATACTTCTAAAACTTCTAAACAGATATTTATACAGTTTGGATATACTTTAACTGAAATACTTGATAATAGAAGAAGTTAGAATTTTTTGATAATTGTTTTTTTTAATTTGGGAACTTTGGCATATATAACAGGTTATTTGGAGAATAAAAACAAATAATACCCAAATTAATTTATGTTTCACAGTCACCTTTTGAACACACCCTGAAGATAATTCTACGCAGTATTTTTAACCAGTGAACAGCGGAAGGAAGTTTCTTAGGGTAACTTTTTCCACCTGGGGCATCACGGTGGAGTTCAAAACAGTTCAGATTTTGGAGCATGTCCAATTTGGGGTGAAAGGTGCTCAATCTTTATAACGACCAGAGGTGACAGAAACTACAGGACAAAATTTAAGTCACTTCTGGAATCCTACCAGGCTGTAGGCAGCAGCTTCAGGAGATAGCTACAAGCTAGCGTGCCTGTCTAAAAAACATAAATCTAAAGAAGAAAAGAAAAGGCCCTGATGATCTCAGAAATACCTAAAACTGATTAGGCCTCGGGGCTGCGTGTACCTACGAGCTATGTTAATCGTTTGGATGGATATATCCAGTAAACATGGTTTACTATTTTCTGGCTTGTGTGTTTCCAGTTAATGTACAGGATACCGTGTATTACATATGCCTTTAAACTTTTCTTCTTGTGTTACATTTTACCTTCATTTCACAAAAGTGGGTTGGTGGCCCGAAATGTTCTATTGGAGCATAAAAGCGATGATGAAAACATACCGTCTATGCTGCAGTCCGGAATAGCACCCTCCTAGGTAATCACCAGGTCTCTAGTTTTCGTGCAGAACGTGAATTCTTGCATGCCGGGGCAAGTGACCCTGTGATAGGGATGACTGCCTACAAGCACTGGGCAGGGAAGTGAGAAGAGACGGCAGGATGAGGACTGTCTGAAAATCATGTTCAATCCAGCATGTGGTCCTGTCACTTTTCGTTCCAGTGCATCGTCTGGCTCGAAACTTTGCCACATAATGGCACAAGGCCATCCAAGTGTCTGCATCATTTTCATGCAAACTAGGTGACCTTTCTAATACACGTGGGAGGTTTTCAAGAGTAAAAACTAAGTATTATTTTCCAAGTAGGAAACCAATCAATTGTCTCATGGAAAACAGGAAAAAAAAATATCAGTAGCAGGGTTCGGGGTTATGACCATTAAAAATCAGGGCTGGAGAGACAGCTCAGTGATGAAGAGCACTTGCTCTTTCAAGGGACCCAGGTTTGATCCCCAGCACTCTTGTGGAGCCTTGCAAAGACCTGGAACCTTAGCTCCAGAGGATCTAGCACCTTCTTCTGGCCTCCAAGGGTACCAGACTCATGCATACATGCAGGCCAAACACCCATACTGATTTAGGAAAAAAAATGAATAAACCTTTTTTTTTAAAAAAAAAAAAAGATAACATGAGTTTATGGGAATATTACTGAAACAGACAAACAGCAAACAAACAAAAAAAAAACAAAACAAACAACCAAACAAAACATAAAACCAGGGTCTGTGAGATGGTTTGGAGGATAATGTCACTTATTGCATTAGCCTGGTGACCTGAGTTGGAGCTCCTGCTCCTGAACCGACCCCACAGAAATACACATCAAGAGAGAGGACAACCATAAGGTTGCTCTCTGATTGCCACGTAAGTACTGTGGCATGAGAGCCCACATGTGCCCATCACACACACAACAACAACAACAAATACAATTTATTTTAACTGAAGCATAAAGCCAGCCCAGATGGCTCTCGACTGACAATACATGCTGGATGCAGAAAGGGAACAATTTTTGGCAAAACATCTGTATTAGAATCCCCCGAGTGTAATCACAGTGGACCAGTGACGAAGTGAGAGCAATGAATCCCTCATCCTCCTGACAGCCGCTCTTTCTCTTCTCTGTGGGGCAGGAGAGCTGAGAGGCACAGAGCACAGAACATCCCAGGGAAAAGACTCAATGGTCTTTTTATTTTATTTATCTCTGAAGAGCCATGCTATATGAAACAGACATTTTCTCATTTCGTTAAAGATTATCAGGGAAGCTGGATGGTCTTTATGACCACAGGCATCAAAGCTGATAGAATACCAGAAGTGCATGCACCAGAAGAGAGATATACCACAATTCCAAAGCAGCGTGCCCGGGACTGGGGCTGTGGCTCAGTGGTAGAATGCCTGGCTGGCTGGCATTAAGCCTTGGATTTGATCCCTAACCCTGCTAAGAAAAAGAAAGAAAGAAAGAAAGAAAGAAAGAAAGAAAGAAAGAAAGAAAGAAAGAAAGAAAGAAAGAAAGAAAGAAAGAAAGAAAAAGATATACCTCAAAGCTAACACAGCCACTGTCTTAGTCACAGGGTAAGTGGGTGGACAAGAGATGCCTTTGGCTCTCAGTGAGAGCTGAAGGAAATCATGGAATATTGACATACACAATAACACAATCGAGCAGCCACACTGCATGTTCTCTGTGAGAGTTTAAGGACGGTGAGTAGAGCCTGCTTTTCTAAGCTGAGGGACGCTGGTGACTTCGAGAAAACTTTACTCTTTGGACAACTTTGACGAAGTCACTGTCATCTATAACGGCCCTTCCTTCTGTGATTGGCAGGGAGTTACTCCCCATATTTTAACGGAGACGCATTTTTCTAGCTCTCAGGTCCAAACTCTGTGTGTTGCAGCTTTGACTTGACATGAGTGTTGGCTTAGCCTCTGACAGAGCAGCAAGCGTATACTTTAGCCAAAGTTCCCATCATATTCTCAAGGACTATGTTCCATAGCATGCAGAATGGCCTGACAAGCCATCAAATACTTCCTGACAGTCCTGGGAGCGTGAGATACGCCAGCATGCGAGGACACTGTAGCGGTGTGAGACGCTGAGAGGACACTCCCTAACATAGTCTCTTCTTCCTGGCTGGGTGTAAGGAGAAGACGGTTTCCGGATCGGTAACGACCTGCCACGTGCCACGTTTGGGTGACGTTAAAGACGTCAGAGCCAGAGCAGCAACTAAAACCGGATATGACATGACTGCGTTTCTGACTGCCCACTGTCACGTGCCACAGTTCACGGTTTCTGTTTGTTTTCATTTTACAGAAGCTAGAGCGGAGAATTAGATGGGATTATGAGGAGGCCGTCTTTGAACTGCATAAATTCTGAAGGGTGTCACTAACGCTGACCTCAGTCATAGGGCTCTTTCTTTTCTATTTGTTTAATTTTTTGTTTGTTTGTTTGTTTGTTTGTTTGTTTTGTGTGTGTGTGTGTGTGTGTGTGTGTGTGTGTGCCTAAGCCACCACACAAATGTGAAGGTCAGAGGACAACTTGCCAAAGTTGTTTCTTTCCTTTCACCATGTGAGTCTCAGGGATAGAATTCAGGTCATCAATCTAGGCTGAAAGTGTCTTTACCTGTTAAGCATCTTGGTGGCTCATGTGGCTTTTTCTGCCTGAGTGTTGTTCTAGGATCCAAAGCATTCTTGTTCACAAAACCGATGGTGGGTCTCTGCCAGCTAACCGACATGACCAATTTATGTATTCTAACATTCTAGAACCAAGACAATGACACCCAGGACTGGAAGGGGCAGCATCAGAGGAAGAATGTTTCTGGAGTTGACAGGACCCAAGGACCCAATGTCAGATGTTATCAAGGACTGTATGTATGTATGCATGCACTCAGGTATGCGTATGTGTGAGAATATATGTACACACATGTGTGGAAGTGCCCAATGGAGGGCAGAAGAGGTGTCAGGTCCCCAAGGGAAGGAGTTACCAGTGGTTGTGATCCACTCAGTGTGGAAGCTGGGAATCACACCCAGCGCTCTGGAAGAGCAGCCGGTGCTCTTTACCCTTGAGCTGTCTCTCTAGCCTCCCGTGTCTCTGATGTTTTTGGATTCTCCTATCTTCGGTGCTATTAGATAGGCCAGTTCCGTGGCATCATCTCATGTCAGAAGAAGACAGTTCACTGAGTTTCTTGATGGCACTGGTACCCTCGATGACACATCCTTGTCTCCTTCGTAAATTGAAATGTCTTCTCAAAAACACAGTCAGCTGCTCTCATGGAGAGACCTAAGCTGGCTTCTCTATTTCTCTGCACCTTTTGATCTTCTCTAGGAAGCCTTGAAAGCTACCTTTACTTCACTTCACATTATCCACTGGTTTTTCCTGAGTTTTCACAGTTACACAAGCAGGTGTGCTAGGCCCCCTTCCTGGCACTCCTGCTAGAGCGCTAAGCCAGTCAGTCTCCTTCTACTCTTAGGTTCCAACACTTGGCTCCAACACCATCATGATTATCAATCAGACATACATGCCAGTTCCAGCCGGAGTGTGTTAGCCACAGTCTGAGCTGCTTGGGGTCAGCTCCTCCTCCCTCAGACATTTGACCCTGATTATGGGTTTTGTAACCAGTAGACATGCTAACAGACCCCAAGAAGGACAAACACTTTCCCGTAAGGTCCTGTCTTAGTCTAGATTCTTCAGAAGATGGGAAGCCACCATATTCTAAAAAGGTAGTGAGGGCCACCACCTCCGCAGCTCCAGAGCCTTCAACACAGCAGTTAAGTATTTTCGCCTTGAACACAAATCCAAGCCATAAGGTCTTAATCTTTTCCTATCAAGGTCCTGAGTTCATCATCCTACCACGTCAACTCTTCTTGGTTCTTTCTCCTCCATATCTCAAAAAGAAGCATGTATGAAAACCAAGAGTCTGAAGGCTGAGATATAAATATGACCAGCGTTTCCTTTAATGAGACTTCAAAGTACTTCGACAAACAGAGAATGTATGTTAAAATATATAAATATTAGGGTGAGGTGTAGTACGATGATAAGAGCACTAGCCTGGTGTTATGGTTTCCAGCTAAAATGTCCTCCCAAAACAGAGCTCTGTAACTGACAGTGGGCTCTGGGGCGTGACTGGGTCATGAGGAATCTGATCTCATCACTGTTCCACTGATCAGCTCATGACTGGTTGTTGTTGTCTGTTTGAAGGCATGCTCTCATGCATCCCAGGCTGACCTCAGACATGATATGTAGCCTGGGATGATGTTGAGCTTGTGATCCTCTTGCTCCTGAGTGTTGAGATTCACAGGTTACAGACATGCTCTACCACTGGGGAGAGGTGGTAGAAACGAGAAAATGGAGCCTGGTTGGTGGAAGTGAATCCCTAGAACATGACCACGGGGACCATGTCTGCTCCCTTTTTCCTTTTTCTTTCCTGTTTACCATGAGGCAAACAATTTTTCTTTACCATCGCCACCATGATGCATTCCCTACGGCAGCTCAGAAAAAATGGAACCAAGTAGCCACAGAGGGAAACTCCTCAACCATGAGCTGAAATAAATCATTTGTTACTATTCTCAGCTATTTTGTCACAGTGGTAAAAAAGCTAACCAATACATATTCTATGTGTGAGGCCCTAAGTTCAATAGACTGAGTAACAGATACACAGACAAATACTACACAGAGAGAGAGAGACAGAGACAGAGAGAGAGGACAGAGACAGCAAGATTTAAGCAAATATGACATCACTGCCCATTTCTATGGCTTACACAGAAACTCCTCAAGGAAGACAACATGGAACCCAGAATTGCTAAAACAATCCTGTACAACAACAGATCATCTGGAGGTATCTACATCCTTGATCTCAAGCTGTACTACAGAGCAACGGTAATAAAAACTGCATGGTACTGGCATAGAAACAGGATGGTGGATCAAAGGAATTGAACAGAAGACCAAGAAATAAACCCAAACACCCACAGATACTTGATTTTTGACAAATAAGCCAAAACCATACAATGGAAAAAAGACAGCATCTTCAATAAATGGTTCTGGTCTAACTGGATGTCTACATGTAGAAAAATGCAAATAGATCCATATTTATCACCCTACACAAAACTAAAGTCCAAGTGGATCAAAGACCTCAACATGAAACCAGGCACACAAAATCTGTTAGAAAAAAAAGTGGGGAAGAGCCTTGAACTCATTGGTACAGGAGACAACTTCCTAAACAGAACACCAACAGCACAGGCTCTAAGAGCAACAATCAATAAATGGGACTTCATGAAACTGAAAAGCTTCTGTAAAGCAAAGGACACTGTTGTCAGAACAAAACAACTGCCTACAGACTTGGAAAGGATCTTTACCAACCCTCTATCTGACAGAGGGCTAATATCTGGAATATATAAATAACTCAAGAAGTTAAAAAGCAACAAATCAAGTAATCCAATTAAAAAAATGGGGTACTGAGCTAAACAGAGAATTCTCTATAGAGCAATATAGAATGGCAGAGAAATGCTTAAAGAAATGATCAACATCCTTAGTCATGAGGGAAATGCAAATCAAAATGACACTGAGATTTCACCTTACACCCATCAGAATGGTTAAGATAAAAAACTCAAGTGACAGTACATGCTGGAGAGGATGTGGAGAAAGGGGAACCCTTCTCCATTGCTGGTAGGAATGTAAACTTGTACGACCACTGTGGAAATCAATCTGGAGCTTTCTGAGACAATTAGAAATAGTGCTTCCTCAAGATCCAGCTATACCACTCCTAAGCATATATCCAAAATATCAACCATGTTCATAGCAGCTTTATTTTTTAATAGCCAGATGTCCCTCAAAGGAGGAATGGATACAGAAATTGTGTTAGTGAATTAGTGTTAGTAGTAGTGAAATACTACTCAGCAATTAAAAACAAGGAAATCATGAAATTTGCAGGCGAATGTTGGGAACTAGAAAAGAAACGCGGTTTCAAAGCGCGGTCCCCATTCTCATGTCATTCTAGAAGGGTAGCTTCTCCCTCGTCCAGCCCCCTACCTTCATATTTCTAGGCCAGAGATTTCGCTGTGTGCTCTCACGTTTCTGTCCTCTTGCTACCCACAGATCTGTCACACCCACTTTGCTGTCTTAAGTATGACCCTTCCGCCACCCTTGCACTGTCTCATCTCAAATTCTAGGTCTGTGAACTCTGGAGTAGGCCAACCTAGCGATATAGAATTTGTTCACATTTAGCTCAGGACATCTTTGTCTGTGTTTGGCAGTAAACTAGGAACTGAAGACCTCTCTGTCTTAGGGTTTCTACGGCTGCAACAAAACATCATGACGAAAGAACAAGTTGGGAAGGAAAGGGTTACACTTCCGTGTTGCTGCTCATCATCAGGACAGGAGCTCAAACAGGGCAGGATCCTGGAGGCAGGAGCTGATGCAGAGACCATGGAGGGGTGCTGCTACTGGTTTGCTTTTCATGGCTTGCTCAGCCTGCTTCTTATAGCACCCAAGACCACCAGCCCAGGGATGGCTCCACCCACAATGGGCTGGGCCCTCCCCCATTGATCACTAGTTGAGAAAATGCCCTACAGCTGGATCTCATGGAGGCCTTTCCTCAACGGAGGCTCCTTCCTTTCTGATGACTCCAGCTTGTGTCAAGTTGACATACAAAACCAGCCAGTAGACCATCTCAGACAAAAAGGAGAACAGACCCCTAAGAAGCCAGAGTAGCCGGGTGCGGTGGCACACGCCTGTTATCCCACCACTCAGGGAGGCAGAGGCAGGCAGATCTTTGTGAGTTCAAGGCCAGCCTAGTCTACAAAGCGAGTCCAGAACAGCCAAGGCTATACAGAGAGACCTCGTCTCAAAACAAAACAAAACAAAACAAAACAGCCAAAGCAAGGAAAGATAAAAACAAATTCCAGGCTGGAATTTGTTCCCACGTGTAGGTAAGGGTCCCCACACTGATATGGGTGGCCTGCTTGTGGATCGCTCTTGGTGCTCCCAGGATCTCCCTGCCCTGGCTTTCTACCCTTTGCTGGAGAGGCTGGGGGCGGTCGGTAGTCTGGCTCTTTGTATATTCCACATGCCTTGAGAGCCAAAAACTCTGTTTATGCACACACACACACACACACACACACACACACACACACACACACACACACACCACGTCTTCTTGGCCCTACACGAGGACTAGATATCTTCCTTATGTGGAAAGGCAGGAAACAGTGCTGACTGGGAACAGTGCTGACATGGCTCAAACATATGTGACTCCAGGATTAGCCAAGGAAACAGGCCAAACCTTGAGAAGCTGAGAAGTAGAATAGTATCTGCCAGACAGATCCAGGAAGCTTCCAGAGCGACAACACACAGAAAGAACTGGGCAGGGACTCCAAGTTCAAAAACAGTCAATGTTCAGGAATTCAGACTCCGCAAGGACACTCAGGTCAAGTCTATAATTAAGACTCTGAAAGAACATGGCTGCACACCCCACCGCTCTGGCTTTGAACCAGGAGGATTTGGTGTTTCAGAGGAACTCATACTTACAGAGGAAAAGGTCTCAGGAATGTGGAAGAAAATGGCTAAATACAATTTGGGTTCAAGGTAGGCCTTGGTCATTATTACTAAGTAGTTATTTAGCATTATTACTAAATGAAAGTAAACTTTACAAGGCCTTACCAAATACACTACCAGACACAATGAAGATCGGTATATGTATTTGCTGAATGGGTAGATAGATAAATAAAAAGGACTTTAAATGTGAAGGTTCTGGATGCTAGGTTAGGAATCTGTCTTTCTACCTGCCAGGACTCCAGTTGGCTCCTGATTCTAGATAGGAAAAACAGAAACAAAACCAAACAAACAAACCTGGTGTACTGTCTGCCCGGCCCACAGTGGTTCTTCTAAACCGAAAATCTGTCCAAAGTCCTCAAATGCCGGGCTCAGTGGCGCATGCCTGCAATCCCAGCACTCAGGGAGGCAGAGACAGGTGGATCACTGTGAGTTAGAGGCCAGCCTGGTCTACAAAGTTAGTCCAGGACAAGCAAGGCTATGGAGAAAAACCCTGTCTCAAAAAAAAAAAAAAAAAAAAAAAACAAAAAAAAAAAAAACCTTGAATGGCTTCCTTTGCTCTTATAACAAGATTCAGCCATCTTTTTCGTGTCTTACTTATTTACTTATGTGTGTGGGTGTTTTGTGTGTATGTGTGTCTGTGCCCCACAAACGCTCCTGGTGCCTGCAGAACCCAGAGAGGTAGGCTGGATACCTTGCAGCTGGGGTTACAGATAGTTGAGCCCTCCCCCATGGGTGCTGAGAACTGAACCCCGGGTCCTCTGGAAGAGCAGCCTTCTTCCCAGCCTTCAGATAATACCTTTTATGAGCAGCTTCTTCAGTTCCTAAAACAGTTCTCCTCTGTCAAACTACAGCCATGTGACCTCCCGGTGTGGAGCAAGGAAAAGATTCTCAGATATCTGTGTCTGAAGATACTCCCTCCACCCCCACCTGACTGCCTTTGCCCTCACCTTTGGCAGACTCTCTGCCACAGGTAGTGACCACTCGGCTGGAGCATGTACCGTCTATCCCAACTTCTTCACCCTCATTTCCCCCTTCCATCTTTCTTTCTCTTTCACAGTGCAGTTCCCATAGAAGCCTTTGAATGCATCTACCATATCTGTGGACTTACTCTCCTTCCTCAGCTTTGCTATTATGGGATTTTTTTTTTTTCATTGAGAAATTGTGTCATCTTTTATGTCTGAATCCCCCAGAGCAAAGCACAGTGGCTCAGGAAGGAACAGCTCGGAATATTTTATTGCACAAATGAATATATGGTTTTGGTTTGGTTTTTGGCCCAGTCTCCATATTATGTGGTTTTGGAAACATTATTCCCAATGTCCATTAGAAATCACTTTAGCTCCAGGCTTATGTGGTACTGGGCCTAACTGTTTACAAAAACGAGTTCATTCTGACAAGTTAAATACCATTTTCCATCTCGCTGGCCCCATAATTAATCAAGAGCAGAAGGTTAAAGATTTAACTGAACTGAAAGCAAAAGCAAATGAGGACATTTTCTGGGGTCTGTGAGGAAAAAAAAAAAGCCTTGAATTCCTCTTATCTGGGAGACTTCAACAATGCAGAGATTTGGCTTACCTTCCTCTGTAGCATCTTTAGATCAGCATGAGAAACCCAGGGTGTCTAGAAACTGGAGTCTTGAGGAGGATGCCAATGTCAAGGAAACGCTGTGGAGAAGAGAATGCTGCTCAAATGACTTCTCTCAGGCCAACCGGAAGCCGTACTCAAACTGGACATCCTGCGTGTACGAAACAGCAGACTCCTACCTCAGTATTTGTTCATGGTGTCGGTTCTAAAGCAGACCCCGGGGCCGCAAAAGCCAGTCTTGCTTTGTAATAATCAACCTGGTTGTTTTATACAGTTACCTGAAGAATGATTATGTCACTGTTTTAGCTTTCCAACTAGATGGTTGGATCCATGGATCCTGGTCTCCTCCTGGATAAAATGGGCATCTACAGGGGCCACTCAGTATGTGCTTAATATATTGATTGAGTAGAAATTAAATGATGACCAACTATGCAAGAACAAACAAAAAACCATTTATTCCAAGGTCGCTACAGGCAGGAGTCACCACAGTTGGCTTGCATCTTGGCAGAGACTCAAGGGCAGAAAACTAAACTGAAAGTATTATCCTGGGAAAGGAGAAGGCTTTGGGTACCCCTTGCTTTGAGAGCTCTTGGCAAGGGAATCTACAAGCAGGTTAAAGAAAATGAGGCCTCCTATGAGTTTGCTTAGGGGTACATATTTTACTATTTTTTGTTGTTTTTGTTGGGTGGTTTTTGGGTTGTTGGTTTTTTTTGGGGGGGGAGGTTTTTGTGTGTGTGTGTGTGTGTGTGCTAGGTTAGAAGCAGAGATTAAAATTAACTGTAATTTATTAAACAAGTCCTGGTCATTTAGGCCATTACCTAGTGAGGCTAATTGCTTCGCTTCCTGGATTGTAGCAGGTATACCAGTTGACTTTCCATTATAGTCGACTGGCTTCCTGAGCTGGGGTTACAGTTATGGTTAAGGTTTTAGTCTGTGTATGATCAGACCTTTGACTGTTTACAGTCTCTTGATTAATTGAAATCCTTCCCCCAGCTTATGTCAAGGAACAGACTTCTCCGGAGTAGTTGGGGAATTGTCATTCTTGCAAAAACTTTTTTTTTTAATGTGTCTAGTATTTTTATTGCCTGAGGCCTGATTCAAATCCAAGCTGGATTTGGAAAATCATATTCAATCTGTGGTGATATTTAAGACAGGTTTCAAAAGGAGAAAAACAACCATACAATAATCAATTTGGAGGCTGCACCTGGTGATGGAAGAAAGAGAGGAACTAGAAAGGCATGTCTCAGCCCTCCAGTTACTCCAGGTAAACTTGAAACCTTAGTGGAGATTAGGAAATCAATCATTGGAAAGGTAATGGTACATTTCACATATGAATAACGTTCGTTAACTATGAAATTGTGACGTAAGCAATAACACTTATAGGTATTTTTATTCTGTACCTTGTAATCTTAGTATTAGTATTAATTGATATTAATGGCTGATATTGATGGGACAACATTCAAAAATATATATAGGCATTACCAAGCAGAGCCATATGGTCAGGTCTGGAGCCCCAAGGCGGAATTTAAGAGCCTTGGAAGGGCACAACAAACTTAACGAATAAGATCATAGAGTGATTTATAACCTTTGTCGGGCTTGGTGGGATAATACAAGCACTCAGAAGGCTGAGGCGGGTGGATCAAAAGTTCAAGGCCAGCCTGGGGCTACATGGTAAGTTTCAGGTCTGGCCTACACGGGACAGCCTTGTCACAAAATGAAACTAAACTAAACACGGAAGGCTTTCAGGTGTGGGAGTACTTCCCTGTGATCCAACCTGCTCCAACTCAGATGCGTAAGGCTCCAGGGTTGAGGGTATGAGCCCAACCTAGGCAAACGCTGAGACTCTGTTTTCGTCTGAATGCGATGCCTTCCACAGCGTTGGGCATTTGAGTACCAGGTCCCCAGGTGATGGCAATCCTTGGGGAGCCTTGGGAGATGCGGCCTTCGTGGAGGAGGCATGTCAGCGGAGGCAGGCTCTGAAGGTTTTAAGACTCGCGCCGTTTTGAGTTCGCGCCTGCTGCTGGAGATGTGAGGCCCAGCCGCTGCCCCGGAAACCATGTCTACTGACACGCTTCCTGTCAGGATGGACTTCAATCCTCGGGAAACTTTAGCCCAAACAAACTCTTTCTTCTAACTTGCCTTGGTCATGCTGTTTTATTTCAACAACAGAGAAGGAAATAATATAAACCCCGTTTAAAAAATTAAAAAAAAAAAAAAAAAAAAAGAAAACTTACTAACAGAAACAGCTCTTGATCATCAGGCTGACAACTCAGAGCTACATCATCATAGTATATGTTCATAAACTTTAATTATACTAGTAACAGAGAGCAGCACATATGGTTAGATGATCCTAAAACGTAAAGTGACAGATGCCTATAAATATTAAAATGCTGTAATTATCAGAGCACTTCATTAATTATCTGTCACTCGGATCTCAAAAATAGGACTGATACTTACTCCCAGAAATTCAGCCATTTAATGACTAAGGCCTTGTCTGAGGAAAATGAGAGGCAACAAGCTGAGACCTCTTTCAGGTGGTATTTTACTTCAGCAATCACACAATCAGAAGGATCATGTGCATTTCTAATACACCTTCATAGTTTGAATTCTGCAAACCAAGACCTAATTTGAGCTGAAGTGTTCTTCCTTTCGCCTAAGCCTGTCCTACCAGATTAAAACTGCCATTTGTTTCTGGTTTCCCGCTTACATTATCTTCTTTTGTTCTCACTATTTTCTCATTTCTTATTCCTTGCAAGTTTTTAATCTTTTTCTTTTTTTTTTCCTCCTAAACCTTTTTGCAAATTTATTGTCCAAGGCATCTATAATTACAGCTTATTCCTTACCCGCCCGTAGGCTTAGGGATGGAGGATAAGGGAAATAAAGAAAGATAACTAAGCAGTTTCTCTGCTGGTGGTGAACCTGGTATGTTTCTACATGTTCTGCGCAAGGCATTAGGAAAACGGGATTGATTTCAGAATTACTCTATCCTAAGTTTAAATAAAGATTTCCAGTTGACATATTGATATCTGTTTGCTGATGGCCTCACTCTAGTCAAATTAAATTTTTTTAAGTTAAATTTCTGAAACATTGGCCAGCTTAAGTATCAAAGGGAGTTCAAGTGCATTAAAGTGAATGGCAAGTTGTTTTCTTTAAAATTCCATTATTGGGGCCAGTGAGGTGATTCAGTAGGTAAGGTGCTTGCTGCTAAGCCTAATGATCTGAGTTCACTCCCTGGGACCCATTGAAAAGAGTGAACTTTCAAAGCACTGTGGCATATGGACACATACTCATAGTCATAATAAATAAGTAAATGTAAAAAAAAAAACAAATAAAACTCCATTATTTGATACATCTATTTACATTTTTTTTTCTAATCTACTTTTTAGTTTTGCATACTTATTAAATTTCTGGTGAGGTGTGGTGGCACACACCTTTAATCCTAGCCCTTAAGAGACAGAGGGAGGAGGATCTCTGTAAGTTCAAAGCCAGCCTGGTCTACGTAGTGAGTTCTGGGCTAGCCAGGACCACACAGAGAGATCCTGTACTGTTTTTTTGTTTTGTTTTGTTTTGTTTTGTTTTGATCAATGAGTCTTTTTTTTTAATAAAAAAGAAGACGTACTATCACCTTTTTCTTAATTTTTTAAACAACATTTGTTTCCTATTCTTTCTCCAGTGTCTCACCCTATGAACCATCATTAACAGTTCCTGTATTATTGCAATTATATTTTCGTTTACCATCTAGATGATGTCAAACCAAACAAGGCTGTTCAGGAAATGGCACCATAAGGTCCTGCCCCCACGTCTCTCCTTGACATCTCCTCAGCTTTGCTTCCAATTCTTGTTTTTTGTAAGGGTTGGGGGGGACACCACAAGGAAGTTCTTGTCCTGATTTAGTAGAGACAAGACGGTTCTCCAGCTGATGCTTTTTCTTATTATTATTTCATCAGGTGCCGCTTCTGCATTTTCTGAGATGCACCCATTTTCTTTTCCTACTAATGTGAAAAATAACATAGATTTCTCATCTTAACTGGAGTAAGTGCTAATCATCCATGAACACAGACATGTATTTGGGACTTTGGTGGCTATTCTCTAGCTGCATGTGCACCTGCATGCCAGCAGAGGGCACCAGATCCCATTATAGATGGTTGTGAGCCACCATGTGGTTGCTGAGAATTGAACTCAGGACCTCCGGAAGAGCAGACAGTGCTCTTAACCACTGAGTCATCTCTCTAGCCCTTTGGTGGCTATTCATAATAAGACTTATTTATAATTTTTTGTCATGTGCTATTCTAGTTAAATATGAAGTTTTTGTATTCCTTTTCAGGTCTTTTTTTGTAATTTATATTTATTTTAGGAAACTGTATCTTATCTTTTTCCCACTTATTAATTCTATGTTGTAAATTCTCTTAGAGTTTTTCTTTTTTAAATTTTTATTTATTATTTATTACAATTTATTCACTTTGTATCCCAGCTGTAACCCCCTCCCTCATCTCCCCCTGATCCTGTCCTTCCTCCCTCTTCTCTCCCTATACCCCTCCCTTAGTCCACTGATAGGTGAGGACCTCCTCCCCTTCCATCTGACCCTAGCCTATCAGGTCTCATCAGGACTGGCTGAATCTACTTCCTCTGTGGCTTGACAAGGCTGCACCCCTCATCAGAAGGTGATCAGAATTCATGCCAGAGACAGCCTTTGTTCCCCTTACTAGGGTACCCACTTAGAGACTGAGCTGCCTATAGGCTATATCTGAGCAGGGATTCTAGGTTATATCCATGAATGGTCCTTGGTTGGAATATCACTCTCAGAAAAGACCCCTGTGTCCAGATTTCTTGGTTCTGTTGCTCTCCTTGTGGAGCTCTTGTCCAGGTTTTCATCTCCCCCTTCTTCCATAAGATTCTCTGCACTCTGCCCAAAGTTTGGCTGTGAGTCTCAGTATCTGTTACAGTTTTTCAAAACCTCTACTTTTTGCACAAGAATGCTTATCTTATTCTCGGTGGTGTGTGTGTGTGTGTGTGTGTGTGTGTGTGTGTGTGTGTGTGACTTCTTCATGGCCAGTCTTGCTTGCTGGCCTTCCCATTTTATTGCAGCATTTACACTGAGTCTTCCCCATCGCTCACTTCATATTGTAACAATCTCTGCTTCTTCTTGATCCCTGATCTTAACTTCATTATTAATCCCCTTTATTGTTTGGGGGATTTCTCTGCTGAGTGTTTATCTGGTTTATTTTCCATCTTTTTATTTTATACATACATAAATAAATGGCTATGCCTTTCATGGACTCACCCAGCTTTACATAAAAAGTACTTCATGAGCTGGGCTGTTGGTGCATGCCTGTAATCCCAGCACTCAGGGAGGCAGAGGCAGCTGATCACTGTGAATTCAAGGCCAGCTTGGTCTACAAAGTTAGTCCAGGAGAGCCAATGCTGTCCTCTGTCTAAGACAGAGAAATCCTGTCCTAAAAAAAAAAAAAAAAAAGAAAGCCATACTTTCCTGGTGAAGGAGTTTGGGGTTATGATAAAGAGGCATGTTCTTCCCTAAGGTCAGTTATTAAATCACTCTACCTCAGTTTCTTTATCTATAAAGCGGAGACAGTAACAGTTCTTTCTGGATGGTGAAGAGGATTCAATGATCTAATATAGAGACACCATAGACACGCACAGACAAATACCCAGCTCACGGTAGATGCTTGGTTGCTGCTCAGAATTTGAGTAATTATCATCCAATTGTGGGTTTTGTTTGTTTGTTACTTTTACAACCTTTTTTTGTAATTTTCAGGAAAAAAAACCCCATTGTCTGTGTGCTATTTATTAATTTTAAATCAATTGGATTAAGGTAAGAGAATGTGAATGATATCATTAAATGGGTTAACCCATATCAAATCCCCCCCAAAAAAATTTTTTTTCATAAAAAAGGAAAACATAATCCTTACATTCGTATAGGACCACAAGAACCTGGAACAGCTAAAGAAACCTTGGAGGGGAGTGAGGACGAGAAGGCGGGGAGAGAAAGAAGAGAAAAAAGAGGAGGGGAAGATAAGAATGGGAGGATGGGAGAAGGAGGAGGGAGGGAGAAGGAGGACTGGAACGATCCATCACATAGCCTGACTGCAAATATATAAGAAGTCATTGTAAACAAAACAGAAAGGTGCTGGCATAAAAGACACCTAAACAAACGAAACAGAAAGGAAGGGAGCGAGGGAGGAAGGGAGAGAGAGAGAGACCCAGCATTTATGACCAGGTTTTTTGTACTTCACAAACACAGAGCAGAGAAAGGCTAGTCCCATCAACAAATGGTTTTGTAAAAGCTGGTTATTGACACGCAGAAGAATGAACCTACTTCTTACTGCGTATGAAAATCCACTCATTCTGAATTCAAGGTTGCTGAAACTCAAATCTGCCTTAAGAAAACACAGTAGGAGAGCTTCATAAATCTGGTCTGAGAAAAAACCTAGGGAAATTAAAGCAAAAGCACGAGAGAGAGAAACTAGGAGTTGTTGAGTTCAAGCCCTGGCACCAAGATTAAAAAACAAAAACAAACAAACAAAAAACCTTGGTGATATGTGTGTATTTGTTATCCCAGCGCTGGAGTGGACAGGAGGACCCTGGGGCTTGCTGATCATCCAGCCTAGCCTAGTCCCTTAGCCCCAGGCTGATGAGGGGTTTTCACAAAAACAAGGTGTACAGGTCTTGGTGAACAATACCTAAGACTGACCTCTGCCTTACACACACAGAGAGAGAGAGAGAGAGAGAGAGAATTGCTTCAAACTAAACACCAAAACAAGTAATTAGCCAAACGAAGAGACAACCAATCAGAGAGTACTTGCCTTTAGATATTTAATAAGGCGTTAACATCCCAAGCAGATCACTCTTCAAACAACCCAACATCACAGAAACAATCCATTTTTTAAAATGGGCACAAGTCCCAAACAAGCACTCCCAGAAAGGTGAAAGCTGGCTGAGAGACTCAGGAGAAGATGGCGGTTGTCACCAAGCATCAGAAAAATGTAGGGCTGGAGAAATGGCTCAAAGGTTAAGAGCACTGGCTGCTCTTCCAAAGGTCCTGAGTTCAATTTCATGTGAGCAACCACATGGTTGCTCACAACCATCTATAATGAGTTCTGAAACAGAACATTGTATACATAATAAAATGTTAAAAAAAAAGAAGAAAGAAAGAAAGAAAGAAAGAAAGAAAGAAAGAAAGAAAGAAAGAAAGAAAGAAAGACAAAGAAAAATGCAGATTAAACCATCATGAGACTTCACTTGACCCCTGCCAGGGTGAAAGAGAAAGTACTGGCAAGCTTAGAAGGAAACAACCTCAGCACAACTGGTGGAAATGTTGGTGAGTATGGCTATAATGGAATCACTGCTGGGTGGGCGGGGCGGGGGTCATGCCGCACGCCTTTAATCTCAGCGCTTGGGAGGCAGAGGCAGGTGGATCTCTGAGTTCTAGGCCAGCCTGATCTACAGAGTGTGTTTCCAGACACCCAGAGCTACACAGAGAAACCCTACATCTAAAAACAACAACAATGAATTACTATATGCTCCAGCAACCCACTTCTGAGACGGTATCCAGAGCAACGGAAATCAATGGCAGAGAGATGAGCTGCCGTCAGTTATGTGCTGTCGCCTTGGTCACAATAGCCTAGATAAGGAATCAAATTCCCCGGCTGACGGGTAAAGCAATCGTGGTATCCTTACGTGGTAAGATGTTATTTGTGATGTCTAACTCTCACTGTCAGCACGACTGGATTTGGAGTCACCTAGGAGACACTTCTGTTTGTTTCTTTGTTTGTTTTCTTTTTCGATTACAGGCTTTCTCTGTGTAGCCCTGGCTGTCCCCGACTCATTCTGTAGACCAGGCTGGCCTTGAACTCACAGACATCTTCGTGCCTCTGCCTCCGGAGGTGCTGGGATTAAAGGCATGAGCCATCATGCCCGGCTTATTTAAGTCTGTTTGAGAAAGTTTCTGCAGAAGTTTGGCGGCGAAGGGAAGGCCCACCCTAAGTGGTCAAGACTATCCATCCAGTGGACTTGGCTTTTCAGCCAACTAAAAAGTAGAATAGAAGAACACGAGCTGAGCAGTCGTGTTCGTCCTTTTCTGCGGCCTGACTGCTGATGCCCCATACCCAGCTGCCTCACACTCCCACTACTGAGCCTTCCTGCCAACTGTGACTGTCAGCCAAAATTCTCCTTTCCTCCTTTAAAGTTGTCAGCATCGGGAATTTTTGTCACAGCCATGGGAAAAGGCAACTAAGACATTGTTCATCCCTAAAAAGGGAATCAAATTTCATTATCTGGGAAAACGTAGGGGAATCTAAGAGACATTATTATGCTGAGTGAAATATTCAGGCACAGAAAGATTAGGACTGCCGAATCGAACATCTATGTAGAATCTAACAGGAAGGTGGGAGGCTTGAGAGAAGGCTGAGTGGTTTAAGAGCACTGTCTGCTCCAGAGGTCCCCAGTACAATTCCCAGCAACCACACGGCGGCTCATAACCATCTGTAGTGGGATCCGATGCCCTCTTCTGTCTGATGCCTTCTTTTGTCATGCAGTCATAAATCTTTATAAAAAAGTGGAAACTCTCTTCAAAAGGCAGCAGAAGTCCGATAGAAGCAGGGAGAACCATTGTGAATATAAAATATTCACATAAATATAAAATATAAGCAACAATAATGTATTGTGTACTTCAAAGCAATAGGAGAGAATAAAACTTCAATATATCATCACTTGTTAAATAGATGGTAATATATCCATACAGATATATCTTACTTTAATCACTTCACATTGTGTGTATGCACATCTATGTAGCAATGTCAGTACTCCATAAATGTGATACATGTATGATTGGTCTATTAAATGTAATTCAACAGGGGCTGGAGACACCGCTTGGCCGCTGAGAACACATACTGCTCTTTCAGAGACCTGAGGTTCATTCCCGACGTCCAGGTCAGGGGGCGCACAACCACTGTAACTCCATACCCCAAGGACCTGACCCTCTTCTGGCATGCAGGTGTACATGCAGACACAACATTGTATACATTAACAAATAAATCAACTTTTTAAAAAGCCCTGTGTTCTACCCCAGCAGTGCAAAAGTAAATAAACACATTTCTGTGAATTCGGGGCTAGACTGGTCTACGGAGAATTCTGGGACAATGGATCTATGTGGAGAGACCTTGGCGGGGAGGGAAGGAAGGAAGGTGGGAAGGAGGGAAGAAAGGAAGGAAAAGGAAAATAGCTGTTGTGGTCTCTAGAGAGGAGACTTGGGAGTGTCTATCAAAATCAACAACTATGCATAACCTTAGACTCAACGATCCCACCAAAATTCTAAAGATTTCTTGGAAGGTAGCGTATTCGGTGCCATGATTAGTCTTGGCAGTCGTTTGTTTTGCTTTCGAGTAAGGACATCTTGTGTACCTGCATCCTTGGGACAGACTCTGAAATGGTGAAGTCTCGGAGGTCTCTGAGTGTTCATGGTTCTGCTTGTGGCCTCTTTGCAGTTTTATAACCACCACTGCCTGAAAATGCTCTACATTTGAATCCCAGTTTAAGTGCATTGAAAAAAAAATCATGTTATTTAGAGTGCATGATAAATTACTCCGTGAAGTAGCAAATATTTTTCTATTATAAACAAAATAGCCTTCGATTTATCTGTTTTCAGATGGAAAAAAAAATGGCCATGGCAAAGTAGCCTGCATTTTCAAAGCTTTTAAGCTATTTGTTCAAATTCAGAATAAATTCTTCCTAAAAACAGTTTTATTACTAATGATTATATTCGCAAACACTCTTAAGAAGGCTGATTTAATCCACAGAGGGTTGAAATGATTTGAATATTTATGATAAAAAAAAGAAAAAGCAACATGTATTATTTCTAGAAAATTGAAAACAAAGGAGTTGAGTCAATCTTTTTTCTTCTATGTCACTGCCTCTTAAAACATGGATGGAAGACACGCAAACAACACAGGTGGACGCAAAGACAAAAAGATCTTTGGAGAATTCTATCTAGACTCTTTGAGGTCTATCTAGACTCTTCAAGGCCTTTAGAAGCTCACGGATAAACCCATAAAGTTTGATTTTCATTTGTCTGAGGAAAACGTCTAACGACATAACACGTGTGCTTTAAAGATGTGGTTAGTGTCATCGATGGCACAAAAAAAGGAACCTCAGAAAGGAGAAAGGTAAATTGGGGAGCAGGACAAGAACTGAGTAAAGGTGATAGGAAAGGGTTCCAAGCACACAGCTGTGTGGAATTAAATAAACTTGATGGCCAACAGTAAAACAAAGAAAGGGTGAAGACACACGTATCCACTGACTAATTGTCACATCCTGGCCTTCCTAGGAATTTAGTATGGAGTTCATTCAACAGAATAGAACCCTCTGAACTCAAGATAAGCTGAACGGCGTGGTGTGGGGGCAGATGTTAGTTACCCATACTGACCACCAGGTGGCAGCAGCAACTCATGGCCCCTTGATTGTCCCAGCTAAAACCTGGGCGTGCAGAAATCAGGTTCATAACTTAGGGAGGGTGCCTTTGGTTTTTCTCTAACGGCGAAGTACGGATAAAGTAATCTCGTCGACAGAATTTTCTTCCCATTGTAGTCTTCGCGTACTGACCCCAGATACGCTTCTACATCAATTGTTAAAACCAAGCTGAATACACATGGAACCGGGCCAGTAAGATGCCTCTGAAGCAGTGGTGCCTGTTAACTAAACTGGTGACCTGAATTTGATCCCTCAGGCCTACGTGGTGGAAAGAACCAATTCCTGAAAGTTGTCCTCTGTCCTCCACAAGTGCTCCATGGTACATGGGTAGACACACACACACACACACACACACACACACACACAAATAAATAAATTTTATTCATTTCTATTTATTTAAAAGAAATTTTAAAACACAAAATGGGTGAAATGTCAACAGTTTTGATGATCAATGATCAGAAAGAACTATTGCTATACTATGGTGCCTTTTTCATTGTAGCCACGAATTGACCTATTTCCCCCAAAATACAATTATTCGACGCTTTATTATTTCAGGCTTAGTCACATATGAATATTCCTCTGGGTGTTGCTAAAATAAAACAAAAATTGGGTAAAGCAGATTAAAAACTATATTTGCAAGCCCCCAAAGGAGTCTTTTGTTTAACACCTTTCTACCAGTCCATGCTGAAGGATGACGTCAGAATAGTTTGAAAGTTGGAAGCAAAGTAACCGGAAAGTAAAACGAATTCTTATTAGGGCCTGTTGCTAGGGACTGGCAGACGCCATTAAGAAGACAAGAAACACAGCTTAAGAAGCATGCTCTGCTTCTCTGTGGTGGTGCTGGGGATCAAACACACAGCCTCACTCAGGCTAGGCCATTGCCCTACCCCTGAGCTGCACCTGAGCCTGAGCCCCGCCTGCGCATCCCAAGCGTGTGGCGCTTGCTTCTGATTTGCTGGAGCCTCGCTCTCTGCAGTCACCATTACTTCCCATGTTCCTCTTTCCCTACGTCCGAGCACTCTCTTTCTGCTCTTAATCGCCAACCGCGAGTTCCTTCCGTCTCCCGAACACAAGAAGCCCTGAGCACACAGCCCACACCGACCTCTCCTTCATCAGCTCACCCTCTGTCTACTGCACGTCTGGGACAGCAAATGTGTGAGCCCCAGGGCTCCCAAATCTTTCAAAGTGAGATTGCATTTCACTTTCGTGTGGCCAAGGATGCCACACAAGCATGCTGACAGTTGAGGCACAGGTCACTGGCCTTAGTGGATGTGCAATTGATTGCGATGGGGCAGGTCTTGTGTCTCTCTCAGTCTTATGAGTGGCCCTCAACGTGGACCACTGGAAACAGTGATGAGGAGGCATGGCAGCCTTGACACTCCAAGCCAAGGCGCAGACACCCGGATGACGGCCTCAGTTCCACAGTCCTTGTGGAATCGGTGATGAGGATGTATGGAGGTGAAAATAGTGCCTCTACGAAGGCCGATGACACACGCTTTTAATCCCAGTACCCAGGAGGCAGAAGCAGGCAGATCTCCGTGAGCTCGAGACCAGACTGGTCTGTATAGTGAGTTCCAGGCTAGCCGGGCTACAAAGTGAGACCCAGCCTCAAAACAAAAGAAAACAATGGAGAATAGATGTCTTAGTTTGGGTTTCGTTGCTGTGAAGAGACACCACGACCAAAGCAACTCTCAAAATAAAACAAAACAAAACAAACAAACATTTAACTGGGGCTGCTTACAGTTCAAAGGTTTAGTCCATTGTCTTCATGAGGGAAGCATGGCGGCATGCAGGCAGACACGGTGCTAGAGAGGCAGCTAGGGGTTCTGCTTCTGGATGGGCAGGCAGCAGGAAGAAAGAGTGAACCACTAGGCCTGGCTTGAGCTTCTGAAAGCCCAACGCCCACACCCAGTGTACTTCCTCCAATAAGGACACACCTAATCCAACAAGACCATACCTCCTAATCCTTTCAAATAGTGCCATTCCCTATGGAAATGGGAACCTATGGGGGGAGGGGTGCATTTTCATCCACTCCACCACAAGAGCATTTATGTAGAAACTCAGAACCTCCTTCATTTTATTTGCCATAGGTATACAATCTGGAAAGGCATCCTGTTATTTGCAAAAGACAAGGACCTTAGAAGAATAAATTACTATTTCCAGGGTCAGCCATGCCACTGTTTTTGGGAATTGTCTTTCATGGAAGCCATATAAAGTACCTGGGTGATTTTATGAAACCAGAGTTGGTTTTTGTGGTGCTTTTGGAGACTGGGAGAGGGCATCACATCCCATAAGGTTGTGAGCTAACGCACGGTTCTGGAGACTGAACCCCAGGCAGGAGAAGCAAGTGCTCCTAATGCCGAGCCATCTGTCCAGTCCCATTGTTTTACTGTTCTGTTTTGTGCTAAACATCCTGCAATGCTGAGAAGGAAGGGCATTCGACAGATCACAGGAAGCCACGAATGCCGATGGAAGCAGCTGCTGTCTGCACTGGTTAAATCAGGCAAGAAGTTACACCAAGGTCCCGAGAAGAAAATAATAGCATCTGTGCTTCAGGGTAATATTCCTGAAGGGCGGAGATTAAAAACCAAAGAGGAAATAGGACATAATTGCAGGATATAGGGCAAGACATGCTGAGTTCTGGATCCACACAGTAACTGAAAATGGGGAAAGGTGGAAATTGAGGAGAACTAAGTAAAAAATGAGTCATAGTTTCGGATTTGGGCATAAGAGCTGATGAGGGAGGGGCATGAATGATTATTGAATTTCACAACTTTGGTCACTGAGAAAACAATAATCATTAAAAGAGCAGGAAAAAAAACAACAACAATTATAAAGGCTGGAGAGACTGCTCAGAGGTTAAGAGCACTGGCTGCTCTTCCAGAGGTCCTGAGTGCAATTCCCAGCAACCACATGGTGGCTCACAACCATCTATAATGAGATCTGGTGCCCTCTTCTGGCCTGCAGGTGTACATGCAGACAGAACATTGTACACATAATAAATAAATCTTTAAAAAAACAACAACAAAAAATCCAAACACATATGAAAGTCAGTTCTTTTCTTCTGCCGTGTGGGTCTTAGGGATTGAACTCAGGTCATTAGGTTGGTGTCGAGTACGTTGACCTCCTGAGACACCTTGCAGACCCAGGTGGCCTTCTCCTGAAGGCCTCTCTCCTGAGCTTGTGGCCACCTTTCCCCTGTGGCTTTCCTGTGTGCACGCCAGCGCTGCAGCTCCTCTTCCTCGAAGGAGACCAGCCAATGTTGGATTTGACTTTTGCAGCGGTTATCAACCTTCATAATGCTGTGAGGCTTTAATACAATTTAATACAATCCCTCGTGTTGTTGTGACCCGTATTTTGTCGCCACTTCACATCTGCAGTTCTGCTACTGTCATGAGTGGTATTGTAAACAACTGACAGGCAGGAAATCTGAAATGTGACCCCCAGAGGGGTCGCCATCCACGGGTTGAGAACTGCCGCATTAGAGCCTATGTCTCCGACCTCATCAGAGCTTAATTCGCAGCTTCCGCCATCACGGGCTCCCCTGCATCACGTGCTGACTTCCTGCTGCCCTAAAAACAACCAGGTCACCCGACAATGGACTGAAACCTCTAAAACCATGAGTTCAAAAACGAACTTCTCCTCTTTGAAGCTGATCTGCCTCAGGTGTTCTGTCACCACGACAGGAAGCTGACCACTACTACGGTAGGCAACTTCATGATGTAGGTACTGCGTAGCACATCGGCCTGCAGGGGAGGCCGCACAGACGCGGTGAGACCGAGGGACAACTCCGCTGAGGTCACCCAGACAGTAAGCGTCGGAGTCTATGTGCTCAGCTTCGGGTCCTGGCTGTGCTGTCCGCAGCAGAGTCCTGAAGGTACGATGTGACTGAACACGGAGTGGACAGGAGTCATGAATATTCACGCTCACAGGCATTAGGTGAATTACGGTAGGTAGCAAGGCAGGTGATGGATGAAAACCTGGACCACAAGGTAACTGCGGGTTTGCCCAGCTAGTCAGGAATCCAGCAAAGATCTGTGTGACCCTAGACTCCCGCAGGTTCCCTGAGCCCCAGCCCCAGTGGGCCATGACACTGCGGCACATATTTGAAGTTGAGGGGTGGAAAATTTGGCAGCAGTAAAAGATTTCTGGATACACAGCAGCAACAAACCAATCGCGTAGCCGAGTTGAGGCGTCTTCTAGCAGCGCTTTCCGGCGTTGCAAGGCGTGACTGACTTCCCGGCAGCCATGACTCTAAAGGCCTGCGCACGCGTCACCCCTAGCCTCGCTAGTGATTGCTACCTTCAAGGCTCAGCGCAGGTTAGAGTGTTGGACGTCAGGGGCATCAGTGTATTCCTGCACCCAGAAAGTTTTCTGCCCTTATAGGAGGAACATAAGTGCTTTAACGACAGAAAACAAAGCCTTTTCCTCTCTATGTCACTTCTTAGTATGTAACAAAATAGCGCGTTTTGGGGGATTGTATGGTGTTAAAAGGCTTTATTTTAAAACTTGATCTTGGGGTTGCTGTTTTGAGTTTCATTTTTTAAACTATCAAATAATTTTTTCTCTTGAGACGAGGACAGGATCTCCAACAATTTCTGAATGGTTCTAAACATACCACGGATTTTTGTGCTATGGATTTATGCAAAGTGGCCGGCTCAGCATTGCCAGCTAAAATATCAAACTGTCAGTCAACTATGAAAAATGTCGACGATGCTCTACACCCTGAAGAATCAAATACTCATCTAAAACTTAGTTCTTGATTTAAAGCTAAATGAACATCTTCTTGGCATACAAATTCCCTTTAATTGTGGATAAATGGTAAAATTATATGTATGACAACAAATTGTTTAAAAATAAATTTCTGTATGAATTATTATCACTGTTTGATTTGTATTCCCATAGATCAAGGGTTGTATAAAAATTCCTGAGCCACAAAGGGGTAATCAGTCGCTCCTAAGAAAAATTGTTAGGCACATGTGCACAAAGAAGAAATACCAGAAAAAAAAAAGATTGAAAAGGGAGAATACACAGGCACATATTTCCATGTACTTCAAATGTGTGTGTGTGTGTACATGTGTTTCCTCTGTGACATTAAAAGAAAAAGAGAAAATGAAGGGATGTGGCAGGTTTTGAGACAACGCTCAGACTCTCCATGGCCTCTGTGCTGGGCTCTGAGAGTCAATATGTCAGCCATTCCTGTAGCCACGGGAAGTCAGTTCTCCACAGCTGTCAGGAGCATACCTGCGTGGGGGTGGGGAGTGGGTCTGCACACGTACAGAGACGCACAGAAGGGCAAGGTGGGAAGCCAAAGGGCACGGTGTGAGGTCAGAGTGGCGAAGGTCTTCACCACTCAGGAACAACAGAGTGAAAGGCTGGGCTTAATCAACAGGTAGGAGGTCGTCTCCGCTCTGTGGGGGGGAGCCTCTAGATTGCACCTCTGAACTTTCCAGAAGAGGCCAAGGTTTCTGCCTGCCAAAAAGAAAATGTGCTCGTGCCTACCATATCTCTTGTTAAATCTTTTGGTTTTTTTGTTTGTTTGTTTGTTTGTTTTCTGTTGAGTAACCAAAGCAAAACAGAGAAATGAATCTTGCAGTCATCTTAATCAAATGAAAAGTCAGGTTGCTAGGAAACCAAATGATTGGATCACTTATCATATGTGTGCATGTGTGCATGCTCATGAGCATTCTAGAACACATGCGTACATGCATATAGAGGCCAGAGGACAACCCCCGGTGTCATTCCTCAGAACCCGACTGAATCCTCTCCCCATCACTGGATAGCTGGATAGCTTTTTCATTGCCCCTTTGCAAATGTTTTTATGCATTGCCTGTTGTAAGCAGTTAAAATTTACTATTGGTTTATCTTCTAGTAAAGCTTGTTGTTAATCCTCAGCAGCTGTATAACCAAATCACCACACAGAGACTGGGTTTTCAGTTAACCTAGAACACAATGCTGGGCAATATTTACTCCCTCCTAAACCTCCAAGCCCTCAGTTTCCTAACATTTAAATTTCCCACATTATACTTGCTTTTTGTGAGATCTTAGGTCTGATTCGTGCTCCACGTCTTCCAAGATCTCTCCTCCAGCTCTGCTCTCCTCGCTCTCCTCTCGCCCCTTCTCCTCCTTCTATTGCCCTATATAATGCAAAAATGGTTTCGTTGTGGGCAACTTTTCTGCAATCTTAAGTGCAAATTAGTACTAACGCTATGACATATCCGTCTGCCTTCACTCCATTAACTAAAAACCCACCAAGAAGTACAGCTGGTAGATTTCTCTAGTGGACCATTTAAGTCACAGACATCCCAACCTGAGGTTTCCGTGGGCGTTGAGCCCAAATCGGTTCTGTGGTACTCAGCCTATTACATTTTTTTTTATGGGATGCTTTATAAATTCTTATTCTATTGTCCACGACATTTTGATAGATCAAAATATAAGAATGGGCCAGCATTGTGGCACATGTCTGCAGTCTTGTTATATGGGAGGCTGAGGCAGGGGGATCAGGGATTCAATGTTATCTTTGGTTGTATAGGGAATCTGAGGCTGTCTTGGTCCTACATGAGACCTGTCTTAAACAAACTACACACACACACACACACACACATATAATGTTTCTATCTCTTTATAATCTATTTACCATTTATCTAAAGTGTAAGGCTGTACAGCTTACAACCATAATAGCTGAAGAATTGACTTTTTATTAGTTACAGTATAAGATCCAAAACAGACAGGAGAATTTTCTAGCCTTTCTGGCAGGTCAAAGACCATCTGCTTCCTCTGTATTTAGCTGTCTGAACAGTTGGGACTTTATTTCCTCTGCATAATGCTTAACTTTTAAGACCAAAAAGTTTTATCTAAGGATGGTGCACAGATGTGTTGCGTTACAAATTTAAATAGGCATTTATATGCGCCTCAGTTTTATATCTGAAATAGCTGGTGGAATTTGATCTAGAATTATATTTCTGCATCATTTAACCCTTGATTGTCCTCCGCTCAATTAATACATAGTGTAATCTTGCACAAAGGAGCCATCTAAGAATACTGGATTCTTAAAAGATATTGTAAGTTCATACAAACTGTGAAAGCAAATAAAATTATTCAGAATTAGTACTATTGGAATTTTTTTTTTCTGGATGTGGGATGTACTTCAGCATCAGCTAACTAACTTAACATGGCCCCGAGTTTGACTTTGTTGTTATAAAGAATGAAAGTCCTAATCATTTGATTTTGCCAGAGAAGATTCAGGAGCCAGATGCTGGCCTGAAAGCCTGCTAGCTCAGAGAGTAGAGAAAGCACCCAGCTGACCTTCTTGCTCAGGCAACATCCCAGAAGGAAGAAGCCCTTCCTGTTCATCACATGTCCCAGAAGGAAAACTCTCTCCTTCTCCATGCTGGCTTAAACACCTTCCAATTCAATGTCCCTTCTTTCTACTTCCTGTTCATCCTCATATCTGTTCTCCCAGGCCTTCCTCTCACTCTCTATGTTTTTTTGTTTGTTTGTTTGTTTTGTTTTGCTTTGCTTTTCCTCGTGTTCATTTCCTGTCAGTCTGGTTGCTTGCTCCACCCCTTGACCTAGGGTTAACTTTATTTAATCCTGTTCACCAAAACTCTTGGATTAAAGTTGCTTGCTAGGACTGAGCCACACCATAAGTACTTGTTTACAGTAAACAGAAAGCTCTAGGATCAAAGACTGAGCCATACCACAATTAGAAACAGGATTTACAGTTCACAGTCTCAGGATTCACAGTGGGATCAAACATCCTGCAACAATTCTCAGTGCTACAGAGCTAAAAACACACTGTCTGTGGAATTCTAATATCAATTGTTTTACCAAAAAAAAAAAAGTTATTTGATGACTTCTGTATTATCATTGCATAATACATGAATGATGTTTCTAAATATCCTTCATGGCCTTTATTTCTTGGCATTCATAGATTACTACCTGTGCTGGTTTGAATGAGAATGATCCCCATAGGCTCATACATTTGAATGTTTGGTTCCCAGATGATGAAGTCTAGAGGAAGAATTAGGAGGCACAGCCTTGTTGGGTGAGGTGTGTCCCTGGGGGTGGGTTCTGAGGTTTCCAAAGCCCACATAGCCCAGTCTGGACTTCTCGGCCTGCTGTTCATGAATACAATGTCAATTGTCAGCTACTGCTCCCGGGCCAGCCCTGCTTGCCTGCTACCTCATTCCCCACAGTGATGGGCATGGACTCACCCTTTGGAACTGTAAAGCAAGCCCCCAATTAAATGGCTGTTGTTTTGTTTTGTTTCGTTTTTTGTGCCATACACCTTTAATCCCAGAAATCAGGGAAAAAGAGACAGACAGATCTCTGTGGGTCCGAGGCCAGCCTGGTCTGCAAAGCTAGTCCAGGACAGCCAAGGCTACACAAAGAAACCCTGTCTCAAAAGAGAAAGAAAGAAAGAAAGAAAGAAAGAAAGAAAGAAAGAAAGAAAGAAAGAAAGAAAGAAGGGAGGGAGGGAGGGAGGGAGGGAGGGAGGGAGGGAGGGAGGGAGGGAGGAAGGAACAGTCTTTTTTTTTTGTAAGATGCCTTAATCATGGTGTCTTTTTACATCAATAGAACTAAAGACACTACCAATATTGTACAGATTGAACTAAATTGAATGCCTATCACAGTGAACCACAGGCCTTGGAGAAGTCTCAAGAAATTTCTTAAGTGCCAGCTTAATCACAGTAGAAGACTCACTCATCTCTTCTGACCAGGAGGGTTTACATTGCATCATTCTTAGGCCGATTTGATGTTTAGCCTTTTGAAGAAGTTGTCTTGATCTGCCACCCCTCCCTAAATTATTTTCCTTTAGTGGAGACTTTATTTGGAATGGTTTTGCCTCTGTGGTTTGTAGTATGGAATGTTCACATATGAGCTTCACCCGTCTCCCATGATGCCTTCAAAACCGTTTGTCCCAATGAGAAATGCAATGCATTAGTAAGAAATGGAATGCATTGTTGTCCACTAAATTCCAGCCCAGGGGACGCTTAGTCATCTCAGCACTGAGTCTACCCCGGCCTCGATGGCTTCTTGGTGCTCCCTGTTCTTTCCTGACTTGTAGGCTGTTCCTCAGATTTCTCATGATTAGACTGGAGTTAGGGACTAAAGGAAAAGCACAAAACATGGGTTAGGGAGTAGGGGCATGGACTTCCTTCTTTTTGTGTTCTGTTTGTTTGGTTTGGTGTTTTTTTTAATTTAGAGACAGGGTTTCTCTGTGTAGCCCTGGCTGTCCTGGATTTGCTTTGTAGACCAGGTAGGCCTTGAACTCACAGATATTCTACTGCCTTTGCCTCCCCAGTGCTGGGATCACAGGCATACACCGCACTGGCTGGACTTCCCTTCTTATCACAGTGTACCAGGGACTATGCTAGCCATGTGACTTATTGCTACTAATGTTAACCTTGACTGTGCAGTTAGGTATAATGTTTGCCAGACTTCTTCACTGTGAAGTTATTCGCCTGCTCATTCATTCATTCAGTCAGTCAAGTCATTCATTCAGCCAGTCAGTCTATTAATCCCAATATTCTATATTTGAACTCATGTATAATTTTATTTTGGGCTATAATCCAATATGCTTGGACTTTTGATTTGTTTGTTTTCTTTTGCTTTGTTCAGCCAGGGTTTTCACAGGGTAGCTTGAGATAGCCTTGAGCTTCATATGTACTCAAGGATGACCTTAAAATCCTGTTTCTCCCGTCTGTCGAGTGCTGGGACTGCAGCCATCACACCAGGCTCGGATTAGAATCCAATGCTCTGTTACTTGTCTTGTTGCTCAAACTAGTCCAAGGATGGTGAGATGGCTAAGCGGATGAAGTGCTGAATGTACAAACATGCTGTGACTTGGGACCCGTGAAAAAGCCAGGCAGAGTGGAATACATACGCCTGCCCACCCAGTACTGGGAGCTGGAAACCTGCAGGTCTCCAGAACGTGCTGGCCAGCCAGGGTAGCAGAAATGGCAAACTCCAGGTTCAATGAGAGGCCGTCTCTCAATAAACAAACAGGTAGATAGACACACACTTACATACATACGTAGATAAAGTAAAGAGTGATAGATGAAGGCACCCAATATTAACTCTGGCCTACACACATGTAGCTCCAGGGACATACACCTGGGCACACACGTGTGTACATACAGCCATGCACAAACTAGTGAGTTTCATCATGGCATTTTCCATGCCTGTTTACAGAATGCTGCTGCCATATTTCGTTCAGTTACTATGAAGCCATGTCATGTACTATTCATCCTTGCCTTTCTTACCTGCCACTCTGCAGTGGTGTAGCTAAGAGCATCGACATTGGGGACAGCCCCTTGGCTTGAGTCCTGGATTCACTATTCACCGGCTACATGACCTTGGCAAGTTCAATTACCTATGCTTCCATTTCTTTGCTTTTCAAAACGCTTGCACTCAAGATTCTGAGGCAGGTGGATAGGCACAGACACAAGACTGGATCATATACAGAGTGAGTTCCAGGACAGCCTGGCCAGGGAATGAGATACGAAAGAAAGAAAGAAAGAAAGAAAGAAAGAAAGAAAGAAAGAAAGAAAGAAAGAAAGAAAGAAAGAAAGAGAAAGGAAGGAAGGAAGGAAGGAAGGAAGGAAGGAAGGAAGGAAGGAAGGAAGGAAGGAAGGAAGGAAGGGAGAAAGAAAAGAAAAGAAAGAGCGAGAGAGAGAGAAAGAAAAGGAAAGAAAAGAAAAAAGAAAGATCTAGCACTGAATGAGCTTATACATATAAAGTAACACCTTGATCATGGTAAAGTGTTAAATAATTAACTTTTTAAAAAGTCTAGATCAGATTTATTTGACAAAAATATCGATAGCCAACAGGAACCTGATGACTAAGTTTTAAAAGCGTTTGTAAAAATATCCAAAAATCATTATGTTACATAAGGGAAAATCATCTCAGTATAGAGAACGACAACAAAACTCTTCATTCATTTGATATTTATTCTCCGAGGGTCAGTGTGTTTCTCTGTGGCCAGCCCTTTAGCCGTAACTCTGCACACTGCGCGCACACACACACACACACAAACACACACACACACGTCTTTCAATTCCAATACCCATCATTTTAACATTCCCAGCGAGAAAGCAGCGCGGCAGAACTGGCACGCGCGGCTTTGGCCTTTTAGGAATATTTTAAATCTTTGAAGGGATGCGGTTCCTTTATAAATGGTAAAAAATCAGAAATATCTAGGCTCGACCAAGATACAAATGGTGGCGTTCTGAGCCCATCATTTACACTTAGCTCGTTGGGACACGAGTCAAGCTCTGGACGCAGCCTGCGCTATTCCCTTTGAAAGGTACGGCCATTGGTTGGCAGTTAAGAAGGGGGGTGGTGGCATGGGGCGCTGCCACTGGCTGGGCTTTCTCAGAGCACCCGGCACAGTTTGCTCAGGGATGGTACCGTCCACAGCGCGCTGGATCCGCCCACACCATCAGTGGAGAAAATGACCCACAGATCTCCCTACTGGGCAATCCTATGCAGGCATTTTCTCAATTGGGGCTCCGTCCTCCAGGAGCCTCTGTTAGGCTGAGCAACCAGCACAGCTAAAGGCCGCTGCTACACGTGCGTGTTCTGGTTCCCTTTCCCCTAATCTTCTGTAACAACCTGAGCCTGTCACTGGGGTTTTTAAACAATGATTCCAAGTGACTGACCACGGGGCTAATTTGGAAAAACTGAGAGAATCTAAGGCCCGATTCCGAATGAGGAAACTGAGGCCCAGGAGCGAGGCCATCCACCCGTCCCGCATGCATTAAGCACCTACCTCTCTAGAGCACCTGCAGGTCAACAGGAATGTGTCAGATAAGTAGGAATGATACCCTACTGTGCGTTGCTGGTGGAGTCATAAACTGGCACACTGTTCTGGCAGATATTTAGGTAAAATAAATCACAACATTCAATGTGCTTATGACTTGAGTCACTTAGGGTAGAAAAGGTATTTCTTTAAAAAACAAACAAAAACAAATAAAACAACCCCAAAACCTGTCCTTCTGTGCCTGTCGGAGGTGGGAGAGCAGGCCTCTCACTTGGACGAATCAGAGAGAGGTGGCCCTGATCCTGGGAATGCTCCACATCGGGCCGACCAACTCGGCTACCACCCAGGCCCAGATCCAGGGCTTTGACTTGGCCCACCCCATCTACCTTATCTATGAGCTGCTGGAGCTCAAGAGAGGGCTCGGTCCTGCAGAGCCAAAGCAGCAGGCTCTCCTTGTCACAGGGCAACAGCAGGACATCCGAGAGGAGTCCCAGTGAGGATCCGGTACTGATGGTGTAGCAGAAGCCAGGGCCCTCGGACAGACCGATGACTGACTGCAAAGAACCTTTGCAAGTGAAACTGAGCAAGAGGGTGTGCTCTGGGACACACCATGACCCACCGCAGCTTCCACGACAAATTTTTTTTCCTTAATTTTATTATGTATTTATGTATTTGTTTATTATTTTGGTTTTTCAAGACAGGGTTTCTCTGTGTAGCCTTTTTCCTTGTAGGCCAAGCTGGTCTTGAATTCAGAGATTTCCCTGCCTCTGCCTCCCGAGTGCTGGGATTAAAGGCATGTGCCACCACCACCTGGTTCATTTTTATTTTTTTTTCTTTCATGGGGGGAGTTGCAAGGAAGGTGGATATGGAAGGACAGGGAGATGAGTGGGATTGGGGTGCATGATGTGAAATTCACAAAGAATAAAAAGCTAAAAAAAAAAAAACCACAAAAAAACCAAAACCAACTTTTTAGCTGGCTGATGATGGCAAACACCTTTAACACCAGCACTGGGTGGTGCTGAGGTGGGCAGAGACGAATCTCTGTGAGTTCGAAGCCAGCCTGGTGTACAGAGCAAGTTTTGAGACAGCCAAGGCTACACAAAGAAACCCTGTCCCAAAAAAACAAAACAAAACAAAACAACAGCAAACAAAAAACACCAAAACTTTTAAACACTTATTTGTTTGTGTGTGTGTGTGTGTGTGTGTGTCTGCAAGATCAGAGAACCGTGCCTATGGAGGGCAGAGAACAGCTGGGGGGCGGGGGGCGGGGGGCTGATTCTCTCCTTCGGCCATCAAACTCAAGTCATCGCTCTCAGCAGCACCTGCACCTGCTGAGCCATCTGGCTGGCCTGAAACAGATGATTTCCTCCGTCCTCATGCTGACCGCTTGCATCAGCAGCAAGCCCGGTTGCTGACCTCAAGGCCCCTCTTCAGACCAGCGGGGTCAGATTCTCTGGGATTGGGATTTGGAATCCTGTGTTTGTAAACGCTCCCCACGAAGCCATGTTCCCTGGGGGTTAGAGAATACTGTTCTAACGAAGGAGAGCTGAGCCTTAAAAGACCAGCCTACAGCAACACAGAGGGGCATCATCCAGGTGAGGGGACAGGGTGCCCTTACATGGGGAGCTCAAGTCTGAGGGGTGGAGGGGACCCTTGTAAGGAAGATGTGAGGAAGGCTTTGATGGGGGAGTTGGCCAGCCAGAAGGTATGGAGGCCTGCGTAAGGAGGACACCTGGTGAGGAAAGGGAAGTGACGGTTCTGGGAGGCGCTTGACTCCGAGGCATTGATGAAATACACTAATTGTATTGGGGCAGGGAGGGTCGTAGTTCCCGCTGCTGGGGACAGGCACTCCAACATGGGAAACTGTGCTTATTCTGAAGACTGGATTTGAAGTAAAAGAACTGTGTCTGCCTGTGGTTTAGACAGGTAGACAGACCTGCAAACGTGTCTAGACACAGCAGCAATGCATCTGCGTAGCTGTTCGTCCCGTCTTTCTAAATACCGTTTCCCACCCAGAGGAACCAGAGTCCTTGCAGGGACAGGTGAGTCCAGCCTTGCCTTAGAGAAACTTCAGAGAAGTACATTTGTTGCTTTTTTAGTTGCAGTGGCCATCCTGGCCGTCAGGAAGCAATGGGAGGAGGGCGGGATGTGGTTTGCTCTGACTGACCGTTGGGGGGATATAATCCATTTTGGAAAAAATGGCACGGTAGCAGGAGTGTGAAGCGGGAGGCCATGTTCCATCGACAGTGAGGAAGTAGAGAGGGAACAGAGAGTGCCACCCCCCACCCCCGGCCCACCCTCTCCAGTAAGGCTCTACCTCCTACATGTTCTAAAAAAGTCCCTGTAACCACTGGGTGCCAAACAGAACCAGAATTTCTTGGACTGCCAGCTCCCAATACCAGCGTGGAGACCTTTTGTTATTATGAAAGCTGGGCCTTAGTTTAGGCGTGTTCCCCAACGAGCTTTTAAGTTAAATTGTATTAACCTACATCGCACCATGCATGGCTTGCCACCTTTCCTCAGCCTTTCAGTCCCAGCACCCTGATTCTTCCTCTGTGTGCAGCCAGCGAATCACGCCTCGGATTCAGTCTCAGAGTTCCAGTCTCTATCCGGAAGTCCTACCTTCCTTTCCTGACTTTGCTATTGGCCATTAGGCTCTTTGTTAAACCAATCAGAAGGTGTTGGAGGGAGGGTTTACAAAATATGATGTAGCAAAAGAATAACGATACCAAAGTCTGTCTGGCTCTGTGGCCCAGACTGTCATACCAGTACTTGGGGAAGCAGAGGTAGGTGGATTTCTGTGAGTTCAAGGCTAGCCTGGTCTACGAAACGAGTTCATGACAGCCAAGAAACCCAGTCTTGGGGGGAGGGGTACCAAATAAACAAAACAAAAAACCAAAATCTGGCCTGTACCCAGCTCAAATCAGCATTTGAATAATAGACAGTCCTTACACAGTGCCCAAAAAGATCACCCCAAGTTCGACAAAGCAGGGGTCTAAGTGTTCAAACACATGAGCCTGTAGGGGACATTTCACAAACTACATGGAGCTTGGGCTTGGACTCTCTTCTCATTATTTGAAGCAGAAAGACCTTCCCTAATGTGAGTCCTGCTTTTTTGATGGAAGCCCAGATAAATAGACAGAAGAAGAAAACTGCCTTTTGTTTGCTTGCCTTCACTCTTGTTTGCAAGCTCATCTATCCTATTGCTGAAGCGTTCTTTTACTGATAATAGAACCTGCTTCCAGACAGTTATGGTGGCATAAGCCATTAATTCCAGCACTCAGGAAACAGAGACAGAAGGATCTCTGTGAGGTTGAGGCCAGCTTGTTCTACATAGAGAGTTCCAGATCAGGCAAGGCTACATAACATAGTGAGACCTGAGACGAGAGAAAGAGAGAGAAAGCACACTGGGGAGAGAAAGAGAAAGAGAGAGAACACTGGGGAGAGAGAGACATGGAAAAAGAGACAGAGACAGAGTCAGAGACACCAAGTTTGTCAGGTTTCCAATGTAGGCTGAAGACCGGCAGACCAGCAGCTCCCCAGGAATCCTCCATGCCTCCAGTCCCAGACTGCTGAAATATCCAGCCTCTGGATTCTTGGCCTCTCTTCAGTGTGAGACAGCCATTGTGGGACTACCCAGACCACATCCTGTAAACCAATCTAACAAATCTCCTTTCCTTTTCTGTGTGTGTGTGTGTTTGTGTGTGTGTGTGTGTGTTAGTCAGGGTGTTAGAGGAACAGACCTTATAAAATGAATCTATCTATTTATCTATCTATCTAGTTATATATAAAGGAGATTTTTCTTTTTTTAAAGACAAGGTTTCTCTGTATAGTCCTTGCTATCCTGGAATTCACTTTTGTAGACCAGGCTGGCCTTGAACTCACCGAGACCTTCCGAGTGCTGGGATGAAAGGCATGCGCCACCACCATCCAGTTTATAAGGGGGATTCGTTAGAATGTTTTACAGGCTGTAGCCCAGCCAGTCCAACAGTGACCATCTACCAGTGAAAGGTCCAAGAAGCTAGTAAACTGTTCCGTCCACAAGGCTGGATGTCTCAGCTCGTCTTCATTAATCACTGGAATCCTGAAGAGGTAGGCTCTAATACCAGTGAAGGAATGAATTTGCTGGTGAGAGCAAGAACGAAGAGAGCAAGTTTCCCTTTTCATGTCCTTCCCATGAGCTGCCAGCAGAGCATGGAGCCCAGGTTAAAAGTGTAGTTTTCAACCTCAGAAATCCAGCTTAGAGGTGGGTCTTCCCCTTTGAGATGGTTAAAAAAAAAAAATCTCTCCCAAGTGTACCCAGCCATTAGAGTTTTAGTTAATTCCAGACATAGTCAACTTGAAACAACCAAGAATACCCATCATTATGTGTGTGCGTGTATAATCAGTCTGTTCATTTAGAAAATGCTGACACTCCTTTTTAAGCAGGGTAATACTCAAATGGAAAGAGACTGAAGACCTGACAACCGAGAGCCGTGTTACATTCTTGGCTGGGTCCTGTTTTCAGTAAAGCATCAAAGAGCTTCAAAGGACATAGTGTGTGTGTGTGTGCATGTGTGTGCATGTGTGTCCCATGCATGCAAGTGTTGTGTGGGTTCCTGTGAGTGAAAGCAAGTGGAGGTTATCAGATATTCTATTTTCTATGACTCTCTGAGGTCTCTGCTTCCCTCGGCGTTGGGTTAAAGGCGTCCATACAACCACATCTAGCGTGATGGCTGGGAAGAGAACACTGGTCCTTAATGCGTGTGAAGAAGCCGTCACCGCTACAGAAGGCCTATGGGACAGTATTAAGGCTACTTGTAAATTAAGGTTATTTAGAAATTAGAGAAATCTACTTATTTGTTTATTATTTTTAAAATCTATTTTGGTAATCCTGAGATTTAGGAGGCTGAGGTAGAAGAATTGCTATGAGTTCAAGGCCAGACTGGGGACATAGTGAGTTCTAGGACAGCCTGGGCTCTCCTAGAGTGAGACCCTGTAGCTCTGGTATGAGGTAACAGTTTGAAGAAATAGAGCTCTGTTTTGTGGAATTATCATAAGTGGATCTTATCTATATGTACTCATCAACTAGCAAGATAACTACTGGATTCTTTTTAGAATAATCTTTAACAAAGTATTTGCCTCTACACTAAATGTGCTTAATGGTAAGCACATTTCTATTCATGTAACTATAGCATGCTTCCCAGTATTGGAACAGGTGCTGAACAATCTTCATATTTTAAGATAATTCTGTAGAATTTGTGTTTCGAGGGTCCGGGTTTAAGGCAGGAGTCTGGAACCAGGAACTGTGGAGGCACACTGCTTGCTCCCTGGTGCCCTAACAGGCTCACGCTTAGCTAGCATCTTTACATAGCCAAGGCTGATCTGCATAGGGATGGTGACACCCGCAGGGGGCTGAGCCCTCTCGCATCAATTAACAGTCAAGAGAATCCCCACAAGTATGTCCAGAGGCCAATCTGATCTAGACAATTTCTCGGTGGAGGCTTTAGCCTAGCTTCAAATTGACAACTAATGATAACTTGGAGAACCACCCTTTTATGCTAACTGGCAAAATACTTCCTTCTTTTTAACTTGACTGTCTCTCAATCAAAACAAATTTGGGCAATTATAGTATAAATGTATCTTTTAGTTATTGTTGCTTTTTTGTGTTTTGGTTTGGTTTTTGGTTTTGTGGTGGTGGTGGTGGTGGTGGTGGTGGTGGTAGTGATGAGAAAGTCAGTGTTTTATGTAGCCCAGGCTGGCCTTGAACTTGTTATGTAGATGAGAATAACCTTGAACTCCTAACATCTGCCCCTATCTCCCACGTGCTGGGGTTACAGGTGTGTGTATTTTTTTTTTTTTAAGACAATATCTCCTTATCTTACGCTGGCTTCAAATCTCAAGGTTTTTTGGTTTGTTTTTGTTTTTGTTTTTTTGTTGTGTGTGTGTGTGTGTGTGTGTGTTCTTCTGTCTTTCCCACCCCTTCCCATGACCTCCTTGCTGGGTTTACAGGCTTAGGCCGCTCATTTCTAAATGCCAGGTTTATACCATTAAATCAGCATGAGAGAGACAAGAACTGAAGAGTTCAGTTGTTTACCGCTACAATGTATTCCATTGACAGAAAGACAAACATTTATTTAGTTACATGTACACAGGGAGTGGGAGGTGAGGAATATCAGAGGCCAGCTTGCTGGGGTCTGTTCTCACCTTCCACCGTGCAGTTACTAAGAATCTAATTCAGGTCATAAGACCTGGCAAGCTTTCCCTGCTGAGCTATCTCACTAGCTCCAAGATAAAATTTTTAATGAGAAATTCAGAGGGACAGGGCAGAAGAGGCAAATGGTTTTAAAAGACTGAGATGAGGACACACAATCACAGTGTGTGCGTGTGTGTGTGTGTGTGTGTGTGTGTGTGTGTGTGTGTGTGCTACAGTGCCCACAGGGAGGCCAGAGAATAGCCTCTGGTGTGGATTCCTGCATTCCTTCTTGTCTCTGGCTGGGCGGGGTAGAACATACTTTTAATCCCAGCACCCAAAGGCAGAGACAAGAGGATCTCTGTGAGAGTTCAAAGCCAGCCGGGTCTACCTAGGGAGTTCCAGAACAGCAGAGAGAAAACTCCGTCTCAAAAGGAAAAGGCACCGCGTGAGGTAGACTCTCTTTGCTGTTCCCTGCTGCATAGGTCAGGCAGGTTGACCTGGCAGCTTCATGGCAGTCTCCTGTCTCTGCCTCCCATTTGCTTCCTAGGAACACAGTGAGGACAGAAATGTGCTATAGTGCTTGGCTTTAGACAGGGTCTGGGCATTCAAACTCAGGTCCTTGTGAATGCATGACAAATGTCTTAGCCACTGAACAGTCTCCCTAGCTTCCTCAATCCCATTTTTTTTAAAGGTGCTCCTTTTCCACACAGTATAGAGTTGGAATGGGGAAAACACTGCAGCCTAAACATGGTAAAATGAAAATAGAATTATGTTATGTTCAGCTCAGAGCGTGCAAATGGATCTTCAGACGTTCTTATGAGAGCTCCTGATGTCCGAGCCGAGCATCTTTTCTTTCTAAGATGCGTTGGTTTCGGCCTTGTGAGGCAAGTACTTTACCATTGAACCACATTTTCCAGGGGTTCTTGGCGTGCATTACCTTCTTGGTAATCAGAGTCTGCTCAGTGGGGTCTCCTACTGAATGATTAAGGTAAAGCCAAATCTGCTTGGTGTTGTTTATTATTGAGTCAAAATGACTGTTTTGGCCTGAGGTGTTCGTACAATAATTAACCGGAAGAGAAGTGGTTATGGTAATGAGAGATTCCAGTTTAGCCCAGCACTGGGAATTTTTAAAGATCAGCATACTTAGCTTCTAAAAGTTAAACCTTAGATGATAAAGTTTAGGAAATTTGGATTAAGTTACCTATTTATAATAACTAAATACACTATTTAACTAGTTTGGTTGCACGAGAGCCAAACACTAACAAACAAACAAACAACAAAGAAAACCTCGCAAGTTTGATTGGGGAAGGGGGGAGAGGGTGAGCGTCTTTTCTTTATTTAGAATTTCCGTTTGTGTAATCCTTGATCTTCTTGAGAAAACAAGGGATACTAAAATATTGGAGCCAGTTCACCTCTCCTTACACAGAGTTGATTCACTAGCCTTAACATAAAGGCTTTGACGATTCCAAGTCGCTCTCCAAGCTGGGGACTAATTCTCACACACCTCACTGGAAGTGGAGGTCATAAAGAAATAAACAAAATCGTATCACATTACCGAAGAGGTACAGGCCAAAAATAGGATTACAGAGGAGCTACTTAATTCCGTCCCACTTACCTCCTTCCTCCTCAAGACCCAGTCCCCGAGCTTCCGCAATCTACAGGCTCCCGGCAGCTATTCGAAGTCCTGACCTTTTCAGTGAGCTGAACCGCTTTCATTGCCAAGTATCTCTGATTTCTAAACTCAAATCCTATATCAGATTCCCCTGTGGACTTCCTCATCTCCCCTCACCACCCCCGGTTCTCCGGAGTTTCTTTCAACTGCCTGAAAACTTGGACGAATCCCAGATTCTTCCTTCTAGTCTATTCACCTCGCCCCGCTTAATCTTATCAGTTGCAAATTCCTGCCAGGTCATTCCTTTTCATCCCCCCCCAGCCTTATTTCTAACCCCAGCTCTCTTCTATCTCTGACGTACACTATCGCTGTGGCCTCCTTAGCTGGATGGCTCCAGCCAGTCTTGGGTTCCTTCATGCCAGATGCATTTTTGAACTTGATTTGCTCATTTCTTTCCAAAAAAACGTGCCCCCCCCGGGCCTGTACATTTTGCTATCTCGCCTGTGTTCTTACCCTTCTCGTGAGCCTTTACCTCCTGTGTAGTGGTTGATGGGATTTCCCTGACAGCTGCACCCTTGTGCCAACCTTCCTCCATTAAGAGCTGTGCTGGTCTTTTGATGGAGCTAGTGTTTAGGAGATCTGTGTGGGTCTTTACATTTTCCATCCCCGCCCGGCTCCAAACTTCGTAATAACTCCACTGGAGCTGCCCAGCCTCTGTTTGCCTCTAGATAAGAATGTGTGTTGTGCTTACCAGATGCTGAAAGACCACTTGTTGCACATAGATAGTTCAGAATCCTCTTACTCATCCCTCACAGATAGCCTCCAGTGGGCTTTTCTGGTTTTATTGTCAAAGAAGTTCCTATACACATCTTTACACACCTTTGGGAACTTAGACTCCGTCGGCAAAGATCACTGCACCGGGATTGCTGGATTCCGATTACGCACGTGTCAAGTTCAGATGTAATAATAATTTTTGAAGTATTTTAAATACTTATGTGTCTATTTATTACACGTATGCATATGTGCATTCCCGTGTTAGAGTGGGCATGTGTGTGGAGGCGAGAGGGCAACCTAGAATGTGGGCCTACGTCTTTCATCTTATTTGAGACAACCTCTTTGTTGTTGTTCTGCTGGCCAGGAGCCTCTGCTCCTTTCTCCTCTTGGGAGTGCTGGGACAGGTGCTCAAGCTAGCTTTTTTGTTCTGTTTTTCAAGACAGGGTTTCTCTGTGTACCCCAGGCTGCCCTAGAACTCACTTTGTAGGCCAGACCAGCAGACTCAGAGATCTGCCTGCTTCTGCCTCCTGAGTGCTGGGATTAAAGGAGTTAGCCGCTGCTGCCCGCCGCCCCCCCCCATCATCACCACCAACGCTGCCGCCAGCCTAACAGTACTTGGCTTTTAAGAAGACCCAGCGTATTCAAACTCAGGTCTTCACATCTGTGTGGAAAGCACACTGAACCATCTCCCCAGCCTTCATTTGAAACGTGTACCACTACATCTAATTTTATATGCTGCTGGAGACTGAGCCTAGGCTCGCTAGTTTAGCCCTTTACCAGCTGGGCATTATTCTTTTGTGTTTGTGAGAGGCTTTGTTTGTTTGTTTGTTTTGTGTTTTGAGACAGTAGTCTCTAACTACTGTGTAGGCAAAGCTGGCCTTCAACTCCTGGTCCCTCCATCTCTGCCTGCCAGCTGCTGAGATTACAGATGTGCCTCTCCTTCTTTGCTTAGTGTGCCACACTATTAACACTGGTGGACATACAGAACCAGGACGAAAGGTAAGTTTGAGGGACAGTGAATAGATCCTTTGGTTGTCACTTCATGGTGACTGGCCTCCCCCGAAGCAGCCTGCATACCTTCCCTCACCAAGGGAAATCTGAAGCCCAAAGCAACCCAAAATGTGCCCATCCCTAACAGAGGATAATCTGTCAATTTCACAGATACGAGCATAAGTAAAGCCTCATTGCTCAATTCTTAAGGAGTCTCCAAAGGAATTTAGAGAGATGAACCCGGAAAGTGATCCAAATAAAAAAGTCCTTTCTGCTGTCTGAGCTGCTTATGACCCTTTCTTTCCCTGCCTGCCAATCAGTGGAAGAAGCCAGCCTATTTCTTTCCATTTCGGAATATTTAGCGTTTCTTTTTGAAGTCTGACGGTGAACGGAACGGTAAATGCCAGCCAATATTGTGAGCCACTCCGGGTCCCTCATTGTTTTTCAGAATTGGAGTAATATGAATTGTACCGAGGACTCCCGTGCTTCACTCATTCCCAGCAGGCAAGCTTGACCGCTGTAACAGCCATGGGCCCTAGTCTCACTTTCCAGTTGTAAGGTGTTGACATGCTAGCACAATAAATGTTCTCAGGGCCTTTAGGGGAAGGGAGAAACTCATTCAGGCAGACTCAAATTAGGATAGCTTGTTCTAGCTGCGGATCACATTTTGGCCGTGTGGATGGGCCAATGTAGAGAATTACACACTCAGTAGTGTAACAGGTTAACTTGAGACAGGTTCCCTCTACAGACCAGGATGTGTCACTCCCCTGAGGACTAGGACCCTGACTATCGGGGCAGAGTACAGGTAAGGGAGCCGAAACCTCCCTCAACAAAGCACCGAGCCCAGCTTCCAGAGACCTTGGCATTATGGGAAAGGTCGAGAAAGACGGCGAAAGTGAGCAGCTTCTCTTGGGAACGTCTGCCTCTCTCTGGCTGTCCTTCCTAGTTCCTGGGGATTTCAAGTTTCTGTTGCTTCACAAACTGCTTATTCCCAGTAAGTCCCCCCTCATCCCTTTTTTCCTGCCTAAAATCCCTTCCCCGGGCAGGTGGAGTCCCCTTCTTTCAAGGTTCCTTGTTTCAAGGCTCTTACAGTTTAGTTCTGGTCCCAACCTCTCGGCGAGGAGTTAGTACGTTAGCAGGTAGGATTAAGGGATTTCACACCAAGAGGCGAATGACATGGCTCTGGGGCCTTGCTTCCTAAGGTACTGTCGGTTCTAAAGAATCTGCTTAGAGACCCGGAAAAAAAATATTCATTAGGGTGGTGGTGTACAGCAGGCTACAAAGGTTTGGGGAGCAAAAAGGCTGCCTCCCAGACTGAAGGACAAGGACAGGGCAAGCTCAGTGTCTTTCTTGACTCTGCCAAGGCTTTGGCCTCGCAGGAGTCTGCCGTCTGGCTCCTACTCAGTGCCGACCAGCACTTAATAGCGGAATCAATAAGTGCTTGCGAAAGAAGATCTACATCTCACACCAGATGGGGACATTTGATCCAAGAAGCTGTGGCCTCCGACCCCCCGCCTTGGGGGGTGATCGTCAACACCTGCTGGACCCCGGGATTGGGGAGGAGAACTTCCCGGGACGGAGAGCTGGAGAAGAAACTGGATATTGGACGCAGCCATGTCCCTTGGACTTAAACCCAGAAGGGACGCCAGAGGCAGAGGGCCCTGGCCGCACTGGTGCAGCGCCCCTACGCGGCGGGGAGGCGCGGGCGGTTCCGGACCCCGGGAGTCCCGCGCGTGGCGAGCAGCGGCGGCAGCAGCGGGGTGGCCCTGTCGCCTCCGAGGATCAGGCCTGGGTTCATCCGTGGGCCGCTGGGGCGGACGGAGAGGGACCCGCCTTGGCTCGGCCCTCCGAGGCCCGCGAGGTCCCCGGTGAGGTCAGCCGGGGCCAGACTCCCCGGCGGAGGGCTCGGGGGGCGCCGCGGCCCGGGACACGCCCCGGACACACGCCCGGCGCTTTTGCACACTTCCCCGCCGCCGGGAACCGCCGGGGCACGGCATGGGGGAGTTTCTGTGCCCTCTTCCCGGGACAGCGCTCCCCACCCTTTCCTCTCGAAAGTCCTGCGGTTTCCCCAACAAGTCGGAAAGAGGTTGAGAAGGCTGCAGACTTTTTTTTTTTTTTTTTTTTTTTTTTTGTCTTTTGCCGTCTTTCTCCTTCTGAAACTCTAAGATCCCCAGAGCGTCTGGCCCGAAGAGGACAGTTCGGGATGTTGGGGAGGGAGCGAGCGGCGCATTCCTCCGCCCTCCCGCCTCCCACCTGGCCTCCGCTCCCCTCCCCCGCGCGGGCTCAGCCCCGCGTCCCGCCGCGGCCGGCCCTGGCAGCTGCAGGGTTAAGCTCAGGAATGTGGCGGCGAGGAATGTGCATGCAAATGAGGAGAACGCGGGGCGGGGCCGGGGGCGGGGCGCATGCTAATCGCACGCAAATGAGGAGGCCAGTCGCCGCCGGGCCGTTGCTCCGCGGAGCTTCCCGGATCCGAGCCCAGACGGCGTCGGCCGGGGCAGCCTGGGCGCCGCGACCCTCGGCGGCCACAGGGGGACGGGGAGGAGGAGGAGGAGGAGGAAGAGGCGGAGGCAGCGGCGGCAAGGAGGAGGAGGAGAAGGAGGAGGGCTCGCTCGCCTGCTCCGACGCAGACATGGTGGACTGATCCCCGGCGGGGCTGAGAGCAGGGATTCCCGAGGCTCCCCCCGCGCGTGGCCCGCGCCCCGCGCCCCGCGCCCCGCACGCCCCTCGCCGGCGCCCGCGTTCCCGCCGCGCCCAGCGCCCGGTCCCTATGGAGGCGCCGCTAGCCGGCGAGGCCGCTGACCATGCCTAGGAGGGCCGGGAGCGGGCAGCTGCCGCTACCCCGGGGCTGGGAGGAGGCCAGGGACTACGACGGCAAGGTCTTCTACATCGACCACAACACCAGGAGGACCAGCTGGATCGACCCCCGGGACAGGTGGGCGGCCGGATCCCGGCCGGGTGCGGGGACCCGCCTCGGAAGTGCGGCGGCGACTGTTGTCTGGGAGACCTGGCGGGCGCGGGGGGCGTGGGGCGTCGCCGGCCCGACACCCCTGAGGGCTCCGGGATGGGCGCGGGACGGTCGGCCTAGGCGCGGTTGTGCCTGCCCGCCAGGCTCCCTTTCTTGGGCCCCATTGCCCACTTGCCTTCCCGACGCCCCCCTGAGACTCGTTCGTAGACACTCCCTGTCCCAAGGGAAGGGCCGGATTGGTGCTCTGGGTTGGCACCCCAAGTCCAGTTAGCCGGCTCAGGGTGGGGGCCCCTTGACCCTCTTTAGATCCCCCGTGCTCTTCAAAGTTGGTCAGATGGAGGCGGAGGGCACCTTTCGACCTCTGTAAGGCACGCCGGGCTTGGGGCCTCCCGGAGGCCTAAGTGCATGGTGTGAGCAAACTAGCCATCTGGGCCACCTGTGGCATCTCTCCAGCCATCCTCGTCTCCGGAGCTCTCACTGCAAGCTTTTGCTAGGGCGCAACCCTAACCATACCCTAGGGCCCAGACGCGGAGAGGGGTCCTATTCCTGGTTGGTGTCCTTCGTAGCTCTGGCCCTCATATTAAAAAAAAGAAAAACAAACAAAAAAACCAAAACACTGTTTTGGATTGGAGTTTTGCTTAACTGTAATTCCTCACCTGAAGGCTCTGGCAGAGTTTTCTTGGGAAGTGGAGTGAATACTAGGACTGAACCTTGGCCACAGGTAGTCCAGACTTGAAGCTTAGCCTAATTTTGAACAGGTCTCAAATGCAAGCATTTTGTTCCTACCTAGGGCTCTGAAGCAGACAGGCATCCAAGCGGTTCAGGAGCTGAAGTTTAGTGGAGTGCCCACAGTGTCCTCTTTCTCAACTTTCTTTTTACTGTTAGGAAGAGTATTTCTTAGAATTAAAGTTGCTGGCAGAAGGACTAGATGAGGAGGACAGGGTATGCTGTCACACATCTGTATGAACTCAGCGCTTGTGAAAAGGGGGATCACGAGTTCAAGGCCAATACTAGAGCACATTTTTACTTGTAAATTCGAAAATGTCCATTAAGGAGGTATTCCTTTTTGTTTTATATTTCTGGACTGCCTCGGGCTGTATGTAGCTCAGGCTGGCTGGCTTGGAACTCATTTATGTAACACAAGCTGGTCCCAAACTCACAGCCATCCCTCTGCCTCAGCCTCCTCAATGCAGGAATTACCCGTGCCAGCCACCATGCTGGATTAGTTAGTGCCTCATTGCAAGTTTCAATAACGTATCCTTAGGGAGACCCCGTCATCTGCAGTTTCAACATTTCTGAAAAGTTCTGTGGGATCTTTACACAGCGTGGTCTGAGGGGTTGTAGCCTTTTCAGGTGCTTTTCCTGTTACCCTATTTCCCCACCCTCACCTTTCTTAATTTGACCCTAATATGCTTTTCTATTTGATATCCCCAATCACTCATTTCCTAGAACTATTATTGTATTTGAAAGCTATTAAAAAGCAGTTATAAGAAAGTCTCGAACGACATAAATTTATGGGACAATCCTTGTTAAATTATCCATGAAGATAGGGGTTTAGGTTTCCCTCCCCCACCCCCATGGGCCATTGCTGGCCTGATGAAGGTTATGACAAGAGTCACACGGTCATGGGCTCTCCAGGCTTATTAGTCGTCATAAACATTGTGCTCCGAGCCTGTTAGTTGCGCCGTTGCACTTTGAAACTACTTAACAGATAGTAAATGTTGGGGCCGATGCTGTGCACACAGCAGTGGTTTGTAAGGCACCTGTATAAATATTTGACTTTTACAGTTAACTGTGTGGCAGTTCTCTCTGCTCGTGGAAGCTCGGGAGTTTGAGGCTGACTGCAGGGTAAATGCTTGCACTTTCTAGGCATTTTACGTCCTCTCCTGCTTCAGCTCACACGCATCATCATCCCATCATCTCATTTGTCCACCGAAGAGGATTATCAGAGTACACAGTGGCTGGGTGAAGCAAAGAGAAAGGGAAGTTCTATGACTTGGCTTACCCGCATCCCTGCCTTCTTGCACAAGCCAGGTGTGCCTTTTACTTCGGACAGGAATGGATTGGCAATTACTGTGAATGCTGTTTTCAGGAAAGTAGGAACCAAGTCCTCTGTTGGGGACAAAGGGTTTTGACTAAGGTGAATTCTTTTTCCAGTTTTCCTTGCAGCTGCTAGGTCTTGAAGTACTTGAAGATGTATGTTTGAATTATTAGCAATACTTCTGAATTCCTGTATGAGAAGTTTAAAAGCTATTCTGTGCCGTCAGCCACTGTGATATGTCAGTTTAAATATATGTTTTCTTTCAGTGCCAGTAAGTGACAGTGAGCCTTCCTCCATAGTGTTAGAGCTGATTAGAGAAGAAATTTGAAGTAGCTCTTACTAACTCTGGTGAATTTTGCTGCACAGCAGGCATATGGGAAGGGAGACGTTACCCAAGCCCGGAGGGACTGTATGGTGCATTCTTCTCCTGCATGATCACATTACAAATCCCGAGAGAAAAAAGAAGGGCTTGAGACACTGTGAGCCTGTGGTGGTTATGGGTCTTTAAAGCCACTTCACTTAAAATGGTCAGAATGATTCACCCACTCACTGTTGTTATTTTTATTCCATTAAGAGTGGGAATTTTGCTTCTGAGAGTTTATCAGAAGTCATCTGGTGTTTCTGGTTGGACAGAGAATTACGTTGCCTGAATGGGAGGAGGCTGGGGGGGTGGGTTCTACAGCCACGTGATCTCATTCAAGGAGTTTTGGTGCTGGAGGCTGGGGCTCACGTGTTCAGATATGTTAGGGCCAGGCCACATAACGCAGACGTTGCTGGGGTGTCTCGGATCTCTTACTGCTGTGTCGCCTACTACGTCAGGCTGAGTTTCTGAATCAACTCCCTCACAGGGATGTTTTCTGGCTTGTCATTAAGACCCAGCCAAATAGTATTATTTGCCCTGGTAACATTTTCTTTTCGTCTTAAGTTCTAAGGAAATGTGTGTCCGGGTGCTTTGTCTGGTCCACGAGTGTGTAGTGCCCTTGTAGTCCAGCAGAGGCTGTTGGCCCCCTGGGGTTGCACGTGCAGGTGTTTGGGAGCTGCCATGTGGGTGCTGGGAATTGAACCTCGGGTTCTCTGGAAGATCAGCCCGCGCCTTTGACCACTGAGACTTCTCTCCAGCCTTCTGTCCACACTTCAGCTTAGGAACTGAGCCACAGTTCAGGGAAACCCGATTATAGTAGATACAGCATCACATTTCTTCGTTTCTTGTTTGTTTTTGTTTTTGTTTTTCGAGACAGGGTTTCTCTGCGTAGCCTTGGCTGTCCTGTACTCGCCTTACAGACTAGGCAGGCCTCTAATTCGCAGAGATGAGCCTGCCTCTGCCTCTGCCTCCCTGAGTGCTGGGATTACAGCCTCGCGTCTCCATGTATGGCTGCGATGTCACATTTCACTAGGCTCTATAAAGGTGATCTCATCTTATTCTGCCATTAGTTCTCTGAAGTAGGCCTTTCGTACCTCACAGGGATAGATGAGGAAATGGAATGGGTGAGGCTCAAGTGTGGAGTCAGGATCTGGCACCAGACAATAGGACTATAACCTGGTGGTTCTCGCGACCCTTTACTACAGCTCCTTGTGTTGTGGAGACCCCAAACGATAAGATTATTTCTGTTGCTGCTTCATAACTGCGTTTTTGCTACTGTTATGAACTGTATTGTAAACATCTTTGTTTTTCCATGGTCTTAGGCCGCCCTGGGAAGGGGCAGGTCAACCCCCAAAGGGGTCGTGACCCCTAGGTTGAGAGCTGCTTCTCTAGGGCTTGGAAGCTGTGTTTCCTGAGGGTGTTATTTTTGTGGGTTCTCTCTCCCAGTCCCATTTTATTTTGCTCACCGTGAACACTCTTTGGCCACACCAATTGGTGTTTATGGTGGAACATGGATCCTGGCCAAATGGGCTGGTGTTTTATAACCCTGCACTCAACACAGGAGAGAGGATAGGAAGGATCGCCTCTTGGAGTCAGGGTGAAATGGGCAGGCACTGCGGTTTTGCATACTTCTTGTCCTTGTGGGAGAGGCGCAGTCCTTCTGTCCAGTGAAGCTTACAGGTTTCCACACAAAGCAACAGTATGCTAAGTCTCTAATCTGTAGCTTATGACTAGGGTCAGACACCGAGCAGCGCGTGGCTTTGAATTGGAGTGAGGCCTGTATGGCGGAGGGTGAATGAAGGTGTGTGTGATGAGCAAGTCATTGCTGTCAGAGCAGACTTGTGTCTTTCCACGCTCAGTCAGTGACACTTGATTAGGATCCTTGGAACTTGATTAAGATCCTTGGAATCTTTTCTTTCAAATCGGTGTAAGTGGATCAACCCACCTCAAGTGTGAATCTCACAAGTCTTCATTCCACGCTTGTCCTCTGTGTGTGGTAGATGTGAACGGAATGTTGGGTAGGCCAGTTAAGGGCTAAAATCAATGAAAGAGTGTAGTTGAACTACTCTCCTATTTTAGTTTTATTGGGCTTTTGGGGAAAAAAAAATTATGCCCCGACATATCAACAACCAGAGACAATCGATTTTCCAGTTGGATTAGAAATAATGAGAGAAGTGAGCTGCTGCTTTTTGAAGAATAATGTAAATATGTGAATTACTTAAACAGCAAAAAGCCCACTGTCAGCTCTCGTACCGCCATGGTCATCCTTGCTGGACGCTGCCCCTTCCCAGCAGGTCCAGCGCCTGGGTGCCAAGTGCTGGGAGTTAGCTGAGCGATCACAGGAGAGGCTGCTAAGAGTGGATTTTAATCACTCGAGGAAGTGTTAACGGAAACCAGACATTGGTGTCTCCCAAGAATAACCGTAGACCTATTTCTTGCTTTCAGCACTGCTGTGCTTGTTGGAGAGAACAGTAATCGTTGCTTGGTATATTTGAATGACTAAGCTTTCTTCTGTGACTTTAATGGTCTGTAGTTTGCAGTTTAATTTTGCTGCAAGGCCCAGGACAATAGTTTATTTTTCAAGGAAGACTGTTATTTATAAACACGCTATTTGTTTTGAGCTGCAAACTGCTAAGTTGTCAGCCACAGTGAGCCTTTGTGACATGCGGTCTGTATACAAGCAAGTGGTATTTAAACTTAATGAGAGGAAGCCTGGGACGCTGCGAAGTGTGGAGGCTGCCTGCAGGCCCTGCTCTGCCTTGCAAATGGCACTTGCTTCCTTTCCTGGGCAAAATCCTATAGAAAATGAGGCCCTCTCCGCGGAGGGGTGTGCCGGGCTTCATCTTGCTGATGTGGGAGTTGGGGACATGGCAGGAAACAGAGCTACTACCCTAATGTGCGAATGACCTCACGAAGAATTCAGCTCTGTGTGTGCACTGGCACTGTGAGCCTCAGCGAAGCTGACTGACCTTTGTTAGATTTTGGACTTAATTCTTTATCCGTTTCTGAAATTGAAAAAAATTACCACGTACTTCTAGTGTATGGGACAAGAAAGAAAAATTTAAAGGCACAGGGTGTAGGCTAAAAACAATTTATGAAAATGTAAATGCAGAGTGTTTTCACCATCTTGAGTGTTTTCTTATTAGTCATTCTTATTATGACAAAACAAATCACACAAAATTCACAATTTTAGCCAAAGTTTATAATTCAGTGTTTTGTTTTTTTTTTAAAGTATATTCACACTGTTAGGCAAGCCTAAATACTATGTAATTTCTGGACCTCAAAATAACTCTCCTACTTATTAGAAACTCGCTTCCCATTCTACCACCCTGAAACTTTTGTTTGTTGTTTGTTTTGTTTTGATACAGGGGTTCTCTGTGTAGCCTTGGCTGTCCTGGACTCACTTTGTAGACCAGGCTAGCTTCGAACTTACAGAGATCTGCCTGACTCTGCCTCCTGAGTGCTGGGCTTACAGGTGTGTGCCAGCCTACCTGGCTCACCCTGAGGCTCTTGGCAGTCATTAATCTGCATCCTGTGTCTGGGTTTCCCTATGGACGTTTGCTGTAGCGTACCACACTCTGCCGCTAGCCTTTCGTTTAGCACAGTGTCTTCGTGGCTCCTCCTTCTGTAGGCCTTAGCAGGCGCTTCCTCCCTTTTATGGCTCACATGGCAATTCTGTACGGAGCCCCTTTTCTTTATTATTATTATTTTAAAATTTGATGGGCTACAATATCGTATTTGTCATTTTAATGTAAATATAATGATTAAGTTGTTTCACATTGCAGTGTTTAATATATTTACAGTAGTTCTTCATTTATGTTTGAGAGAGAGAGAGTGTGTGTGTGTATGTGTGTGTATGTGGTGTGTGAGACCTGTGTGTATGGTGTGTGTGTGAGAGAGAGAGAGAGTGAGTGTATGCTGTGTGTGTGGTATTTGAGACCTGGGTGTGGGTGAGAAACAGTGTTTCTAGACCAGAAAACATTATGTCGGAGAAATTCCAAGTTCTTCTTGGTCTTGAGTTCTTCTTTTTCCTCCCATACCTGACTGAGTGCTTTGCTTATTTTTATTTTTTTATTTGAGAAAGGGTCTCCTCCCTATGTAGCCCTGGCTGGCTTCAAACTTGCTATGTAGACCGGGCTGGCTTCCAACTCACAGAGATCCGGATGCCTCCGTGCTGGGATTAAAGGTGTGTGCCACTATGCCTGACTTTGAATAGTTTGAACCTGACACTGTAGATGTCAGGTTCCACTGCACCAACCAGCTCAGTGCCCCAGACAGTAGGACCTAGAGAGGCAAGTAAGATTTGGTTCTGGGTGAGCCTGCTTACAATCTAGTTGGCACAACCATCTCTAATGTGAACCGAAGTGGCCTTGATATTTTCTCTGTCTCCTTTTAATTCAGCCTAGTGAGTACCATTCCAGACACACAAGGGAAATACTTGAAAGGAATTAAATGTGCAATACAGATGCAAAGTGTATTTTAATAATGTACATTAATTTTATCTTCATCCCGTCTTGTTATATTTTAAAATGTTACAGCGCATTCAGGTGATGGAGGGCAGCTGAGAGCCTCGAGTCCTGTCAGTCAGTGTTCCCACCCCCATCCTCATGACAGCCCCATCCGAGCCATGAGGAGGATGCCCACTGCCTAGGCAGACAAGGTTTACTTAAGTCATTGAAAGTTGGGGCCTTTGAGGAACTGCCACTGCCCAGAAGACCCTGTGGGGACACACAAGTAAACATCATGGGGCGTCTTGGGACAGAAAAGGGGAAAACTAAGGAAAAGTGAGCTATTGGCTTGGTGGAGTATCAGCCTAGCTAGTACATCAGTTTCTGTAGCTGTTCTGAACTGCTAGCGGGAGCTGAGTGAGGGGAACACGACACCTCTCTGTATTAACTTTGTGTTTTCCTCCAAATAGGAAACACTTTTAGAAATAGTTGATTAAATTATTATAAAAATCACTTTCAACAGCTAACTATTTCTTATTGTTTAAGTGAAGAACAGTGGTGAGCAAAATATGGCCTAGAGCTGAGTCCCATCCTGCAGACCTGTTTTTATACAGCCCTCCAGCCAGCATGAGGTTTATACAAAGAAAAGGTTGTGAACAAACAGAAGCAAAGACTGTGTGGTGGGTTGAATATAGTTCCCAAAGCCCCAGATGTTTCAAAGCTCCAGATGTTTCAAGGTCCCAGATGTTTGCTCTGTAAAGTAGAATGATGGGATTCTTTTCGTATTTATTCTTATTATTACTACTTAGATAGGGTTTCGCTGGGTGGTCTTGGCTGGCTTGGAACTTACTAAGTAGCCCAGGATGGCCTTGAACTCACAGAGTCCTACCTTTTGCCTCACACTGCTGGGATTGAAGATGTGCTCCACCATGCCCAACCCAAGTCTTTAAAACATTTTATATCAACACTTAAAAGAAATATTAGCCATTTATGAGCACATGGGGTTTTCCTTGATCATTTATTATGCAAATGCTTTGTGGATGCTGTGAAGATGAGTCCTGCCACCACAGATGCGGTCTTTGAGGACTCGCCTTCTGTCATGGGTTGGTTTTCTTTTGCAATGAAATGAAACACACTACTTGAAGTTTTTCAGCTCCATTTCTTTTTGAGGTGTCTGGCGTGATAGATAGCATAGTTTGGCCTGTTATTTTATAACTGGAGTGAATCGTGGATCTGGCTGCTTGCTGATACTGTATTTACCACATATGTTGGCTTGAAACCAAGGGCCATCCTGGGAGCCTGGTTTTGCTGTACTGGCCTGAAGTAGAGATTGTTTGTATGGTACCAACCAAGGTTTAGTTTGGTAAGTTGCCAAATAGTAGACACCTATCAGATTTATTATTATTATTATCATCATCATTATTATTAATGGATTCATTTTGGAGACAGGTTGGGACCCAACTTTCTGAATAGTTGAGGATGGCCTTGAATCTTTTTTCCTTCTGCTCTCACTTCCAAGTCATGGCATGATGATGATGATGATGGTGATGATTTTGTGCATATATGCGGGTGTGATGTGAACGTGTATATTGTGTTAACCTGTGTGCATGCGTGCTTGAATATATGTGAAGGGCTGAAGCTGATAAGGAGTTTCTTCTTTCAAGGCTTTTCACCTGATGTATTGAGGAAGGGTCTCTCACCGAACCCAGAATTCTGCAATTCCAGGTAGTCTAGCCAGCTAACTCCTAGGGATCCCGAAAAAGTAGGCTGTGATGCCAACGAAGGAATGAACTCAGCAGGAAGAGCAAGGGCAAGCAGGAAAGAGCAGGTGCTTCCTTCTTCCATGGCCTTTTTGTAGGCTGCCACCAGAAGGTGTGGCCCAGATTTAAGGGGGAACTTCCCGCTTCAGAAGATCTGGGTTTAGGGTGGGTCATCCCAACTCAAATGATTCAATCAAGAAAAATCCTTCACTGGTGTACCGAGCTGCCTCAGGTTTTAGTTGATTCCAGGTGTCATCAGTAGACAACCAAGAATGGCCATCATCCCTTGTTTCTGCTTCCCTGAGGATTGCGGGGCTCCTCCATGTCCAGCTGCTTTCATGTGGGTTCCGGAAGTCCAGACTCTGGCGCTTACATTTGCACAGCAAGTGTTTCCTACCTGCTGAGATCTCCCAAGCCTCCTTATAATTATATTTTCAAAAATTTTAAACTCAAAATTGCAATGTGTGAGACACACACACATGCACACATACAGTGTCAGATACCATGGTGGGTGGGCCCAGCAAGGAGGTCAGAGGACAGACTTTGTGAGGCTGCTTTGTTCTTCCACTGTGGAGAATACTCAGTATACTCAGCTTTAGGCTTGCTTCTCTAGCTGTCTCCTTGGTCCAGTGACATTTATCTGTGAGACACCCCCCCCCCCCCCGGGAGATGCTGACAACAGTTCAAGGCTGCTTTGACCTCTTTATTCTGCTGCTTCACCTTCCCTAGTGCTCAGAGTGCAGGTACCTCCTCACCTGGCCTTAGAAAAATTGTAAAAAGAATGGTGCATAAGGATATGGGAAGGACATCCAACAAAATATCAAATTTCAAAGGCATGATAGCAGTTCATTGTAGCAGGTATAAATGGAGTGTTAATCTTGATATATGGAAAAACTAGGTTTTAAACTATGTGTGTGAGAGGTAAATGTTTGAATGTTTGCATACATGATCATGGGTGTACATGTGTATGGAAGCTGGAGAGCAATTTTGACAGTCGCCAGAAATACCATCTACCTCCTTTGAGACCATCTCTTGGTTGGCCTGAAACTCACCAGTTAGGCTAGATTATCTGGCCTCTGAGCCCTAGAGAGCCTCCTGACTGCCTTCTCAGGGCTGAGATGACAAGTGTATACTCCACATGGCATTTTATCTTGTATGCTGTCTAGTTTTATGTCAACATGACACGAGCTAAAGTCATCTGAGAGGAGGAAACCTCAAGAAAATGTCTCCAGGCTGGAGAGATGGCTGCTCAGTGGCTAAGAGCACTGACTGCTCTTCCAGAGGTCCTGGGTTCAATTCCCAGCAGCCACATGGTGGTGCACAACCATCTATAATGAGATCTGGTGCCCTCTTCTGGTGTGCTGTGAAAACAGAGCATCCACATACATAAAAATAAGTTAATATGTTTAAAAGAAAGAAAGAAAGAGAGAGAGAAAGAGAAAGAAAGGAAGGAAGGAAGGAAGGAAAAAAGGAAGGAAGGAAAAAAGGAAGGAAGGAAGGAAGGAAGGAAGGAAGGAAGGAAGGAAAGAAGGAAGGAAAACCTCTCCATGCAATGGACTGTAGGCAAGCCTGTAGGGCATTTTCTTAATTAGTGATGATGGGGGAGGGTGCAGCCCATGGTGAGTGGAGTCACCCCTGGGCCAGTGGTCCTGGGTGCTGTAAGATGTAAGAAAGCAGGCTGAGCAAGCCATGGTGAGCAAGCTAGTAAGCAGTACTCTTACATGGCCTCTGTATCAGCTCCTGCCTCCAAGTTCCTGCCCTGCTTGAGCTCCTGTCCTGACTTCCTTCAGTGCTGGACTGTGATGGGGAAGTGTAAGCCAATTAACCCTTTCTTCTCCATGTTGCTTTGGTCATGGCGTTTCATTGCAGCACTAGTGACCCTGACTAAGACACATGGGTTCTGGCCATTGAACTCAGGATCTGTTGCTTGTAAAGCGAGTGATTTATTGACCGAGCCGTTCTTCTAGCTCTTGAAATATTAACTTTTCTATGGCAGCTTGGTAATATTTATAAGGCCACAAGCTAGTGATGATGCTCAAACAGAAAATGATTCCATGTAATAATCTTACTATACAGAGAGCTGAAATCTGTTAGAGGAAAGGGTGTCCCCCAAATATACCATATTTATGTTTGGTCTGTGAATAATTTTTCATATATTGTTAGCCCTGCTTTTATAGTAAATGACTCAGAGTTCCAAAAGTGTAATAATGAGGCTATTTGGGGGGCAGGAGAGATGGCTCAATGGTTAAGAGCACTGGCTAATCTTCCAGAAGGGCCAGGGTTCAAGTCCGAACACCGACAGGGCAGCTCAGAACTGTCTGTCACTCCGTCCTCTTCTGGCCTGTGGGATACTGCACCTACACATGAACAGACTGCAGGCAAAACACTCCTGCACGTTAAAAACAAGTGAGAACGTTAGCACAGCGAGGCGCTGGGCAGCGGTCCTTCACCCAGAGCTTATGAGGAGTTGAGTAGTCTCCAGTGCTTGGACGGGCTCAGGGGCTCTGTGTGCTCTGGCTCATGTTGGGTAGCAGCTCTGAATGTGGACATCAGTAATAAATGCTGAGCTACAGAGATTTGTACTGTAACTTCCTGACTGAAATTCAGCCTCACTAACAGACCGTGGAATGTGTTTTGGTATTTTATTGATGTTTCTCTGTTATGTAAGAAGGCCATTTTATTAAGTGGCAGTGATCCTCAATAAAATTTAAAAACATGGTAGGCAACTTTTACTGCAGAAGGTCTGAAGGACACACAGTTTCATTTAGTGTAAAGCTTTAATCTCTCAGTTTCCTTTGCATGTGGTATTCGGGAGAGATAAGAGTTCCATTTTTTTCTCCCTTGACACTGTAAACAGAATGGCTGTGTGGAATCTGTATTGTCTGTGGTGTCAGTGAATAGTCAGGTTTCTCACTGTACTGACCCAAGACAGGTTTCGGGCTGGTCAGTAATTTGGTCCCACGCTGCATGTTTCTCTGTTTCTTTTCTTTTTCGCTGATTATCAGGGAATTTGAATTTGGTTGGAACAGATCTTATATTTACTTTCTGTTTGCCTCCCTTTGTTTCTGCTGAGTGGTGTAATTTATGACATTTCTCTCAGGACAGTAGAAATGTGACCTGGTATTTGACTTGGCAGAATGTTCAGTGCCCTGGTTTGCTACAGATACCCAGAGCCGATGTGGGTGTCTGACCCGGCCCTCGCCCTTCCCCTAACGCTCTGCCTGTAGGAGGTGTGCGGATGCATTCTTGATGGCTTTCCTAATGTCTCATATGCTGGGAGCACACCTGTGTGCGCATCTCTACTGAGTTCAGAAAGTTCATTCGTGTCCATTGAGGATAGAGACCCGCTGTGTGTGTGTCCACCCATCTCGTGCCTCCTTAAATGATCTGTCCCCACAGGGCGCAGCACCGCAGAGGTCTGTAGCCATGAAAACAGATATAAACATGTCAAGGATTTTCTTCAAGATCTTTCCAAGATGCAACCATTTGCCCCTGGTTTAGTTTACCTGGCATGACTAAGCACATAGTCGTTCACTCACACAGTCGGTCATTCGTCAAACACTTAGGAAACCATTATGCTTATTATGAGGAAACAGCATTGGCTAAAGTATGTAAGGTTTTGCTTTCATAGATTTTTGTATTCTAGCTTGGCAAGGGCAAAGAAATTATGATAGCCCTGGCAAAGGTGATGTGACAGTGGTGTCATTAGAAGCTGCCTTGAGTCCATCTTTTTTGAGGATCTACATTTAATTAAGATCTTCCATCCACTTGGAGACCTCGGAGATAGTGCAGGCCTAAGAAAAGGCCAGTAGGACCCCCAGCCCAGGGCTTTAGGGCATGGTAGCTTCTGGGACTGTGTGGCTATTTACCTGTGCATTAGTCCAAATGAAGTTAGCTGTTTGATATTGGAGTCTCACTAGCCACATTCTAAGTGTGTAGAGCCTTATGTGCGGATAAAGAACATTTCCTCAGTGTAGAAGCTTCTGCTGGGCTGCCCTCTCACAAGCAGATGTAGCAGTTGATGCACTTCAGAGACTGAACTGAACTGCCCGGGAGTGTGACTGTGGGTCTGAGGCAGAAAGAGAAGGGGTGTGGGCAGTTCTGCATTGTGGAGCATCACACTTTTTTTTTTTTTTCAATGCAGTTTATTCAGGAACCTTGAACAATCATCTGACCCTGGGGAAAGCCAGCCCACAGCTTAAATAGCCTCTGGGTAGCCAACCCAGGCGTGCCACGTAGGCAATGCAGATAGGTCCGCATACATGGAAGCAAGCCAGATCCTCAGCCTTAGCCAAATGTGGAGTTGTTCGTGACAGAGAGCACTCACCATCGGGAAGGTGGAAGGCGGAAACCAGCTCCATCTTTAAGGCCCGGCATTCCGCAGCTCTCTACAGTTCCCCCTTTTTGTTTTAGACGCATCAGGCAAGAGTAGAGGTCTGATCTCTGATATTAGAAATAAATTGGGACTTTGTACCGATGTTCATTTAGGTGTCATCCACCCAAAGATCATCAGACCCATCCGATACCTTTTTCTCATCAACCCGCAGGCAATCAGACTTGCTCTTCTCTGGGTCCAAAGCGGCTGACCCTGAGTGCAGTGCTTAGCCTCGCATCCTGAGCGTAACATTTTAGCTCCCATGCTTGGGGAGACTGTCCTGCTTCAATGGCTGTAAAGGCCTGAATGGTCATATGAGGCTGTTGTGAGACTCTAATCTTGCATATATAGCACAGGCAAACCAAGGAGACCAACACCAAACTTTTTTGAGACGAGGTTTCTCTGAGTAGCCTTGGCGCTCCTAGATTTGCTTTGTAGACCAGGCTGGCTTCCAACTCACAGAGATTTGCCTGCCTCTGCCTTGAGGAGTGCTGGGATTACAGGCTTCTGGGATTACAGGCGTTCGCCTGTAACATCACACTTGGCTGAACATCACACTTATAAAGCTTTCCCGGAGTTCTTAAAAATTGGAGACTTTTAGTTGGGCATGGAGAGTGCTGCTATCTTACCTCTCGGGAGGCAGGAAGAGCAGGGTTGTGAGTTTGAGGCCAGCCTGAGCTACAGGTAGGTTAGTGGTAGAGCTCTTGCCTAGCTTGTGCAAGGCCCCGATCAATTCCCAGCACTGAAGAAGTTGAAAAGAGGTGTGAGAAGACCTCCATGTTTTGAATGTAAAGATGGAGGTAAAAGTGCAAACTTGATGACCCAGAAGCCATGTGACCATGGCATCTGTAATCCCGACACTCCTACCATAATGTGGGAGCCAGAGGCTGGGGAGTCACCTTATGCAGTGCTGTAGCTGAAACAGAACACTGCCTGTGCAAGATGGAAGGCGGGAACCAACTCCTGAACTGACCTCTGACCTCCACATGAGTGTCTGTGTGCATGCCTGTGTGTGTGCACAATAAGTGGGCTAACTAGAAATAATTAGAAGAGACCACTCCTCTCTGGAGAAGGGATTACAGATGCTACCGATGGTGAGAAGCTGTTGGAGCTTGGATTAAAGTGCAGTGGGAAGCAGTGAATGGCTTGCTCTGCTTTTTAGGTTTAAAAAAAGAAGAACATGGTAACAGTTAGGTACTGGAAGTCTGGGAACAAGGGTGGAGGCTTTTCTGACCTACTGATGGGGAAAGACCAGGAGGCGGAAGGTTAGCTGCTTCCCAACTGCACTGGAAACCCAGAGTTCTTTTCAAGTATCTAGGTCTAAGGTGTTTCAAGTGACATGTGGTGGGCATTGGACATAGACTCTGGAGCTTAGGAGAAGGCTTAGAGCTGAGTTAGTAAGCTGGGGTTACATAGCATTTAAAGCTGAGGAACCTTGAGGCATGTGCTGATGTTGCCCAGTGTTTGAAACTGTTCTAGCCAAGATGGCTTAATTTTTTGTCACTAGAACATACCTTAGGCTTACTGACCACTGCTAAAGATGCTAATGATGACAATGTCAATAAATGCCATTTATCGAACTCTTCACGAATTATCTCAAGGTCTGTGCGGGCAGACACTGTGTCTTGTTTGCTGTTGTATTTTGGTGTCCACCTGTGCGCAAGCTGGACAAATGAACCTTTGATAGCTCCGTTATCACCCTCCGCTATGGTTTAAATGAAGCTTGAGTCTGTCCTGCACAGATTCAGGGTGCATCTTAGGTCTTTGGGGGCTTGTCTGCCGAAGGGATTAAAGATCTCAGAGGAGGGAACCAGCATGGCCACACTCCTGCACTGTGATGGCGTCCACCACAGGTCTTCACCAGAGCTGAGCAGAAGTTGGGTGCCATGACCTTGAACTTCAAGACCTTCTTTCTTAATGAAGTTAGCCGGTTTTGAATATTCTGGTATTATACGGAAGAGTGAGTAAATACTCACTCAGCTTAGGAATCAGAGGCTTACAGGCTTAAGGGACTTGTCTGAAGCTCAGAGCTTTGGGGGTGGGGATGGCAGACCCAGGCTTGTGTGTTTGACCTCAAGGCTTTGCTCTAGCCACGAGTTGTGTCCTGCACTCCCCGTGCAGCCTGGGTCCTCCGTTCCTGGGCTTGGGAGTCACAGCCACTTTTGAGGCCTTAGTCTAAACTTCATTCATTGACACGTCCCTCAACCTCAGCTACCCCTTGTCTCGTAGGACCTTAATCACTCGACCTGATTCTAGCTTCTGCAGCGTGTGCAGTGTTTGCCACCTCCAACGGAACTACACTTTCTCAGTCTGTCCTCTGTTCTCCCAGGGGAGGGGGTAGGTGTACCAGTTTGTCGATCATGCACAGCATTATTTGTTTATGCCCTGCTCAGGATGCATAGCAAGGTGTCCTGGGAGTATTAGTTGCACAAATAGCACTTAATTTGATTCTGTCCCTTCTGCCTTTTTGCAGTGTTTTACCTTCTTTCAGAGGCTGAGATCTGACATGCCCGAAATCCTCCTTAGCCCCGACATCTGGTTCTGAAGCCCCTTTGCCTTTGGATGGTAGCTTCCTCCCACCTCTGCTCAGAAACCACTCTCCACCACCTGCACACGCCCTCCTTAAAGGACAGGCCAGCTGTTCATGAAGGAGCAGACTTTTCCAGATAAAGCCAGGACTCTTCCAGGCTCTCCTATTCCTGTGCAGCAATTTTCATCAATTTCAAATCTGTTGAGTGAGCAAGCCTGGGTTCCACTATGGTGTGTGAGTTACAGACCTTGATTGGAATCCCCTTCTACCTTGACTCTTGTGATTGGTCCTAACTCTTGGGTGGGGTGGGGTAATGTCAGTATATTGCTAATCTCAGCCTTTGAATGTCTTTGAATGTCTTAGACTTGGATTCACAGTTAAAGAGCAAGTGACAGGAACTCAGGGTATAAGGTGTTTTTGCTTGATTTGCTTAGCCTCGTGAACCTTCCTGGGAAGGTTCCATTTAGGAAGATGGTTGAAGAAAAAGCGCTTACTGTGCGCATTCCGTCTTCCTGTTCCAAACTGTACTTTTTTGATGTTCGTGGTAATGGAGCAACGTACCATATTTCTGCTTCTATTTGGGCATCTAGTATCCCTAACACTTCTACTGTTTACTTCCTCAGAGAGCCAAGTTTGTGAACTCTAATTAAATGCTTAGATTCTGCATGCAAAAAAATCTTTTGTTCTTGAGTTGCTATGAACAACAGTTGGAAAAGTTAACCTTCCCTTTCAAAAGAACTTGTAGACAAATATGTGAATTTTAACAGATTTTAAGGAGTCATCATTCAGTGTTGAGTATTCTACGGATGACAAATTTCTACTTGACCATAATTTTGGTAAAGGAAGAAAGAAGTCGGTCATCAGGAGACCTATCAACAGAACATTCCTAAAATACTATTCAAATGAGGCGAGCCCTTGCCGGGCTCCAGCAGGGTAGCCAAGCAGTGAGTCCTTTCAGCCGCGTGTCTGATGGGTTTGCTGGTGTGACCTCAAAGAAGCCAAGTGCAGTGGTTTGCATGGACAGGCTATGACTTACCTGGAATTTGCCTGACTCACTAAACAGTCTTTTTTCTTCTTTTTTCTTCTTCCCCTTCTCATACAATGCTTTCTCCTCCTTTCTGTTCCCACGCTGTAGTTTTCACTTCTTCCACCACCTGGTCTAACTTTGGCTGACTCCTGGTGAGTGCTCACGATTGTTATATGATCGGTTGTATGAGTTGTTGTGTTTTTTTGTTTTTTTAATTTTCTTTGTGCTTTTTACACTAACTGTTTGCCTAAATTAGTGGCAGTAGTGAAGAACACAGATTGGCCCATTCGAATGAAAGTCTAGAGCAGTGGTTTCCAACCTTCCTAATGCTGTGACTCTTTAATACAGTTCCTCATGCTGTGGTGACTCCCAACCATAAGATTATTTTGCTGCTACTTAATAACTGTAATTTTACGACTGTTATGAATCGTAAATATCTGATATGCTGGATATCTGATATGTGATCCCTCCCTCATCGTGGTCACAACCCACATGTTGAAAACTGGTCTAGAGTCTTGTCCTCAATCTTTGAACACTGATAGGCATCCATGCATTCTCTCTTGAGAAGCCAATGGAAATTAGGCTGGACTGTGGAAGTCAGGCTCTCAGAGGAAGGCAGATGTAAATGTAATGGTGGTGATGTAATCGTTCTCCCTCCTAGGCTGTAGCACTCACGGAAGAGGAGCCCTTTGTCCTCTCCTTGTATCCTCTCATCTACCCTAGCTCTGCTGAGAGCGAAGAGTGAGGGAGCAAACTGTGGAGAGCACACCCTGGCGTGACTGAGGGATTCTGGGACACCAGCTGCCTGTCTGTCCTCAGGAGGAGGCCTGCTCTCATGCTTCCCGCTTCGGGGAACCCTGCACTTTGCCCATGTGTGTTCTAAATGGTGATTTAAGAAAAAAAGGTCATTTTTAATGTCAAATATTTAATCACATTTTGCATATATTAAAAAGATGGTATTTTTTAAAACCACAAGGATAATTTTAGGTGTCAATTCTAAAAGGCTCTGGGTTATGCTTCATTGACAATTTAGCAATCCATGCACTGATGTTTGCTGATTGCGTTTTAAAGGAAGAAGACCACGGTGGAAATGGGAACATCCGATTTCATCCAAATACTCTACTCTAGTTGTAGCGAACCATCACTTTTACAAGTACAGAAAGAAAGTTTTGCTGCTTCATGATTAAATCGTTCTAAGTTAACCAGTAATTTGGAGATTTGAAAAAAAAAACAGGAAAACTTATTTTCCTTTTCTGGTTTTAGGACAATGAGGAATCTGTTGGAAAACTGGTTATCTTAAGAATTTTAAGTTCAGGTACCCGAAAGAGTGTTTATTTGTACACTTTGCTGAAAAACTCCTGTATTTGTGTTTATGAACTCATGGCAGACAGAATGACATATTATAAATTGATAATAAAAAAGATATTTAATTCTGAGATACAAAGTTCTCCACCATGGTTTCATTTGAGTTAAATGCATAAAGCTGTGCATTCTGACGTCTGTAAACTAGTCATTTTGAACAAGGAATTTTTATTAATGGCTCTTCTGGGAGGAAATAGAATGCAGATTGGGGGAAGTAGAAGTTTTGTAATAGTTTTGGAGGCCACTTGAAATGATTCATACATAATTGTATTGTTTAAAAAGTCATAAATTAGTAAAACTCTGCCTTTGCAAGAAAGAGAATGTTCAAACATTTCAAACTTGTAACTGAGTGCAAAAATATTTCATGTTACGTAACTTCACTGTGCCTTTATCTGCATAAGAATTGTCTTGAGGTCTTCTGGTGCAAGGTAGGCTGGAATATACAGAACACATTGGAAATTGAGCCAGGGCCAGCAGCCGGCGTGCTCTGCTGAGCTGCCCGGCCATAGTTTAAAAAGGGACATTTCAGGAGAAGTTGTTGATGTGCTAATCTCTTGTGATGATTGTTGCCCTAATGTAGAGGTCCAAAAGTTCTCTATGGGTGAAGAACTGTCAAAAGAGAATATCTTTATCTATGGCTTTTCATTTAGCTGGGTTAAGATAGCACCATTTGGTGACCTGGTTTAAACATTAGTCCAAGTTAAAAAGCTGTATGCAGTTGAAGATCACACAAACTGAAAATACCTTGCTTCCCTTTTTTTTTTTTTTTTTTGCAATGACATGAAAGTTCTATAAAGTTCAGATTTTAGTGTTCGTAAGTAAAGTTTTATTGTAACAAAGCCTGCTCATTCCTTTACAGATTGCCTGTCTTTCTGCTGTAGTGGCAGAGTTGAAGAGGGACAGGAAAGCATGGCCCACAAAGGCTAAACTAGTCCTCTGGGCCTTGTAAAAAAAGTTTATGGAAGTAGCTTAAAGAAGGAAGAATGTATTTTGGCTCATGGTTTGCAAGGTTATATAGTTCATCATGATGGGGAAAGCATGACAGTTCATGGCTCTGTGTGCACGTGTGTGTGTGTGTGTGTGTGTTCTCACATGGTTCCCAACTAGGAAGGAGAGAGAGAGAGAGAGACCCAGAGCTGCTCTCTTACCCTCAGAGGCCTGTACGACAGTGAAGTCTCAACCAGTGCCCCCCAGCTGAGAGTAAGTGTTCAAACAGGAGCTTGTGGAGCCAGACTATCTCAATGAAGCCTTTTTGAGAAACTGCTTCTCCTGAGAACTACCTCTAGGTAGTGTATCCTACTGTGTGGCCTTGGCACCCAAGTCAATCATTTGCCTCTTTGGAGGCTTTTTCTAGGCACCTGCTTTTTCTGCCCCATTGGTCAGAATGTCTGACTTCGTGCACTCTCAAGTTCTCAGACTAGCATTGTTCCTGCCGATGGGAAAACAGGCTTGTTTGGAGTGTTAAGGACAGTGGGTGTACGTTTTCTGTCTTTGCTGGTAAGTAATTGTTTGTGTGTGTGTGTGTGTGTGTGTGTGTTCTTCTAGCGCAGTCACTCAAGAGGCAGCTGGGAGTTCACGTGCAGTAGAGTGTAACCTATGTCATCTAACATATACAATAACAATTCATAGAAATGTTTTTTTTAAGATTTTATTTATTTCTTTTATACATGAGCGTTCTATCTGCATATGTGCCTACATGCCAGAAGAGGGCATCAGATTTGAGTATAGATGGTTGTGAGCCACCATGTGTTGTTGGGAATTGAACTCAGGACCTATGGAGGAGCAGACTGCCCTTATCCACTGAGTCATCTCTTCAGCCCAACTCATAGAAATACAAATAATTTATCTTACACTTGGTAGAATATTTGCTATGAGCTTCAAGGCTTTCACATAGGTTATTTCATTTAATTTTTTAATTATTTATTAAATATATGTTTATTATTATATATTATTATATAATATATAATATATAATGACAATTATATATTATTTTATAGTTATATATTATACAATATATTATAATTATGTAATATATAATTAATAATAATTATATATTAATATATTTATTGTTATTTATTAAATATATGTTATTTCATTTAATTTTCTTTGCATTGGTGTGGGATCCCCTGGAACTGTTACAGACAGTTGTGAGCTGCCATGTGGGTGCTGGGGATTGAACCGAGCCCTCTGGAAGGGCAGCTGGTGCTCTTATGCACTGAGCCATCTCTTTAGCCCAACTCATTTAATTCTTTCTAATTGCTACTTTTATTTCATTTGTGCGTGTGCTCCACAGGCTGACTTCAGTTACCGTCCTCACTTGCCTTCCACCTTAGTTTTGCAGACAAGGTCTCTCCCTGAACCTGAGCTTTCTGATTGTTAAGGCCGCCTGGCCAGCAAGCCCCAGCTGACAATCCAGGTGCCTGTTATTTACTGCAGCCACAATTTTATGTGGGTCCTGGGCATCCGAACTCAGGACCTCATGTTTGTGTGGAAGCACTTCACTGACCTAGCCACCTCCCGGGCCTTCCCTCGCTTAGTTTTTACCACACCATCTTGAGGTGGGTATGTTTGTTCAGTTGCTCCAGTGTTAGATTCCTAATTTAGTTTGCTGCTGTATTCATTAAAAAGAAAAACTGCTTAATTATTTCTGCTGACCCTCCGGAGCCCTGCAACCCTCTTCTTGTCATGCTACTGTCTTCAGGGCACAGTGAAATGCCCCATTTACCACCCGACTCAGCAGTGGGAGATGCGGTATTATTCCAGCAAAGGCAGGCCTTGCCTGCCACTCTCTTCCCTTTAAATGAACATTAAATATATTATTTTTGAAATGGTGGTACCTGTACAGGTGACACAATTCAGACAAAAGCATGCTGCTGTGAGATGGACCTGGCTTCACTGTGCCTCCCCAGGGTTCATTACTGCAGCCCTGGTCTCTCTCCAGTGTGGCTGCGTCTTTGGGGTAGTGGGGCTGTTCAAAGGTTCGCGTCCTGGGAGGTCCTTAGGTGGCGCCTCAAGGGAATGAGGTAGTTCTTTTGGGACACAGTAGCTCTTGCCAGACTGAGTGAATGAGTGACTACAGAAGCTCGAGGCCCGTATTTCTGTGGCTTCCTGTCTGGCCCTTCCTCTTGCACAGGCTCCTGCCATTGTGATTCTGTTCCCATGAGGTCCTCACCAGAGCCCAGCTGATGCTAATGGCCTTGAACTTCTAGAACACTGGAGTGTATCAACCACTTTTTAAAAATACAGTTTCCCAGGCTCAGATATTTTATCAAAGTAACAAGAATTGTACTGATGGAAATAAGTCAGTGAAAAGAAGCCTTCCATTGCTCCTGGAACCCCATTTCTCTTCCCAAAGGGAGACCTCTATTGCCACTTATATAGTCTTCTAGAGTTAATTTCTACATATACAGTTTACACATATGTATGTATATGCATGCTTCTTCTTCTTCTTCTTCTTCTTCTTCTTCTTCTTCTTTAGGTTTTTTTCGAGATAGGGTTTCTTTGTGTATCTTTGGCTGTTCTGGACTCTCTTTGTAGACCAGGCTGGCTTTGAACTTACAGAGATCTGATTGCCTCTGCCTCCTGAAGTGCTGGGATTACAGGTGTGTGCTACCACTCCTGGCTGTGTGCATGCATGCTTCTACATGCAAGTTAGCTGTGAAATTTTTTTTCATAATTGTGACATTATTTTACATTGACTTTTCTCTCCTGCAAGGTCTTAGAGATTGTATAATTCATTTGTCTATAAGTTTGTCTTTTCATAGTCTCATTTTGTGAGTGTACTGACCTTAAAAAAAAAAACAAAACACTTTCTCATTTATGAACATGTACCCTTCCCTTTCCGCACTTATTTGTTTGTTTGTTTACTTATGTTGCAGTGCCAAGGATTGTCTCAGGGCCTTACACATGCAAGCACTAGACAGCCTCCCCCTGACCTAAGGACCTCCCAGGAGAGGAACCTTTGAACAGCCCCACTACCCCAAGACGCAGCCGCACGGGAGACCAGGGCTGCAATATTGAACGCTGCAGAGGCACGCTTGAAGCAGGTCCACCTCACAGCAGCGTGCTTTCATTCGGTTGAACTGTGTCACCTTTTCAGAAATAGTAAGAGAGAGGTAACCTGTATCTCCAGCCCTCCACTTCTATTTTTCGGTTCTAGAGAGGGCTTTGTGGACACTACCATGTGTGTCTGAACCACAGTTTCCTTTCTAGACTCCAAAAGGCTATCAGAAGATAAATGCATTCTTAATTTGATACATTATTGCTTGCGGTTGCCTTTCATGGCGGTTGTATCAATTTATTATCCCAGGAACCCATGAATTGGTGCTTGTTTCCCACACTTTTGCCCAACATCATTTTTGGAAAGATTTGATGTTTATAGTGGACATGAGAAGGACAAATTAATACTACAATGAAATAGCATTTTTCATCTTTTATGAAAAACGAGTGGGCTTGAACTTTTTCCCCTGCTTGTTAAAAGCCATTTGAGAAACAGAGGAGGCAGAAACTTGAGGTCAAGAAGCAGCTTGGTGGGTTCCCAGGGTGGGGTCGCCACCATCCAGCTGTTAGTGCAGGTCAGAAGGGCAGTGGGGGGGGCACTTGCAGCGTGAGCCTGGGGAGGCTGGCGGCCTCCTTGAACTGTGGGACCCCGCTGGTTAAAGAGCTGGACTGTGTTCCGGCCGCCCTGCCCCTGCCCTGGAAAACTGGAGAGAGTGGGAAAAGCCACTGCTGCCAGTGAAGAGAGGTGCGAAGGTCAGGGAGAACCTGATGCGGCGTGCGCTCCAGGACACTGAACTCAGAAGCTGAGCACAGTGCAGAGGAGGTTGGAAGGATGAGGTAAAGCTGTCTGACCTGCTGCAGTGAGGGTCAAACTGATGGGCAGGACCACAGCAGAGCACAGCTGGAGAAGACAAACCAGAGGAAGAGATAGATTCTTACGGACAAGCTCAAGAAGGCAGAGACGCCGGAAGAGCTGGCTGAGGGAGTGGCAGCCAAATTGCAAAAGATGACTGGTGGCCTGGGACACAGGCACAGAAGAGGAGCCCCTCACTCAGGAAGGATGCTAGACTGCCTCTGCTTCTCCTCTGTCTGGCCAGGCTTCCTGAGGCTAGTCAGCTAGAAACTGACTTCGGAACCGAGTTGATCTTTCACTAGAATGAGGCTTTCTCTCTTCTCTCTACCATACACACCTCATGTCATTCTGACTAGCCTACTCAGCCTCGTTTTTCAAGAACCCACTGGGATGGAGGCCGAGCACATTTGGGAACAACACTTAAGGGACTGTGGGCAGCATGTCCAGTATCTTTAGAAGCATGTTATGATGTACATGATTTGTAATTACTTTTTGTTGCTATAAGCAGCCATTTGTGAGACTCTACATAATTGCATGGCTCTTGCAAGCAGCAAACTAATCCCTTTCTGCCTTGGGAAGGTAGGGTTTTATTTATTTATTTATTTTTATTGTCTAATGCAAAGTACCTTCCGCATAATGGAGGAAGCGGTCATGGAACTGCCTTGCTGAGTTCCAGATGTAGTCTAGGCAAAGACTTCACCAAGGCATCAGTCAAACCTGAAGGGCAGTGCAGGAGGGCTAGCCTCTTCCAAAATAGCAACAGAACAGCAGAATAAAAGAAAGCATTGCACTGTGAAGGTTTTCAGCTGTAGATATCTTTAGGCAGCTTTATCTTTTGGTTGATTGTTTGGGGAGGGGCAGGCATAGAGGCCAAATCGTCTTTGTAATTCTTTTCGTTTCCAAGCTAAAGGTAAACAGTGGAATATCATCACCTAAATCTTGGTATTAGAGACACAGATTTTCTTTTCTCTTTATTTTTTTAATTTTTATTTAACTTTTATTAATTACACTTTATTAATTTTGTATCCCCCCATAAGCCCCTCCCTTTCTCTTTATTTTTAAATTAACATTAAGCATCCATTTTGAGAACTTCTGCATGCTTCTGCCTATGTGGAGATAGTTTGTGGTTTAAGCCATCAATATGATAAATTTTACTAGTAATGAGTTTCCTAACTTTGAGTTTGGGTCTGAAGCTCCTTAGAAATGTATATGGCTAGATTCTGGTGAATCTAGTGTTAATATTTTATGACACCTCACCCCCACCCTCCAGTGCCTACGACCAAATGTAGGGCCTTGGGAGGTAAGTGGTTTTTGTTGTTGTTGTTGTTGTTTTTTTTTTTACCTCTGGGCTTTGTCCCCAAGCACCTACTGGGTGTGGTTTAATGAGAGCATTTACATCCCCAGTGTTTCTGAGAGTGTTCTAATCCTGACACTCCTCCCCAGGGCTCTGTCTACCGGATCATGGTGGTAATCTTAGAATTTGTGTTTCTCCATCTTTCTGTCATTCAGGAGAAGCTTGGTTCCTCAGAGATGTGTGTGTTGCAGCTGGGTGGAGTTGTGTCCTGGGTTTGATCTTGAACTTGTTAGGGATGTGTGGGGGAGTGCTCTTGCCCTCTGCTATGTGGTGTTCCCCTGTTCTCCTTTAAAACTCACTTCATTGCTGGCTTCGCCTTTCCCCCTTTCCCTGGTTAGGCTACTTGGTTGTTCAGTTACTTGTGGTATCTTTCTAAAATGACCACCATCTCTTGGATATTTGGGTAGTAACAGCTTTTTTCCTCTGTCGATTATTTTTTTTTCACTTTTTGCCTTTATTTGTGCTTTGATTTTCATTTTCATTTTTCTTTTTTGAGAAAGGGTCTCTATAGCCCAGCTCTCCTGGAACTCTCTCTGTCGTCAGACTCACAGAGATCCGCCTGCCTCTGCCTCCCAAGGGCTGGGATTACATGTGTGTGCCACTTTGTAATCCCATCTGGCCTTCCACTTTGACTTTCAGTTTTTTTTAAAATTTAATCAATGGTAATTTCAGATTATGTTTTCATTATTACATTTTATTCATTTATTCATTTTTATTTTAATTATAAGGATGATTTACTTGTTTAATATTAAAAAGTTAGTTTAATGTACTTCCAAAAAAGGTTTATTTATTCTTATTTTATGTGTATGGGTGTTTTGTATATATATATATATATATATATATATATATGTGCAACACATGTATATTTGATGCTGGCAGAGGCCAGAGAACATTGTGGGTCCCTGGAACTGGAGTTACAGATGGTTGTGAGCTGCCATGTAGCTGCTGGGAACTGGTAGCGTATCCAGTGCCCTTAACTGACGAGCCTTCTCCAGCCCCTTTATTGTATTTTTAAAAAGACATTTTTATTTTCAACTGTGTATATCTAAAAATTCAAAGAGGTTTAATTGACTGCTGCACTGTTCAGAACTCGGTGTAAACTCTGTTATGTCTGGTTCTGCCTCCCTGCCCTCATACAGCTTTGAGTTGAAAATCTTCCCTGTCCAACTTAGTGTGCCTTTTTAGGATTTGTTTTAACTTCAAAATAGAAGCTGCAGCCTATTTATCTTCAGTGTTCCAGAAGAACTCATGCTCAGGTTCTTTTGTCTAGGGTAGGAAGGAGTAGGGCCATTCCACCTTCCTAAGAGCACAGCGAGACAAGCAGGCTCTGCGTGCCCACTGTTGCTGAGACAAACGCTGCCCTTCCCAGGCCTGCCCCAGGCTGGGACCAGGTACTGCACTAAGGTGAGGCAGTTCTCTGCCACTCCTGCCGTGGAGGTCAGCATTGCCTGACTTTCAGAACGGAGCTTCCCTGTGAATTTGGCGGCCCAGGGTCCGGGGTTACCTAACCTGTCAGCCTTAGGTGTTGTTCCTCAGAAGCCACACAGTTTGTCTTTTGAGACAGGTTCTCCCTCTGGGACCTGGGGCACCCAGATTAAGCAAGGGTGTCTGGCCTGTAATCCCCAGATACCTGCCTGTTCCTGCCTTCCCAGAGGCAGGATTATAAACACATGCCTCTGTCCATCTTCTTAAGTGGCTGGTAGGGACTGAACTCAGGCCCTGAGGTACGTTATCATCAGAGCCATCTCCTCAGCCCCTCATTTGTATTTTGCATGCGGTACAAGAGTGCATGGGTATATGTATGTTGCATGTCTGCTACTGGTTGCTGTGTAACAGCTCGCTTCATTGCGGCTTCTGTGGGTTCTTAGCGGCTGTCCTCACTGCACATCTGTCTTCTGAAGGCTGTACCATAGTTGTCTTGTCACGGCGGCCTTCTCAGTGCCTGTGGAGCAAGCACCCTCAGTGCTTTCCGGCTCTGCGTTCTCTGCACCTGCTGTCTATCCCCGTTCTGTGGCTTTAAGACAAAGTGCTATCTTCTCCACTTTTCTCCTGGCTCAACCCAGTTGTTTCCCCTATGAGAGCATGCCTCATCTGTCTTTTTGGGGTTGGGTTTGGTTTTTGGCCATGTCTCTCACCACAGCACAACGTAAAATAGACTATGTCCTCATGCGCCACGTCCAGAGGCGTGCCGTGTTCCTCTGCTCTTTCCTGGACGATTCTTCTTCTGATTGCCCATGAAAAGGTTGCCTCAGTTTTGCACTGTATAAGATAGCTCTGTGGGTAAAAGTGTTTGTGGTTCAAGACTGACTTCTATCCCTGGAACCCATGTAAAAAAGATGGCTGGCACACAACTGCAATTCTAGCACTCCTATGGGAGAAACAAGGTGGAATGAGAGAACGCACTCCCAAAAGTTGTGCACAGCATGTATGTGCTCATACTCACACACACCATACCCCCCCAAAATAATTAAAAAACAAAACTAAGAAGCAGTACTAGCGGCGCTTGATAAGTATTTATTGAATGAATTAATGAATAAATTAATAAATGTATTTTTGTCCTCCTTTGAGTTTCTTTCAGGACATTCTGTGTTGAGATCGTATGCTTTCCTCAAACACCATGTTTTAAAATATTCTCAGCCAATAGACATGGTTCACACAATTTGAACATCTTAAGCATTTTTGTCAGGTGTATTAGTGATTGACCGAATTGCCTAAGAACGTGATTACCTAGGGGAAGTGCAAGGAAAAAGATTGGAAAGTTTGAATTATAACTTGGACTCCATCTGGCTAAAAGATGCAACCTGGTTTCTGCTAAGGGGATCCTCTGTGACCAGAGGAATGAATTCTGCTTTTTCTTGTGACTCTAATCCTGTAAGATCACTTTCAGGTTGGGGACACCAGTTGCCTGGAACTCATTCGGAGGTAGAGGGTTGGTGATGGGGCTGGAGCATCTGCAGGAGGAGGCGTGGTCGGGGAGGGTCACCGGCCCTGAGGCGCTGCTTCACTGGGCGTGTGGGGGCATCTTGTAACTAGATGATCAAATCTTACCATCTGGACCAAGACGCTCCAGGGATGGAAAAAGATACATTAATAATTATGTTGAGGTGACGGTGGAGAGTAGGATTAGGTCACCTACTTAAATATTCTTCACATGTTTGAAAGTCCGTCATGTGAACAAAAGCCTAGACTCCATCTGTGGGAGAGACAGGGCCAGGGGACACAGAGCAGCGTGTGCTTCCTTGGAGTCTGGCGGTTGTTGGAGAGTGGAGGGGTCTTCCTCACGGGGTGGTTTGCTGCTCAGTGGATGCTGTGGATGCTGAGGCTTTGCATCACGCGTCCCTGAGGCCTGGTGCTGTGCAGGTCCAGTGACCTCATCTGCCCCAGTCTGTCAGATGCTGTGTGCGTGTTCTTTCCGAGTGTTATGTAGATGCCTGTTTTCTTGTTAAGTGTAGCTGTAGCTCAGCCTTTTGTGTAAGCCTGGTCTTCCACTACTGAAGGTTAGGCTTCACTTCTTTGAGGGCTTGTATGAAAGGCCTATCTCTCCAGTCATCTGATCTCTGGTGCCAGCTGCTGCCTCTGTCTATTCTGTATTATGCATAGACCGTTCCTCCTCATTCAGTAGAGTGCAGGGCTGTTTTGTTTTTTAAACCCTTTCACTACCTTTGTCTTCTTGTCTGAAGATTTCTAAGTACAGGTTCTATTGCTTCCTGCTGCTGCTCTGTGGTTTGGTAACAGGTCCCTCTATTCTTACATAGCCTTCTGTGTTTATTTGTTTTGTGTGTGTCACTTTTCCTGCTAAACAAAAGATGTTTTGCTTTCCATGACAGAACAATCTTTTACACTGAAAGGGATACAAACTTTGGGTCTGTCCACTTGCTGCTGTAGGCACCATGGCCATGCCTTGGCTTCTACCAGGCATCAGAGATCTGTTTGATCCTTTGGTGCTTTGTTCAGTTCTCTGTAGAACTCCAAGAGGCAGGTATGCCTGTTTCTATTTACTGAGGAGGTGTGAAGAGGTGATCTGTCTGAGGTGACCCGGTCAGTAGGTGTCTAAGGGTCTCCCAGCCCGGGTCTCTGTGCACGCACACACTTCACTGGTGTCTGGATGCTGACAGCCTGTGAGACATCATGCCCATTCCTGTCTGCTTCTCCAGATCATGAGACATTAGCTTTCTCTACAAATGCACCTTATTGTGGGCAGTTCTCTGTTCCTTGTTGATATCTCATTTGAGTCGGCTACAACGCTCAAGGAGTTGGGAGTCTGGCTTGATAGGAAGGCACAGTCTAGTAGTTCTGTCATAAGCTTCATTAGTAGCTAACGGGGATGTGATGGTAACGTGTTAGATGGCACTTGAGTTACTCTTGGAGTCAGGGAGGCCCTCCTGGGGTTCAACAGGTACCATTTGTGGGGTCTGTAGAGATGGTTCAGTGGTTAAAAGTATACTGCCCTGGTAAAAGACCCAAGTTTTGCTCTCACCCACATGAGGTGGCTCACGAGTACCTACAATTCCAGTCTCAGGAGAGCTGACTTCGTCTTCTGGCCTAGCCACTGTACTTAGGTGTACCACTGACACAGTTTAAAAACAAACCTTTGATGCTAAGTAAAAACCACTCACATGGAAACTTGGGGATGGTGGGAGGAGCTAGAAAGTGGCTTGGACAGGCTCAGAAGGAAAGAACGTGTGCAAACTTTCAAGGTGGGGAGTTCGGAGAAACTCCCCACCTTGAAAGTTTACAAAGGGGTGGGTGTGGGCAGCAGTTGGGCTTGCTGCTGGATTAGACACATAGGAAGAGTTAGCTCAAGCTCTTGGTGGTTTATTCTTGCAGATACATCTTTGCCTGCTTTCGATTTGTTTGTTTTTGACTAGGTGTTCCAGTTTTGTGCTGTTGCTGTGATAAAACACCAAAAGCTTACGCTTCTAGGTTATTATCTGTCATTGATAATTACTGTGATAAAACACCAAAAGCAACTTGGGAGGAGCTTACACTTCTAGGTTACTATCTGTCGTTGAGGGAAGCCAGAGTGGGAAATGCAGTGGAATCTTGAAGGCAGAAACCACAGGAGGATGTTGTTTGCTGCTTCATTCACAGGCACATGCATAGCCAGACATCTCACATAGCCCAAGACCAAATGCCTACGGGTGGTGCTTTCCACAGCAGGCCGGCCCCCCCTGGTTACTACATCAGTTAGTAACCAAGGCAGTCTACCACAGGCCTGCCCAGTCTGATCTAAGCAATTTCTCAGTTGAGGCTTCTTCTCTCAGATGAACACTCCTCCATTGCTGCTGGGAGTGCAAACTTGTACAACCATTTTAGACATCAATCTGGCACTTTCTCAGACAATTGGGAACAGTGCTTCCTCAAGTCCCAGCTAAACCACTCCTGGGCATTTACTCAAAAGATGCTCAACCATACAACAAGAATATTTGCTCAACTGTGGTCATAGCAGCTTTGTTCATAATAGCCAGAATCTGGAAACAACCTAGATGCCCCTCAATGGAAGAATGGATATAGAAATTGTGGCACATTAACACAATGAAATACTACTCAGCTGTTAAAAACAAGGAAATCATGAAATTTGCAGACAAATGGATGGAACTAGAAAAGGTCATCCTGTGGGGTAACCCAGAATCAGAAAGACATTCATGGTATATAATGACTTATAAGCAGATATTAGCCATACAGGATAACCATAACCATATTACAGTCCACAGACCTACAGAAGCTAAATAACCGCGAAGACCCTAGGGAGGATACTTAATTCTCACTCAGAAGGGTAAACAGTATACAAGCTGGTGGTTGAAGAGCGGGAACAGGATGGGAGCCCATCATCAATGTCCTCTGAAAGGATCCACCCAGCAGGGGATGGAAGCAGATGCAGAGATTCACAACTAAGCTTTGGGCAGAGCGCAGGGAGTTGTTGGAAAGAGTGACGGTAGCAGACGTCAAGTTGACAAGTGAGGCTAACTAGCCAGGACGCTAGGTAAAACAGTTATATAACGTGACGTGCAAAAGCTTCTAATGTGTACGGCAGCGTTGCAAACTTCCTACGAGTTTCTTTGCCTTAAGGTCACTCTACTTAACCATTCTTGCGTGGCCTTCCATAGAGGTTTCATACACTGATAGGCACACTCATTGGTATATATTTTTTTCTCATCTTTTAAAAACCCCATAGGAAATATTAAACAGACAGTTTTTCTTCACTTCATAAACTTAACATTTTGGATACCATTTCAGGTCAATATAAAAAGATTTATTTTATTCTTTTGTTTGTTTGTTTGTTTGTTTGTATTCTTTCAAAACAGGGTTTCTCTGTGTAGGTAGCCTTGGCTGTCCTGGACTCGCTTTGTAGACCAGGCTGGCCTCGAACTCACAGAGGTCCGCCTGCCTCTGCCTCTCCAGATGCTGGGATTACAGGCATGCCGCACCATGGCTGGCTTATTTTATTTCTTTTTATGGCTGTGTTATATTTTCTTACAAACATGTACTTTATCTAGCTAATTTACTACTATTTAAATAATTTAGCTAATGAATTTATGGGAAGTGGAAATGAGTTGAGGAGGAGGTATAGTGTAGTTACTAGATTCTAGTGGGAGGTAACTAATAAGCTATGTCAGTAGTTCAGGTGTCGATAAGACCTGAATTCAGATGTAGCAATGCAGGTGGTTCCAGAGAGAACAAGCTAGACACAGGTGAAAACAGAATGAACCAGGGACTGAAAAGGAGTCAGAAGATTAGAACATATTGCCAAAGTTAGTATGAGGCCAAGCAGAGCAATTCATTCAGAAGCTGAGAGAAGCTAGTTTGAGTCAGTCAGCTTAGAAAGGAGTTTGAGCCAGAATAGCTGAGTTGAACCGGCCAGCCAGAGTTCAGAAAGAACTGGAAAGGGTGAGCTTATTCAGCAAAGTCCCAGAGGCTGAAAACATCCTAGGCCTAGATTATATTGTACTGAGGCTAGAAGCTTCCAGGACTAGGCTTAGGTTAGATGACAATTGCATCAGGCAAATAAAAGATACAAGGCTACTTTATTAATTCAGTGATATCTTACACACACACACACACACACACACACACACACACACAAGTGTTTTTAATCCATATTTTTTCAATAACAAACTTTAGACTCATTGAATTGTGGTTAAAATATGAGAAACTTCAGGGTGTGATAACTTATGCCTTTAATAACAGCATTCAGGAAACAGCCAGGTGGATCTCTGTGAGTTTGAGGGTAATGTGTTCTACATAGTTGAGTTCCAGGCCAGCCAGGGCTACATAGGTAGTTTTTGTTTAAAAAAAAAAAAAAAAGAAAGAATCTGTGTATGCTTATTAATTAAAATATTATATCTAATTCACATACATATACATGCATATCTACATATCTGTGTTTTTTGCATATATATAGACTTTCAAAGTATGGCTGTACTCTGTTAGTACTGATTTTTTTTTTATACCACAGAAGAGAAGAGGTGAGAGTAGGTGGGCTAGAGGCATTTAATGCCAAGATATATGCCCCTGCCCTGACATGTGCTTATGGAGGAGAGAAGGGCAGAGGAAGCAAAAGCATCCCGGCACCCAGCAGGCGCTCTTGAGGGCTCGCAGGGCATCAAGGTAAGCATGTGAAAAAGCTGTGTGGCAGAGGTAAAGCCTAGTAGATGGATTCCTTCCATTCAGATTTCTAATTTAATAAAGTGCTTCATTTTAACTTCATTAAAACTGAATTCTTTTCCACAATTCAGTCTACAAAAAATCATGTAAGTCAGGCACAAGATTTGGATTAATTTTTGACCCAAGATGATACACTGATGGAGAGTAAATGCATGGTAGGTGTTCAGCATCCATCCTAGTCACTGGACCACTGTAACTCGGGGAAGCAGTCCTCTTGGAGAAGAGCAAAGCTAAACCCTGGTGGGGTAATGTGTGCCCTAGGTAGGGAGGAGCTGGCAGCCAACAAGGTGTGACACAGCCGTGTCAGTAGACAGCTTAATACACATTTGCCATTCGGGCCAGCATGCCACTCTAGGGCTTTCTTTGAGGAAAATTGCAACATACCCCCTTCACTTATTGGATGGACAAACAAACTGACATTCCTACAGCAGAACACTGCTCAGAGGAAAAAGGAACAGACGCCTAATGCATGCAAAGGTGTGGATGAGTCTCTGCATTCTGCTAAGAGTTTCTTAGCCCCCAGTCCTTTAAGATACCTCTTCCCATCCTCTATGGAGTCGTAACAGAATAGCTACATAACCCTTTGTGTGTAGCCCTCTTTTGGAGGACCCATGCTGAGGCAGTATCTCTGTAACCAGCTCTCCTTCCCGGAAGCCGTATCCCGTTCCTTCGCCTATTGAGGATGCCTGGCCTAAGTGGAAGGCCACTTCAGATGACTCTATAGGTATAACTCAGTGTATGGGGCAGTCTTGCAAAGCCCTCAGATGGTTCAGTATCTGCCACGTGCAAAGATGCAGGGACTTTTGGAGGTGTTGAAGACCTCCATATCACAATTGTAGTGATTGTACAACCCTGTACGTCAGTCAGAGTTGATAGACCTACGCCTCAGAACTGACTGATGAGGGAGGGCCCAGCCCATTGTGGGTGGTGCCACCCCAGGCACATGGTCTTGGGTTGGGATAAGAAAGGTAGTTGAATGTGAGCCTGGGAGCAAGGCAGTATGCAGCACTCCTTGCTGAACTCTGCATCAGTTCCTGCCTTTAGCTTTCCGCCTGACTTCCTGCCCTAACTTCCCTCAGTGATGAACTGTGACCCATAAGCCAAATAAACTCTTTTCTTTCCAAGTTGCTTTTGGTTTTGGTATTCACATAGTTACAGAAACCAGACTAGGACAATGAATTTTATGACAGTTATACCCAAATAAGCCTGACTTTCACATAGATAGTTTCTTGAATCTAAAAGAATGGTTATGAGGACCACAAACCACTGCATGAGGAATATTCAGCTTGACTTAAAATCTGCTACTTTAAATGTTGACACATTAGAATTTGATAATATGAAGTCTGCACATATTATGTTCCAACTAGGAAAACCTTAACATTTGCCCTTGGGCAGGGTATGAAACTTGGGCAAGGAACAATGAGGTAGCGTTAATGGGGATTGTTCAGGAAGTTCAGAGGTCCCAAAGCCCCCCCCACGCCCCCCAACAGGCGAATCTACATCAGTCAGGACTGGAAGTCCTAGTTTTTCCTTGGGATCGACTAATACTGACTTGAGACTGAGTCTGTAGAACGAGGAAAAGCGGTGGAAAGTTGCCTGCTTCTCAGTAGGATCTGAGTTCTATGTCATTCTGACTTGCCAATGGAAAAGAACCTTTTTATACTAAAACCGTGTCCTTGTGGCTAAGGCTGACCGCAGGCTCTAACTGAAGCATGCTATCTTGCGTGGAGAAGCCAGGTAGTAGAAATACAGGTTCTGCTTCTAGAGCTGCTGTCTCAGGAATTTGAAAAGGTCAGTGTAGCCAAGAAGTGGAGTTCCCTCCCCCTCAAGAGTTCTTTTGTGTGGTCACTGTGTGGCAGTGATTCCGGGCCAGCATGTTACCTTTCTGTTACAGTAGTAACTAATGAACTCCTGTACCTCAGAATCTAAGGAAGACAGGCTGACTGCTAACACCAGGGGTCTAGTCAGTCCCCAGCATATTTACAGCATGCTGGGGCCGGGGGCCAGTTAGTGAGTACAGATGAAACTGTCTTCAGTGTATGTGAAACCTTAAGCTCCCGTATTTGACGCCTGCCACCCTCGACACAGTCTGACTGGCCTCAGAGGAGGGCAGTGTCTGTCAGCTTTCCATATTGAAAACCAACTCTTCCTCTTTCTCTTTCCATACCGGTCCCTGGAAGAGAGCCCCTGTGCAGGCTTACGGGCTCTTCTTCCATGCCGGTGGAGTACGGGCACTGAGCCACGGCCGTAGACAGTGGAACGCAAAAATGATAAGAGCTTCAAAACTGAAATCCTGAGCAATAAATTTAACTGCGCATGCACACAGATGCTGTGCTCTGAAAAGGCCACAATGCCGATTAAAAACGAGGTTCAAGGCAAATGTGAACAAGTGTGAGGTGGCGTCTAGTTCTGGGAGTGCAGCCGAGTCAGCAGACTGCTTGTCCTGCATGCACAAAGCTCTGAACTGTGTAAACCAGGCTTGGGAGCACACTTGGGCTGCCTCACCACCTGGGAGGTAGAGGCTGGAGGATCAGCAGTTCAGGGTCATCCTAACCTCCATAGCACATTTGAGGCCAGAATGGGAGGCTTTGCCTCAACTAGATAGATGGATAGACAGACACACAGACTGATAGGGAAATCTCGTTGTGAACTGCAGTAATAGGCATGTTTGAAATGTCACTTATTACCTTGTCCCTCACTGGCTGTCTGAAAGCAGGATGGGTCACCACGAGATCTTCTGGATTCACCCACGGAGTCTGGCTAGGGCTCATGCTATGAATTGCTACGGTCTCATCCAGAGCACGGGCTGGACTTGAGCCAGCACTATTTCCCCAGTCACACAAAGGGCACGAACTTCATTACGTTGGACTGAGCAACTTTTCTTGAATGGATTATTCATGACTATCAGCTTAGTGAAAGACAGCACACTCATCTTTGTTGATAGTAATAAAAAAGGTAATACCTTCCAAAAATGCCATTTTTCCCCCAAAGTGATTTGCTGCAACTCCAATAAAAATGTCAACACAGTGCTGTGGGTGAAGCCTAGTGGAGGGTGCTTTCCTAGCTTATGAGAGAGGACTGGGTTTGCTCCAGTATCCTCAAAACCCAAAACCATCTTCTGAACAGCCTCAGGGGAGTTCTTGTACATAGGCACATGCTGATTCTAAAATTTATGTGACAAGCCAGCGTCAGTGGGGTGGAAGAGAAAACAGTTTCATAAAGGAAGGATGAAGCTGGCAGGCTTGTATGCTCCAGGCATGACTAGTGGCTTTAGAAACTCGAGCAGTCAGGATTGTCCAGAAAAGCAACGTGTACACACAAACGGAAAATGGATATGTACGTTTATGAATTTGGACCACACAACTGTGGAGTGTGGCCTGTACAGATGGACAGTTAAACGGTCGGGACAATTGAGCGGTGCCTCCTGAAAGACATGTTCACGTCCTGTACAGAAGTTAAAACAAGATGATTCCCAGCTCAAATCACCAGATTACAGAACACTGAGAGAAGGTATTTATGGCCTCCTAGTGTGAAGAGTTCTCAGATACGCCACCAAGTGCCCGATTCACTTAAAAAGCTTTGGCCAACTTAAATGCTTTCAGGAGGAGATTCTGCCGAGAGTGAGGCTGAGCACACAGTCTTATCTGCAGCCATTTGTTTCCCTTTCCCTCACAGTTCTAGCTGACTGTTTGTTTGCTTATCCCATTATTGGCCAGACTTATTGATTCTTAGGAGTTCCTCATATGGTTTAGAAATTTCCCCTCTAGGTTCTTTGTGCTCCGAAATCTGTTTAGTTTCTGGCCCTTTTCTGTCTGCCTCTGTCCCCCGCTTCTTCCCTCCCTCTGTCCTTTGCCTCCCATCTCTATGGAGTCACATTTTGGTTGTTTGAATTATTAATTTTATTTATGTGTATGAGTGTTTTGCTTGCATGTATGTCTGTGTACCATGTGTGTGCCTGGTGACCACAGACGTTGGAAGAGGGTGTTGGGTTCCCCCAGAAAATAGAGTTATGGAAGGTTTTGATCCACCATGGAGGTGCTGAGAATTGAACCGAGTCCTCTGGAAGAGCAGTGAGTGCTTTAAACTACCGAGCCATCTCTCCAGCCCTGGGTGTCTTTGTTTTGTTTTTAAATGTGTACCAGTTCATGCCATCAGACTTATCCAGCCTCTGATTTATGATTGCTCACTTTTTTTCTTGTTCAAGATTCTTGTGTTTTAAATTCTCTTTGCAAAGATTTGAAGATTTATGTTTCACATTTGGGTCACTAACTCTTCAGGATCTGGTTTTGAGCATTGCATTTTGGACATAATGACTTTCTCTTCCCCCTCTGTGGCTCTTGTCTCAGTACCAGGTACTGAAGTGCCTTGTAGCTGGGCAGAATGACGCCACTGAACACCAGCTCCACAAGCGTTCGTCTGTGTGTGCGCATGCTTTTGTTGTTATCATTTCCTTTAGTCTGTTTAATTCAGTCTTTTACTAATGTCACATTTTCTTCAGTATTTCAGTTTTATCAGAAATCTTGACGTTTGGTAGAGAAAGTCTCCCAGATTATTTATGTGACGAAATTAATACCATTTACAGATAACGACTCTTTGTTCTTCCTTGCTTTCTCTTGATTCCTTTATTTCTTTCCATTGCTGTGCTCTTCTAGCTCAGAGCTGGAATACGGGGTTGAAGTGAACCAGTAATAAGGGTCTCTTTGTTTGGTCCAGATGGCACAGGGAGTGCTGTCAGCCTACACAGGTGTCCTGTGGGCATCCAGCCTCAGGCCAAGGAAGTCCTCTTCTGGATTTGATGAGGATCTGCTGTCACATCTGTCCCCCTCTTTATTGGCAGCATTGATTCAGCGGCTCTGGTTCCAGTGTGTGTGTGTGTGTGTGTGTGTGTGTGTGTGTCTGTCTGTCTGTCTGTCTGTCCCAAGCCTTCCCCGGTAGAGGAAGGGTGCCCTGCCCCAGCCTCAGACACGCTCATGACTGCCGTTGCCTTCTGTCTGCAGTGCACCATGAGGCATTTTTAAATAAATGGTTGCTGAATTTTATCATGAGGTTTTTTTTTTAATTCCTTTTGATATACTCACAATTGTGTGTGTGTGTGTGTGTGTGTGTATGAGAGAGAGAGACAGAGAGAGAGAGAGAGAGAGAAGGCCAAGTAATAGTAAATATATCAGTTCAGATTCCAGTGTTAAGCTGGCTTTGCAGTCTTTGGAATAACTTGAATTGGTCTTGAATTTCCAGTTTTTGTGTATTTGTTAGGTTTCAGCTCACTAGTGCTTTATTTTTCCATGTTTAAAATTCCATTGATGTGAGGTCTATCCCTATCTCAGGGTTATGTACACACACACACACACACACACACACACACACACACACATTAAAGTGGCTAATTATAAGGTGCCATTGATTATTAAGATGGATTCTGGTTTCAGAGCTGTCAATCAGTCGTTTTATTTTGTAGTTTGTATTTATGAACATATGCTTCTTGTCAGGGTTTGGCATTTGTTTATTTATATGTGAATATGTGTCTTTGTGTTTATGTGGCCATGCATGCTCTGTGAAAATGAGAGGTCAGCCTTGGTAGTCATTCTTCAGGAGCCTTCCCCTCCCCCACTTTACCAAAAGTCACTGGCACCAGAGGCACACTAGCTAGGCTAGTCTTCATGGCCAGTGTACCCAGGGAACCTGCCTGTCTCTACTTTAGTTCTGGCATTGTAGGCACACGCCACTACGCCTGGGGTTTTCCATATGTGCTGGGGCTTGAACTCGGGTCCTCAAGCTTGCAAGGCTGTTAAGACCTTCAAACCCTGGCCTCCAACTCTTTGATCCTCTTGCCTCATCCTCCTGAGGGTTTGGGTTAGAAGTGTATCTTACTGTGCCTGGCTGTGCTGTTTGTTTTCAATGTGACTTTGTGCGTTTTAGTTCTTTGAGGTCTGACAAAAGAGGTTCTTTCAGGAAGGATTTCTAGAATCACATTCTGTAGTTGAGGGTTTTTGTCTGAAAATTGTATTGTTTGTATTAATTATCGGGGATTATTCCCCCAGCTTGGTGCTTAAAGTTGGGATTAGTCTATTCCTTGGCTGTCTTCTAAAAGCCTAGGTAGGCTCACTATTGATTTCCTCTTAAGGGAGAGTCTGGTTTTTGGCATCCAAACTTAGAAGGAGGGTTTTGCTCTTAGGCTCCTTATCTTGGCCATAGCTGAGTGGGGTCCTAGAGTCATTGGGATAACTAGTGCTTAATTCAGGGCTTAGCAGATTGGTCTGCTGACCAAATTTGACCCAAGGCCTTCATTTTCTAAGTGGCATTGTAAGGGAACATAGGAGTACCTGTTGTTTTACATACTACCCGTGACTGCTCTGTTCTTCGGCTGTAACCCTGGGTAGTTGCCACAGCAACCAGCAGGGAAAGCTGAAGGTACCTGTGTGGTAAAATTTGTTGACTTCTAACTCTCTAATTTACCGACACCCTGTTGAGGTGAAAAACTTGCTTTCGGGCCCTACTTGCTTTTCTACTGTCTCCACTCTTTGAGTTCCTAGCCCAGATCTTTTTTCTTGCTAGCTCCGAGACAAAGGTTTTCATGTGTTCAGAAATGGCCCCTGCGTATGTATTTTCTAGTGTGGCCACAGGTCATTTACCGACAGGTGCTATAGTAGTGGCCGGTGGCATGAGTTGACTGAACGGCACCCCATGTTCCTTGTATGCTGACTTAGAGCAGACATGGGAGTGGGGAGCGTGGCTGCTTCCCGTGGTTGGGGTTCATGTCAGTAGCGTAGGAGCCTGAGTCAGCTCAAGCAGATGTAGGAGGGCTACATAGACAGTAGGTTTAGGAGGAGGGGCATGACTTTTTTTGCTGCCTTCCCTTAACAGGGTTCATGGTGAGGAGCGGCTCAGAGTTCTAATCCCTCTCTTAGTCCCACATGAGCAGGGTAGCGGGTGAGGACAGACTTCCCTGTGGTCGCAGTTGCCTAGAGGTTCGCATTTCATCTCTGGCTTCATTGGCTTCATCTCTAGAGCACTGGTTCATGCCCTTTAATACAGTCCCTCGTACATGGAGACCCCGAAGCATAGCATTATGTTCGTTGCTACTTCATAACTGTAATCTTGCTACTGTTCTGAGTCAAAATGTAAATATCTGATTGGCAGGATATCTGAAATCTGACCCCCCAAAGGGGTCGAATCCCACAAGTTGAGAACCACTGCTTAAGACTGTCTCAGGAGTGAGAAAATTAGGGTGTGCTCCTTGGATCTCACTCAGTGCCTTCATTCACTGAAAGCAAGCAAAGCTTGAATGGAAGTCAGTAGCGACGGTTTGATTATGTGCTGTGCTGCCGTTACAGAGTTGGGTAGCTGCTGCAGAAACTGGCCGCTTTGATGTTTGATAGCCTCTCATCCCTACCCTGTCCAAAGCTGAACTCCTGATCTGTCTCCTATGATCAGCTCTTTATCTTTCCTCTTAGTAAATACCAGCTCTATTTCACCAGACCCCAAAACATTTCTACTTCTTTATTTCCTGTTTCCATCGGCAGAGGCTCCTGAGTGACAACAAAAACAAAGTTCTGTGTCCAGGTGAGCAAGCTGGGAACTTTGTCAGTGTTAGCCATTGAAATTTTTTAATTTGTTCTGATCTTACACTGATACACTCTGTCCTAACTGGGAGAGTGTATTGTGACAAGTGTACAGAGAGAGGCAGTCACACATTTTCTGTGCACTGTGACGTAGGTATACAGGGGTACAGTTTTAATATCTTTATGAATTATACATGATGTCTTTATGTTAGACCTTTCCAAATAAGTAGGTGCCATGTAACTGCCATTCCTTTACCAGGAATTATTTATCCTACTACACACCAGGCACTGCTGGTAGGCTCAGAGCAAGCCGGCTTCGTAGAATGTGGAATACAGTAGGAGAATGCATACCCAACAGGCAAGCAGAGGCACAGCCCAAGGTGTGCTGGGAAGGGAAATACAGAGAAGGTCAGCTGATGGAGTGTAGTCCTCTGGATGAGGTGGAAGATGCTGGTTTAAAGACGTGGTAAGAAAGTGTGGATATGAATCAGGGACATTGTCTGAGGGATTCTGGAGAGATGGGACAGAACACCAAAGACAGGGCCCCTTCTGGGATGTTCTTGGTAAGGGGCCTGAGAGTGGCCCTTGGTGTTATTTATTGAGCCTTTGGAGGTGCTCAATAAATATTTGCTGTTACTGTGACACAGTTGAGTAGGCAGCACAGATTCATTTATAACGAACAAAAATTTCTGCCCCAAATAGACTTTTTGTTGTTGGACATCCCTTCCGCAGGCTCTTGTCTAACTCTGTGTCTATGAATAGATTGATGTACTGCATTGAATTTTCACTAGAGTATCTTATAGTGAGCTCACAAGGCTGGTGTGTGTGTGTGTGTGTGTGTGTGTGTGTGTGTGTGTTCAAGTACTTTCAGATAAGGAACAAGCTTTTTCTCTCTGTCTTCCTACTCTTCTAAATATCCAGTTTTGTCTTCCTTTAAGTACTACGTGTGTGCTTATTTTAATGTTGAGATGATGTTTAAGTGGTGGCTTGGGGAGTGTGCCCTGCCTGTCTTGCGGATGCATTCCTTGCCCTTGGCACACTCCCCGCCTGCATCACTCTGAGCAGCCCTGGAATGGAGCCATGTGGTGTGTGTTCTGGCTCAACACTCAGCAGCAGCTAATGTTACCCAAGGGGACTAGGGTGTGGGCTGGGTGGTTTTACTGTTCAATATCCCGTAAGACGAAACACAGAAATGTTCAGTTTTCTTCCATAAATTATATATGAAGTCAAAAACCAAGAAAATGCTATTTTCTTCCCAGAAAGAGCAATATAAAGAGAAGCATAAGAAAACTCAGTATCCAGGCCAGAACTAGCAGTGAAATTCATCTTGTCATCATCAGAGGAGAAAAGCCAGTTGGAAAGTCTAGTGATAATCGTTTCTTCAAATCACACTTGTATTTGGGTTTGGAATTCTTCAGCAGGCTGATTTTTGCTGTAAACCGTGTCTTACTGAAATGATATTAACATCAACTTGGCAGCCTCTGATCTCCATCAAGACTCCTTTACTAGTGAGTGGGTGACGTGGGCATGGCGTGTGGGGTCAGAAGAGAGCCCCACCCCCAGCACGCCTAGCAGAATATACAGCCCCGGTGGCATGGAGGCGCAGCCCGTGCACTCTGGTGTCTGAGTGCCGCCCCGGAACCCTGCCCCGCACTTCTCTCTAGGAAGTCATTCCTAATTGATTAGGGCTGCCTGGAGATGAAATGCTTTGGTAACTTCATCCTGCTAAGCAGAGATGAACTTCATTTGGATAATTGGGAACTGTTTATAGAGTAGTGAGTGCTCTCGTTCTTGGAGGTTTATATATTTTTAATAATATACAAACATTTTTAGGCAAGTGTTATGCCACTTTGTTTCTATATTATTAAATGAAGTACATTTCAAGTTTTTACTAAAACTGAAAGTGGTGTATATTTTGAGTTAAGTGATGATTTTATATCATTTGGTGTTCCTAGCTTGAACTATTACTTAACAGCAATACTGAGTAGCTAGGGAATATGTAATCAAGACTGGCCCTGGAGAAATGAAGACGGAAACCCTAGTGGTCTCCTGTACACCTCCAGGTGTGGGAACAGGTGGGCAGCCACTGCGCGTGCTCAGAACCAGCATCAGGACTTTCTCCTCTCCTGGATGAACTCAGACCTGAAAAGGAACACTGATACATTTCTTTTAAATAGTAGGGAGCTGGTTAGTTGTTATTCTATTAGTCTGAGTCAGTTTCCCCTGCTGTTCATATAGACCCAGAAAGGAAGTGGCTGCAGAGAGGATGTGAGATAGGAATTTGGGGGAAATGTGACAGTTGAGTTGAATAGCTGGAGATCACTTGCCAGCAAACCTTTCTGTCGTGTCCAGTGTTAGCTTGTGGGATTTCAGTGGCCTACTGAACACAAAAAGTTACAAAAACGGAGAGCATCTTGATGGAGCCTGATACTAAGATGTAGGTACTGGGGTCAGGAAAACTGCTTGACATTAATTTCAAATCTTGGAGCATTGTTCAGTCATTCGCTTGAAGGTTAAAATTAATACCTGAAAGCAATAATTAAGTCCATGACTGCCAGGACTAATTGGAGAGAGAAAATGGATGATCCCAGATGTCATTACTTATTCTTGATATGTCTTACTAATAAGGGGTTCTGCTTTCGGTTGTTTTTTTGTACTAATTGTTTGTAGCAGGACGAGATTTGTTTAATGAAGCTCATTGTACATGGAACGTTATTCATTGTAATTAGAACGTGACGCCCAAACAAACATGATTATCTTCATCAATCGGAAACTAGAGTTGTCTGAATAACATCACTTTTGAAGCCACTGCAGTTCCCCTTTCTTTTTCAATACAGGCTAGATTTGGTTTCACTCAAGTGACAAGATCTGCCAAGCGGCAAACCCAAGGATGCATGGCAACAGGCGAGATGCCGTGTCCACACAGTTTCTCACAGGTTTAGGGCTCTGCAGGTGGAGAGAAGCGTTAGTCAATGCAGACACAGTTGAGCATGAGTGGCTCAGAACATGGTTTTAATCTTGGCGCTATTTAGCACCGAGCAGCCCCGAGGCAAGATGCTTGCCTTTTTCTTCCTCAGTTGTTTTGTTATTTGTCAAACATTTAAAATCACAACTGCCTCATAATGAGAGAGTATAAGTATATTTTAAAAAATTCTTACCGATATTGATTTTTCAAGCTGTTTGGAAATAAATCAAAGAGGCTTTTTTTTTTTTCCTGGTAAAATGTGTGTGAGAGTGATAAGTACAAGTGTGAGCGCAAGTGTTGTGAGTATGGAGACAGAGAACACCTTTGGGGGCCAGTTCTTCCGTTCCACCATGTTACAGAAGGGTCTGTCTTGTTCCTGCTGTACTGCGTGTTCCAGGCTATCTGGCTCGTGAGCGTCTAGGTGATTCTTCTTTTTTTAAATAATATTTTTATTGATTATTTGGAAATTTTTAGGCAACTCATATCCTTGTAAATGAAGGCCAGAGCATGTGACGTTTTCACATGGACTCCAAGCTCAAACGCAGGGTTTTTTGTGTTGTTTTGGTTTTTGTTTTTAAAGATTTGTTATTGATAATGTATACAGTGTTCTGTCTGTAGGTACACCTGCACGCCAGAAGAGGCCACTCATTTTAGATGGTTGTGAGCCACCATTTGGTTGCTGGGAATTGAACTCAGGACCTCTGGAAGACAGCAGCCAGTGCTCTTAACCTCTGAGCCATCTCTCCAGCCCCAAACTCAGGTCTTTAGGCTTCAGTGGCAAGTACTTTTTCCTGCTCAGCCATCTTGCAGGTCCCAGAATATATATAATTTCTAGTTTCTTATTGAAAACAAGATCAGCAATATTAAAGAAATTTAAAAATAATTATATTAAATATCTAAAACATTTGTGTCTACCTTCTGATTATAATTTATGCACTTGCATATTTTACATCCTTAGAATCATAACATAGATCACATTCACTATGGGCAGCTGAGTATGATTTTTCAGTCCTGGCCAGATCCTGGGTAGGCAGTGGCCATGTGGGAGAAGGGCAGTCAGACTTCCCAGGAAAATAGTTGGATGCTAAGTCCTGAAGCAGCAGAAAACGTCATGATGGTGAATGCTGGGATTTCTCATGGTGTAAGACATATTTGTTGCATAAGCAGGGGAACTGGCCAGCAGTGCGTCAGTAGTGCAAAGGGCTGTTCTTTTCCAGGTAGTTGACCTAACTTGGTAGAAAAGCAAAGAAACAAACAAACACAAAACAGAGTAAGCTGGAATGGAAAATGGAGAACTAACTATGGGATGCAGTGTCAACCTGGCTTCTTTTTCTAGATCAGTGGCTCCCAGACTTCAGTGTTGCTAGGAAATCCCTGACAGGTTTACTGACAGTGTCCTGGAGCCATCCTCAGCGCACCCACTTACTCTATCGTGCTGGGCCTCGTCCCAGCTTGCTGTTTTCCACAGGCCCACAGGTGCTGCTGGTCCCGATGCTGCTGGGATTCCACCACACCAGACACTTTTCCTCCCCATGCTACTTTAACACTGCTGAAAGGCAGACAGGAGTGGGAGAGAGGTTCTGTGACCCCAGGGAGAGCAGTATGAACACGACCTCGGCTTCTTATGAGTTGCTGCAGAGTGCTCCCACGAGGCTATGGAAGTGCATAAGCCATTCTGCCCAAAACCAAACATCAAGGGTGTTACAGCTGCTTTGTTTGTTTGCTTGCTTTTTTGAGTTAATGGAAAATCCGGGGCATGATGCTTACTTCATTTCTCTACAGCAGGGTAAAGCTTTTGGTACTGGAGGGGCCCTTCACACAGTTTAGAGAAAGCCACTTTATCTTATCTTATCTACTATAGATATTAAATTCACCTTGACCCAAGAACGTGGCAGGTTCCCTGCGTGACCTTCAGAGGCTTACAGTTGCTAAAAACATTCTCCTTCTTGCTTCAACCCTGTGAAAGGTGCTGGAAACTGTTGAAATGGAACATGTTTGGGGTCATGGAACATGGGACAGAAGTGTCTGGCATGTTTCAGTTAAAATTTTGTCATGACAGATTTTCAGACACAAAGCCACCATGAAAGCCCCTCCAGGCAAATGGGAGAGCAATCACGAGACATGTTTTTCTCGGGTGTAAAGTACGTTTTTGCACTTGCTTGCGTGCGGCGTTCTCATTGTTCAGTATGAGTGGGAATGGCTTTTACAGAGCACACAGCGATTATGCCAAACAGCTACAACACTAAAGCTGTGAGAAATGTCTGAACTTCGAGAGACTAGCACTGCGGCGGCCGAGCGTACAGACACCACCTTAAACTCTGACTTACCCCCGAGTACAGAGGGGACATACCGTGTGAGACTATGGCTACCTCACATAGCTTTCTGGGTGCCCCTTTCAACTTCATCTAAAAATACCATTTTTTGACACTCTTACCAAACAGTGGGTTTTTGGAAGATAAAATATTAATGAACACTGTTCAAAAGTTATCCAGTCCAGTGGCATTATCCCATTTCCATATCACCCCTAATGTATTTTGAATTTTAATCAGAGTAGGAAGCATGTTTAATGTCTGTATATTAGATCAGATCTTAGGTTTGGATAGCCTCCAATTTAATATTATTTAAGGTATTGTATAGAGAGTTTTGAGACTTGAGACTTCATCTCTGCTCCTCTTAGTTAACTAGCTTGATATGCACTGAGCTCAATGTGTGTTTCTGCACACACCGAAGGTGTGTTGTTGTTGTCTCCTCCTCCTCCTCCTCCTCCTCCTCCTCCTCCTCCTCCTCCTCCTCCTCCTCCTTCTTCTTCCTCTTCCTAGGTTGTCCTACAGAGTGAGCATTAGGGCAGTCTGAGCTACCTAGTGCGGCTGTGTCCGTTTCTTTTTGTTGCTGTGATAAAAGACTGTGACCAGTGGTGACTTCGAGCTCCTGGGGCTGGAGTTACAGGTGGCTGTGAGCTGGCTGATGCAGATTCTGTGAGCTAAGCTCAGGCCCTGTGGAAGGGCAGCAAGCTCTCCTCACTGGGAGCCATTTCTCCAGCTCCTGATTCTCGCCTCCTACCTCGTGAGTTCTTATTACACTCAGGTCATCAGACTTGGCCCATGCATTTTTACTCTGAGCCATCTCCCTGGCTTTGGAGTCCCATGTTGTAAGAGGGAGTTAGGTAAATAATCAGAAAAGTTATTCCGTAGCCTTTAAACTGGACTACATCCATCAATGTAATCTTTCTGTATGCAGCTAAAATACTGTATTGGGGGTTACTTTTAGAGTTCATAATTTATTTGTCCCTTTAAGGAATATATTTGTTTTGTGTAGTGCTTCACAGTATAGACTGGTAATAGAAAAAGTCCTGGTTCTGCTCTGTAGCTTCAGGCTGGTCAATCTTCCTGGGATCAGTTTCTTATACAGAAATACCTCATCCACAAGCTCATTCAGATTCTCTGATTTACCTGCTCAAAATACAGTAGATATTTGACTGCCTTAAATCGAGAAAACTGTATTTAAGTTCAATGCCATTCTTGGAGATCATGGTTCCTAGGGAATGTCTTGAATTGAAGCCTTTGGATGGAATTAAAGAGGAAGGAAGGACTCGGCATAGCCTCCGGATTTCTCATATGGGATTTGCTGTTCATGGTGTGTCCTCATTTTATCTCTCACCTTCCAGAGAGATCCTTATTTTGAACTGTGGATCTATCCAATGATAGACGATTTGTACTCGATTAGGATGGACTTTGGCCTTTTCTCTATGGTGGCACAATCTACTCATCACCTGCCTTTCCCAACCCACCTCTTCTGCTTGTAGAATCAAGGAAGACAATAGAAATGTTGCCAGTGGCAGTATGCCAGACAGCCCTGCCATGGGCAATGGCTTAGAATTGCTCTGGTGATCTGGCCTCTCATGCAGACCACAGACACCAGGCCTCTAAGTGATGGCTTTGCTTTTATAACTTTCCCAAACTTTCATGCTTTTGATATCTCTCTCCACAGCTACTATATCCCATTGTATTATAATAGCATGTGCATTAATAACTGCAAAGTGGAAGTAATAATAAGAATGAAAGGACAGAGGAACATGGAGAATGACTAGAAGGTATATCGTATCTGTTTTATATTATATGTTAATGACACAGTAGTTAATGATACTTGTAAAGGGAGAAAATTAGGACTTAGCGGGACAGCCATTCTGTTCTCCATCCATCCATCCATCCATCCATCCATCCATCCATCCATCCATCCATTTGTCTGAATTAGCTTCTAACTATCATGGAAAAAGAGATAATTGTACTCTCTCTCCTCCCTCTTTCTTCTTTCTTTCTCTGCTTATGCTTTTCTCTCCCCCTACCAAAGGTGGCCAAGAGCTGCTTCCAATAAGCCTGCACACACACACACACACACACAGAGAGAGAGAGAGAGAGAGAGAGAGAGAGACAGAGAGACAGAGAGACAGATGTATGAGATATGAGAACAGGTGTCATGAGTCAGTGGATCCCTGAGCTTTGGGGGATCAATAGGGAAGAGCTAGGGTGTCAATGTAGACATGGGAGATAGTTTTAGCAGGAATGAGATTTGAGAACTATTAGAAGATATTGTATATTGAAGGAAGATGTCTGATCCTAAGTCTTTATGTTACAAACACCTTGAAAATGGTTTTGCTGAAGGGATGGTAGTATGGAAGAAAGATTTGTAAGAGGGATTGTTGAAGGTAGAATATCCTGATGATGGTGTCTGTAGAGTGCAGTTGTTGATAAAATTATGATTAGGAGTTATTGCAGTATGCTTTCCTCTGACAGAAGTGTGTGCTTGAAAGTAATAATTTTTGTTCGAAACAGGGTTTCTCTGTGTAGCCTTGGCTGTCCTAGAACTTGATCTATAGATCAGGGTGGTCTATAACTCAGAGATTCACCTGTCTCTGCCTCCCTAGTGCTGGGATTAAAGGCGTGTGCCGCCACCACCCACTTGAAAGTAATAAGATGAACTTTTAAAAATGTCATGTAATGTCACCTCTTTACATGATGCTTCTTGTGGGCTCTGAAGATCTGTTTGAAGTCATTGGCGAAAGCATTGTGAGAGATCCTTCTTGAGCTGACTGGCAAAATTGATGATATAAATCACAAGTTTTCAACCTATAATTATGGAACCAAATTCTTTCTATGTTTGTTCCTCTGTCTGAGTTCACATTTAAAATGGTTCAGTAATGTTATTTATGAGTGTACAATTCTCCTTGTCATTTGTTACCTTGATTCTCTTGAAGTCTTAAGCTGACAAATACAATTTCATTAATCCAGCTGGTAATCTAAGAAGTTATTTCAGCTTTTAAAGCTTCTTGTCTCCCGTGACCTTCTAGACAGGTGATTGAGAGTGTTCATTTCAGTGGCTGAACTTGGGAAAAAATACATTCTTTATACATCAGAAAATACTCAGGCATCCTAGTGGGGAGAAACTATGGGATATGTGCACAGCGTGGGAGAAGGTTTGACCATGCTATTCAAGTAGCATTGCTAGACGGGAACTGAACGTCTCCAGAATTATAGACAAAATATCTGACTCTAGGAGAGTTACATCATCACCGTTCCAGACGAAAAGCCACAGGAACTTAGAGCCGGGTCTCAGAGGCACAGACCACATGCGTTCCTTTAAACAGACTTCTTGGACCTCATTCATTCTTGGAAGCTCCAGGATGACGCAGTACGCACCCAGGCCAGACTTACAGGGAGTGCTGTGACTTGCCAGGAGTGGGTTTGGTGTGTGTGTGTGTGGGGGGTTATTAGGGGATGCTCTCACCCTCAAGCCTACGACAGGAAGGAAACAAACCTTCCTCCACTTGTTCCTCATACTTTTTAAAAAAAGAAATAAACACTACTTCTCAATGCTTCTAATGCTTTAAACTGCAGTGTGCTTGCCGGCTTCTCACTTCCTTATACACTTACAGAGAGTTTTGAATGCTTTGTTGAGGATTCCCTAGGGTCACTGAACAGTTTTAGCGTTTTCTCATTAATTATTAAGATAACTTTGCACAGCCTTGGCTTGCACATTTATTGAGCAGTTCCCATTACTAACTGCCATCGGTGTCCTTCAGCAGTCCTTATCTGCTGTCCTATTGTCTCTTTGTATCTCTGTTCCTGGACTTCCAGGGCTGGGGATTGCAGCCGACACCCATACATACATCCCATGCCAGTGCTATCTCTGAGCTGGCTCCCAGCCTCTCCTTCTAGATTCTTAACAGCATCTGCTAACAGTTGTATACAGTTCCTGAACTCCTGGGATTTAGCACCTTCCCAAGATCCCCCTTCCCTGGCATTGCCTCTTTCTTCAGATGTGGTTCCAAGTTGTAGACCTGACAGTTGGCTTAATTTATAGCAATTTAAGTTGTCAGAGTCTAACCCAGTGCCCTGACTCCACACAGCCTCTACTCTTCTTTGGTAAATAAGTATCATGAACTGTCTGCATCTAGTTAATACAGGTCAGTGTTTAGTTTCTGGAGCCTGTGCACCGTATCTCTTCTGCCAGTCCAGGGTCTGAGGAAGATCTTTTCCTTTTCAAATGTATTCACCTGTGCCTTGTATTCCAAGAAACCCTTAGTATTTCCTGTGTTCGTGTTTCTTTGTTTTGTTTTGTTGTTCTTTTCTAGCATGCTTTGGTGAGTTCAAAGGGATGACCTCAAAGGAGTGAGCTCTTATTTTTGCCTGTTTCACAGTAATAATCCTTAGATAGCATGGTGGTTTGTGTAGAAACAAAAAGGGGGGGTGAAACTGGAGGCTGCTCCCTTGGTGGCTCCTTCCAGGAGAACATCCCTTGGCGCATGAGGAAGTGGACAGAGTGAGCAGCAGAGGGGTTGGACCCACGGACAGGTCAGAAGATCAGTGCACGGTACCCACTGTGAGCAGAGGTGCTGGTGACTAGTGAGGGCCAGACGCCCCTTCATCCCCTTGGCTTGCCCCTGCCTCGAGCTGCCAGGCTCTCCATCCTGCAGGGCCTGGGATCCTGGGCGGTTGTTTCAGCCTGCAGGAGAGCCCTTGTGTCGTAAAGCCAAAGCAAACCAAGGAAAACGCAATGTGATAGGAAGGACGTAGGAATTTATTTAGGTAAACTGAGGTTCGGTCATCTCTGTAGCTTGGCATGGGGCGGATCAAATGAAGAAACTGAATGCTAAGTTAGTGGTTTTAGAGCGTAGCCATATCAGGTAAGATATGTCTGCCCTCCTGTTACTGTTTTTCATTTGGTTGTTTGACTTGACCGAAACGAGGGGTCACTGCCACATGACTTTGAAAGTACCCTTGGCTTACGTGTTCAGTGTAGATGGTACTCAAGTTATTAAAAATCAGTTTAGATATTTTCCATTTTATGAAGAGATGGTGTTTTCTAGGTCATAATACAAAAGTGATTTGTGATCTCAATTTTGGGTGCCTTATAATTTTATAGCTTAATTATAAATAGAATTGAATTGTCAAATAAGGTGGCAGGTGGGAGTGGCTTGCTTTAATGTTCCGGAATGTATTAATTTTAGATAAAATGAAATTAGTATTCCTATGGACAATTGATTGAGGTTTCTGAATTACTCTATTCAGTTGGGATTGACTCAATTTAACAAAATGGTACTCTTAGAGTTTTTGCAGCTAATGAGAAAATGGAGCTGAAATTAAAATTCTTTCACAGTGTGGGCAAAAAAGTTCTGTGAGCAGAAATTAAGAAGGTCCATGGAAGAGTCATACCGTGCTCTAATTTCACTTCGTCAGGCTGCATCATTTTAAGCTTTCTCTTAATTTATTTTGGGGACACGCAACTTTGTACAAGTCAGGCTACATTACATGATTTTGCACTTTTTGTTTTTGTTTGTTTTTTAAGTGATTAGCACAGTTAGAAATCTCAAAAAAGAGAAAGCTAGAACAAAGTCAGTGATTCTTCCTTTTTTTTTTTTTTAAATCAAGAATATCTTAAGAAAACTTCTAGCCAGGCAATGTGGCGCATGCCTGTGATCCCATCATTCAGGGAAGCAGAGGCAGGTGGATCTCAGAGTTTGAGGCCAGCTTGGTCTACAAAGTGAGTTCAGGACAACCAAGGCTACAAAAGCAACCTCGTCTCTTAAAAAAACAAAACAAAACTTCAACCCATCCCCTACCCAAAAAGCAAGTGTACACTAGGAGGGAAATCTTGTAATATGCCTGTCTTTGTAACCAGCAGAGATATAAGCTCTTTTGGTGGGTAAGGGTCCCAGAATGGCTTGGGCTCACGCCAGCTTGACTCAGTATTGTGAAAGCAGTCTTTGGTGAAACCAAGGTGTTCCTGAATATGGATTGGCTTCTGCAAGCATGGGCGCATGTTTTCAAGTGGAGAGGCCGATTTCGGCTGGCTGGCTGACAGTCTCCAGTGTGATGGACCCACAGCACAATCACATAGTCCTCTTTCTTGGCCATAGACTCTGTAGAAAAGGCGTATTTTCGGCATTTTGTAAAGAAAGACACCGATAGCTGTCCCCTGGGGCTGGTACGCTGCTGCCTTGAACACTGCACTGTCTTCGTCGCTAGCATACTTCAGGCATTCCCGGGCCTGTGCACTGCACGTTCTGCTCCTTTCAGCCTTCTATCGATGGGGGAACGCCAGAGGGGACTCAAGCCATGGCTGGGCAAAGTGGATTTAGGGCTAGGTCAGGGAGTGGGGACCGGGGTGCTGGTGGAGAGGGGTGAAAGGGCCTCTTTTGGCTTGAGTGTTCTCTCACGTTCATGTCAGATGGTGGCAAGGCCTCTTGATCAGGGTTTGGTATGCTGAGTTGGTAAGCTTTCTTCTTTACCTCCTAAATTCCACCCTGATAACACCAGAAAAGCATATTTGACCTGCCTGGGGTTAAGGTATCTGAGGGGTAAGGTCAGGGCTGCCTGAGAAGCTGTCCAAGCCCGAAGTGCATCTGGTGGTGTGGTGTCCAAACAGCCTGAGAGCAGCTCCACTGTTTCTTGTTAGCAACTAAAGTTGAACGTTTTGAAGAGCACAGCAGGCCTTTTGAAAGCAGTTTAAGGAATGGGTGTGGAGGGGGTGTGGGGGAAGGAAATCTCCACAGAATGCTTTTAGATATTTCCTGTTGTATAAATGCTACATACTTCTCATGCCTGCAGACTCATAGCAAATGGGACTGGAGCCCACTGAGGCTTAAATTTAATTACTGTTACAAAGAATGCAGAAACTCACAGGTAGTAAAGGAACTTTTGAAACTGGCACAAAATATAAGTTTTAACTTTTTACCCAAATCCTACATGTTTGTAGTTGAATATACTGTAGTTAAGTACACTTGGGCCCAAAATAAGTATTTGATTTTTTTAAACTGCTTTTGTTTAGTTCACAACTTGTAGTCAAAAGCTGTATATGTTGGACACATTCCAGACGACAACATGCCTTTTTTATAGTGTCTCCAAAATACCTTGATCATTGCAGCATTTCAGTGTGTGCTTATAAGGAAGAGTCATAGGGACTAGGCAGCTCTTAGAATCCGCGTTTAATCTAGTAAGTTGGATTTTGTGTTAGAAATGGAAACTTAAAAATTAAAGTTACTTCTAACTTTCCAATGTCCTAAACTCCCCTTCCCCGATTTCTGCTTCTCTCCCCAGCATAGTCAGCTTTGCCCTTCCAGTGCCTGGAAAAAGACAGCTGTGGAAAGCTCTTATTTTAAATTCCCTCATTTTCTATGAAGTAATAGAATCTGGAAAGACATTTAGAACATTTATTGTAAATATATTTTCTTCTTTGTTTTTTTGAGCTGGTTTTTCCATGTACCCCTGGCTGTCCTGGAACTCACAGAGGTCTGCTTGCCTCTGCCTCCCGAGCACTGGGATTAAAGGCATGAGTCACTACTGCTCAGTTTAAGTGTGTGTGTGTGTGTGTGTGTGTGTGTGTGTTTACATAAATACTACATGCCTGTTCAGCTCATAGTTGTATCGCTGGGTGTATCAAGATTGTGGGGTTGGTGGGCAGAATGTTTGGGTCCCAGAAACATCTGTCCCTTAATAGCTGGCTCTAGACAGTGCTCTTTATTTCTGTGGACTGTAGTGTTTTGTAAAGTGGAAAGTCCTTAGCTGTACCTCACATAGCTTTGCATATGGAGGAGTTGGAGAAAATGAATGAAATGGGGCTGAGTTGGTATTTATTTGAAGCATGCTTCAGCATGACCAGAGAAATTCTCATTTCAGGCAAGGTATAAGCTCACGTCATTGACTTACAGCTTTCAAAATTAATTCTGTGAATATTCATCAAACATTTCTGGTATTTGCTATTCTGTGTGCTCTGGAGGATATAAAAGTCAATGCGGAAAGATCTGGATCCCCAAATGTTGTCTCCAGTACATAACAAAAAGTGGTCAATAGCTTATAAAGAACACAAATGAAACACCTTGGGATCCAGGCTAGTCAAAACTGAGTTGGAGAATAAGTCAATCCCCAGCCTTCTGTCCCAAGAGCTAATGTTCTGTGAAGCTGTCCTAAGATGGAGCAACATACCTTGCGGAAGCCCAGAGTTCAGTTTACCTTGTATCAGAACTTAAGTGCACTGTCATCATGGCTCCAAGGGATTGGGAGATACGGATTGTGTCCCAACTTAACACCATAAGTGAATTTATTGGGGCCAACCATCATGGTGGACACAGGACATCACTAAAGGAGACAGGTCTTTGATGTGGCCGAGGAATACGATTCCTTCTTTCTTTTCGTGTGTGTGTGTGTGTGTGTGTGTGTGTGTGTGTGTGTATGGTATGTGTCTATGCATGTACACACGTGTGGGTATGTGTATGTGACGGTGCCAGTGGAGGCTGCAGGTGTTCTGCAGGGTGTCTTCTACCTTATTCACTGAGGCAGGATCTGTCAGTCAAACCCTGAGTTAGCCGTCAGTCTAGGCTCCATAACCAGCTTGCTCTGGGGAATTATGGGCTGTAATTACAGGTGGGCCACCACACTCACCTGGTGAGAGCGTGGGTTCTAGGGGTCAGGACTCCAGTGTTGGCTCTTTAGCCATTGAACCGTTTCTTCAGCTTCTTTGTTCTAGGAAACCATCCAACCTGCTATATGGGAAGCATTGAGAATGCTGAAGCATGTCTGTGGTTCAGACTGGGTTAGGCAGTAAAGGCTGTACGTAAAGCTCAGAGACAATAAGTGAAGTAAGATGCAAATGTATAGAAAGTCAGCTGAAAGAGTTCATTTTCTATGAATTTGAGGGGTTTTCTGTAGAGTGGTTACATTCCTACTCCACTCGGGTTTAGTAAAACTACCTGTTTAGTCTTGGTGTCTCATCCCATAGACGTTCCCTCAGGGTCGGAATTGCCCCAGTTTGGATGATAAATTATGTGGTCTCCTAAGAGTTAGTAGGACTTGAATGTGTGAAGGAGTTCAACTTCTTAATGGTAGGTACTATAAATTAAACACACCGGCACGGGCAGCTTTAGGGCCTCAGGAAACACATTTTCACGTAATACTTGTGACTTTGGGGACAGTGAAGGAGACACTGGAGATGAAAATTGGAAGGTGAGGTGAGGTCGGAGCACTAGTGTATTGAAAGCCAGACCAGATACCTTTCATTTTATCTTCTTGTTCATGAGTGATATATATGTAATTTAAAAAATGATTTTAAAAGACCCATGTATTTCCTGCCAGATAATTCTAAAGGGTTCTTTTGGGGCACTGAGGTTTAAAACAAAATTGTTGTCACCTGAGAGTTATTTAGATTTCTGTTTAAATCGGTGAGAACATACAACACGAGTTACTGCAGCCAGAAGTAAACCTAAGAAATCATTACGTTTTCAAGCATGAATTAACCTGGGGCATTTGAATCCAGTTCTATTGTTTTATAGATGAAAAAGCTGACAGTCCCAATCTCACATTGTCAAATGGCAGAACTCCAGGAAGCTGCAGGGAGGTGGCGCTGGACCCTGCTCTGACTTCACTGCACAGCTATATTTTGGGAAATGCAGGGTTCACTTTGGGCCTGCCCAGCTCAGGGTCTCTGTGTCTTGGCTTTGCTGTGATGAAGATTGTCTCTTCTACTTGAAGAGTGACGAAGCTTTGAAATTCCGAGGACAGCAGACATGAAGGGAGTCTGTGATGCAAGACTCCTTCTGTATGCCCTTGAGTGCCCCAGAGCATGCTGGGAGGTAAAAGTCATTAAGTAGAAAAAAAGGAAAACAAAGGCAGCACATATCGTGCTCGCACATTGGGAAAGATTTTACATTCTGGCATGTGTTAAAAATATTTGAGATAAAAACATCTGTATGTATGAAATCATATTTTATGGCATAAAAGAGAAAGTCTATATATGAAGATGGAAATAATGCATGTAACTAAATGATCAATTATGTGCAAGCTTATAGATTAGCATGTAAGGAATTTATTTTACTTTGGCTATACTTATTGAAATATGTATTTCTAAAAAAGTTTTAATGTTTGAGGAAGACTCTACAAATACAATTTATGTGTTTTTATATTTTTGTGGGCAGTATTTTATTTTTTAAGGGGCCACTGGAGAGACATAGTTTAGAATGACCATGGAATGCTGTTGATGGGATGAACACTGTATACATACTTTTCACACGACATGTGTTTGTGCTAAAGAAAGCAGGTCTTTTTGGGGATTCAAGTCAGTATGAAGAAGAGCCATACAAACCTTAAACCAGCCAATCACTGTCTTTAACAATTGTATTATATTTAAAAAAATGTTAGGAAGTTTTGTTCTGTCCCAGCAACATTTTTTAAAGCCTAATTCCATGTTACTTTATGTGACAGAGAGGGAGAAATTTGCCCATGTTGACAAGTTCCTCTAAAACCAAAACTTTCTCTTGGACACTAATTTGCGCTTTAAATGGGGTAATTAAAGTGTGATTGTTTTCTTTGAAAAACAGAGTCTCAAATTATTTAGAGAATAGTAGTAGGTTTGTTGGGCCAATGGAACATAAAACTGCAGCAGAAATATTGCCAAGAGGATTAACGTTCCAAACGCTCATTAACCTCAAAAGACAAGCAGGTGCTGTGCCCTTGGTCAGGTTCCTTCTAGAAATGACCCATCGTCTGTCATCTGGCTGTAAGACAGCTTTAGGACGAAGCTGCGTAAGGACCAAATGGACCAGCGCCCAGGCCAGGCCAGGCTAAGAAGCGGGGCTCGGAGGAGAGAAAGTGTTGGGCGTCCTACCTGCCTGGGAAGCACAGGACTGGAAAGCAGAACAGGTTTGGGGATTTGTTGTAAGGTCTGATGGAGGGAGAGCACTAAAGGAGAGACCGGTGTCCCCACTGGAGGGGTCACACCCTTGCTATTCTATTGCTGCTTCTGCTGTACTGAGACATAGTGGGTAAACAGACAGAGAAGTGCCCATCACAGACTACCGTAGAATGACGAGTGATTTGCCCAAGTTAGTATGTTTTGTTGCTTTGTAAGATCAGGAAAAGAGACTAGTGAGAGTTTATTGGGCCAGCCATTTCAAATGCAGGCACAGGGACATTTCTCCCATCAGTCACTGCCGTTCTCCTCTGCCTTCAAAGTTCCTAGCACCAACTGCCTGTGGTAGAAACCGTGTAGACACGCCCTATCTTCCCAATGGACTGTACCCTCCTAGAGGGTAGCGTTTATGGGTCTCTGAATAGGATGTTGAATGTGAAAAAGCATGTAAAGAAAACATTGAACAGCCAAGGCAGTCATGCACGCCTGCTGTCCTAGCTTGGAGGCTCAGGCAGAAGGGAGCCTGATGAGTTTGAAGCCAGACTGGGACACAGAGTAAGACCCTGTTGCAAAACCAAAGCAGGGCTGGGGAGAGGGCGCGGTGAATAGGAGTGCTGGAGGCTCTGTGTTCCGGTCCCCAGCACTCATGTAGAGTTGGGTGTGGTCACATAACATCTGTAATCCTAGAGAGACAGATTACTGAGGATTGTTGGCCACCCGATGTGGAAAAAGTCACACGCTCCAGGCTCAGTGACAGGCCCTGTCTCAAGGAAATGAAGCAGAGAGTGACAGTAACTCAGGGAGAGAGACCTCACCCACATGCCTCTGCCATACAAAGACGGAAACACAGAAGAGCGGAAGAAGAGCAGGGGCGCCATGTAAATGAACAATTGACCTAAAGCTCTCTAGAACACGGCTCATACCCAAAGGCTGTTGTGTTGCTAATATCCTTATATTTCATTTTTTTGTATTATTTTAGGGTACTGAAAACTGTATTTACATCTAGGAAAATTCTAATTTTAAAACTTTATATGAGATATCCCTAGGGATGAGTTTGCAACCAATAAAGTCAACAGGAAGTTTTAGGACTTTAAAGATGAAAACTGGGGGACTGTTTTTAAAGAAAGACTTTACAAGTTCCTGTTAGTTGTAGCTGTACATGATGCATGAACACAGGAGGTTCCCGAAAAGTTCCTACTGAACGCTTCCTCCTTAGGCTCTTTCTCCACGGGGTGAACCACATAACACACGTGACAGTTTCTTTAAGCATTGACCTTTGTTTTAAAATATCTATGATTTGATTTCCCAGTGTTAGGGTTTTAAAAAACTTTTTTTTTTCTACGTGTGTGTGTGTGTGTGTGTGTGTGTGTGTGTGTGTGTATGGAATGCATGGGTGTTTGTGGTGGTCAGAGGTTGATATCTGGTGTTTCCCTTTTTTGCTCTTTTTAGGATTTTTTTTTTCAACAGGTTGCTTTGACTTGAGTCTTTTGTGCTTGAGATTGCATTGAGTCTTTTGTGCTTGACATTGCACTGTCAGAATTCATACTGTCCATTTCACAGTATGAATTCTGGCCATCCATGAACATGGGATGCCTTTTCATGTTCTAGTTCCCTCACTTTCTTTCTGCAGTGTTTTGTAATTGTTATTGGTGGTGTCTTCCTTCTTGGTTAGGCTTATTTCTAGGTGGTTATAATTGTTGAGGCTGTGAATGGAATGTTCTTCTAATTTCAGTCTCATGCAGTTCATAATGGGACTGTATAAAAGCTACTGATTTTGAATCCTTCTACTTGGATAAATTTGTGTATTGGTTCCAAGAGCCTTTTGGTGGAGGCTTTGAGGTTTTAGTATATAATATAGTCTGAAAATGGGCTAACTAATTTCAAACATTCTGGTCCTTTTTTTTCTGGTCAGATCTGTGGATCTGACCTCCCTTTTTCCTGGAATTTACTTGGCCAGTGGATTGAGCACAAGTGATGTATGTGTTCCCTTCTCTCCCCATAGCTCGTGCTTGTCCTGGGTCAGAGGTATTACACATTGAACAAGCAGTCAGGGATACTGAGCCGCCCTGTGGAGGCCGGCTGCCTAGAGAGGCATCTAGGACAATGCTGGGCTTGGCATGAGGGAGAAGGAAATGAGATTTGATGTTTTTCGTTGCAGTATTACCTGACCCTTCATGATATATCCTACCATTAGTTATATTGAAGAAGGAGACATGGAGAACCTCGTGGAAGCTGTACTAGCAAGTATGCAGCAGTGATCAGGCATAGCCTTTGTATTGCTGGGGCACTCCCAGCAGCCTGCCTTTCCTCTTGGCCTAGTTAGCATTCCATGGTGCAACTCAACCAGTCACCAGCCAGACAAATGTTAGCCCAGGTCCCCGGGTTCCCTGCAGCTGATGGAAGGGAACTGGGGAACTTGCTGCTCAGTGAGTTCATCTTCCCTTCAGTTTTTGATAAGGTACCTTTTCTTTAAGCGGCACCAGATGCTTGCCTACAAGTCTGCAGCGCCTCTGATTGAGCTCTGCAGAGAATGGATTCTTCAGTTTCTGCCAGGCTCTGGTTTGGCTGTTTCCTAACAGGTTTTGCCTCTTGACAGACACAGCCTTCTGTGAACGATTTTGATGCTCAAATCCCATTTCAGGCTGCTGCAGTACAAGTTGATCTGTTTCTGGGCTTTCTCTTTGGCGACTTGGGATCCTCATTTTTCCAGTCTGCCAAGTCACCTCTCTGCCATTGCTTTCTTTCAACCCTAATTACGATGCTCTTGTCTGCTGTCTCCCTTTATCCTTTTGTATTTATGTTTTAATTTTTTTAACATTTTATTTTTATTGTATGTGAGAGTGTTTGCCTAACTATGCCAGTGTATCATGTGTGTGCAGTGCCATCAAGTTAGAAGAGGTCAAATGGGACTAGAGCTAGTGACAGATGTGCGCCCCACCTGGGTGCTGGGAGCTCAATTCAGACCCTTTGGAAGAACTGCTAAATCGTCTTTCTGGGCCCTTCTGTTATGTTTTTAAGACAGAGTCTTGCTGTGCGGTCCAGACTGGTCTTGTTCTCAGGACCTTCCCGCCCCTGACTCCCAAGTGTTGGGATCACCATGCTTGACTCTGCCTGCCTCTTGTGTGGCGGTCAGAGGATGGCCCTCAGAATTGGTTTCCTCCTTCCACCATGAGGCTCAGGGATCAAACCTGGGTCATCAGGCTTGTGCAGCAAAACCTTTTACCCAGTGAGCCATCTTGCCAGCCACATGCATTTCTTGAGAGAAACATGAAGACAGTAGAATGAATACTTCAGCGTATAAATGCATGTGTGTGTGCGGTTGGCGACAGACTGTCATATTTATCTCTTCTGTGTGTGGGGGATGTTCCCCACATGCGTGTGCCTTTCTATGAAGCGTGCATTTCTGTTTGCTTGCCTTTGCTGTAACATTTGAAGACATTACAGACACCACGTCACTCCTAGAAAGTTTGGCATATATTTCCAGAGAACAGAAGTGTTCTCTGAGAACCATACCATTAGTCTACAGCAGAGCGTTTTAAAAAGGGCTCTGTGATCGTCTGACTCCTGTGCAGAAACCCTGATTGTTTAAAAACTTGTACTGATGGTCATTTTTGTTTCCTTTAAGAAGTTTATTTTCCTTGATAGTTCAATTAAGCCAGGTACGGCGGTGAACACCTTTAATCCCAGCACTTGGGAGACAGAGCCAGCACTTGGAAGCCAGATCTCTGTGAGTTCAAGGCCAGCCTGGTCCACAGTGTGAGTTCCAGGACAGCCAAGGCTACACAGAGACACCCTGCCTCAAAAAAAAAAAAAAAAAAAAAAAAGTTTAGTTGAGATAAACAACTGAGCCTCAGTTGACATTTCATTTTTGAATAGAGCAAATCCTTAAACCATTTATTTTGTGTTGTATTATTTTTTTGTTCTATTTAGTCTTGAACATTACTTGCACCTATGGAATTGGCTCCATTACTAAAGATGTGGTGCTGATAAGGAGGAGCTGGTGGAAGCCTATGGGACAGAGCACATTTTAGTGTGCCATGATTATAATGATTGCTTTTCTAACTCCTGCACTAATAATCTAAAACTCCACGAAGCTCTGCTCTGTCTGGCCCATTAGCTTTTAGAATAAAGGAGCAGTGTTTATGTTAGCAATAATGGAGAATTATATTTAGACTCTCCCAGCCCAGCCCACGTCACCTTGTCCCCTTTGCCAGCATTCAGCCTCATGACTTTTCTTTCCCTCAAATTGAATTTGAGGCTAAGCTCAAAGGGCATGCATTTTTGTTTATGACTAAGGGCTGATCTCCGAAGTTATCAGACAATTCCTCACATTCCATACGTCTAATTTTTAGTGCTTGGCGGAGCTGGTGCTGTGCCAGAAGAGAACACAGGCCAGAGAGGAGGAGGAAACACCACCAAAGAAAGCCTCCACAGAAGGAGAAAAACCCAGCCACATGTTTCACTAGCAAAGCAAACGTGCTATGGAATTGATTTGTAGCGTGTTCATGCCATTCCTGAGGCTGCTTAGGAGCAGCGCTCAGTTTTCTCATATCTGAGTCTTGACATTCCAATCTAGGGGCTTTAGCAAATCTGTGATTCTTTCCATCTGTATGCATGTTGTGCTCAGGGCCAGCACGCGGTGTTTTAGGAAAATAAATACTTGCAGAAGCCAGTAAGTATTGTGGGAGTGACTTAGTGTGACTGAGGGGAGTGTCAGGACGCATGTGTCAACAGAGGCCGATGCACAGAACGTGTTGAAGGAGCACCAGTGTTGTTTTTTGTCTTCCCAGCACTGTGGGAGTCACGGGGGTGTGTGGTGAGAAAGATCATACCAGGAAGGCATTAAGGTTCTCTGACAGACGGCACACTCACACTGGTCAGCATTGCTAAGGAAATAAGCAGCTTGTGAATTCTAGTGACCCCTTGCTCATATAGTAAGTCAGCTGAGAGTCAAATAAGGAAGTACGCATGTAAACCATCACTAGTCACCTAAATGTGGGTTAAAACTCAAACCTGTCCTGGTCAAATATTAAGATATCAAATTAGATGCTAATGTCAATAACTTAAATACAGGTTTTGCGAGTTTAAAAGGAAGTTTTAAGACACAGACATTGTAGGATCCCAGTCAGAAGCGCTAAATGTCTGTTATCTCTTTTGGTGTCCTTCAGGAGTTAGGAAAATGTAAATAAGAATGTTCCCTCATCTTAAATAGGCATGCTGTATAAAATGTGTACAGACATTCTGTAGAATCTGATTAATTGAGTTATATCTAAATAAAAAAGCTGTCCAGTGTTCCTAAGAAAACCAGTAACCTTTCTGGATGCAGACATCCTTTTCTGCGTGTCGACGGTCTCCGAGCATGCTTTCTGGATATGCTCTTTGTCCAGCATGCGCGGCCGCAGGTATGTGACATTGTTCATCTCATTTCTCTTCTCAAAGCTTTCTTTGGAAGAGTCAGGCTGGATTTAATTGTCTAGGAATCCAGTCTGATGCCTTCGTGGCCTTCGGTGCTGGCGTGTCTGTATGTAGCGAGAGGTCTCAACGGCAGGACGCAGGAAGATCAGGGAACACCAGATGCTAGACAGTTCCGTATGGATCAGTTAGGTAAAGTCCTGTCAGGGAAAGAGCAGGCTCTGCTAGCTAGCTTGACCTCTGTGATGTAGCCGAGCACTCCTTTCAGAGAGACTGCAGGGCTGCGGCAACCCCAAACTTCCCAAGTCCAGCACCTTACTCCAGTTACTGGCCCACATACCTGTGCGTGTGTGGAGCTGAGTGACAGGTGCCACCCTTCTGAGGTCACCTTTATAAACCTACATCAGACAAAATACTAGCGGGTATCTAAGCTAGGGCTTATCCACAATATTGTGTTGTTGAAGGACACTTAAAACCGAGTCCTCATTGCATTGTACGGCAAAGACCAAACTGACAGTGGTCCCAACAGTGAAGGAAATACGTCAGCTTAGCAATGTGAAAAATCCAAGGGATGGATATATATATATATATATAATGATATATATATAAGGCCAAAAGGAAACTATAGTGCATTGCTAATGTGAAAATGCATTCCACGTATTTTCCTGGTTGCATGTAAAGTCTAGAAAGACAGGTACTTGTAGAAGGTCCTTTTGAAGAAAAGAATGTGGGAACTTGAGTATTTGCTACATTACCACAGTGTTTTACAAAGAAGGTGCATTCTTGTAATTTTCTACCATTATTTTAGGGTTTTTTTGGTTGTTGTTGCTTTTGAGACAGGGTCTCACTATGTAGCACTGGCTGTTCTGGAACTCAGCATGTAGTTCCAGACCCACAAGATCTGACCTCAAACCCACAGAGATCTGCCTGCTTCTGCCTCCCAAGTGCTGGGAGCAAAAGTGTGCCCCACTGTGCCTGGTTCCTACTGACGTTTTGCGTAACAAGATTTAAAAAACTGCCTTTAAACGCCTCTACAGCTGCTGTATGGGGAAGCGAGTGCAGAGGGGCGTGTTCTGGAGGGTAAGCCTGTAGGACTTTGATGGATGCAATGAAGGGTTGTTGGGGAAGGAGGCATCCTGAATGCCTCCTGGGTGTGACTCGAACATCTGTGTTAGTGATGCTACCATCTTCTAAGATCGGATTTCTGGGGAGAGAGATTAAGGTTGAGAGATGCAATTTTGGAGGGGAAATCAAGTATTGTACTGTATATGAGTTATTTGCTGTGGTGTTAGACAGACCCAAGGCATTGTCAGGTAGAAACAGCTGGCTGAAAGTCACACACTCGTTATTTTTCCTTAGGGTATGTCTGTCAAGGACCTCATACTTTGCTAGGTGCTTGGCATACAAAGATGAAAAACCAGTAGGACTTCCGCGGACTGAACAAACTGAGAAATGCAAACATCGAACCATCTGAACTGGAAAAATATTTTCCAAGCTTATAAAATATCAGTGAGTGTCATGCTAGAGATGAGGATGGCTTCTTCAGCGAGGCATTTGAATTAAATTTCAGTGTATTGAATTTAGAGGGCAAGCATGGTGAGAAAGAGAATCGAGTGGAAGACGGGACTGTGGAAGGAGAAAAGCTGCTGCAGCCTCTCCTAGGCCTTAAGTTAGCTGGGCTTCCTGGGATGCTTCCGGGCTCATTACTGGTAAACTTTTCAGGAGTGGTGTCAGACGGCGCCGCGCTGTGGCTGTCCTGCTCCTGAGCTGTGAAGCCATGGAGCGTGCCACTCTTTGTCATCTTGGGCTTTTCTGCTGGTAATGAAGGTATCTTGTTGGAACTAGCGGATGGGGTGGTCAGGTGACCTTTGTGTATAGAAGGTGCCCATGAGTGTGGACTCACAGGTGATTTCCTTCCCTCTGAAGACTCTTCCCCTTTCAACAGATACGGAATCTTCAGATAGGCAAAAGAAAAATCAGTGGTTTGTTTTTAAAATAGTGTTCCGTTTCAAAGGAGGACAGATTTGTGGTGCAGTGTCCTGGGAGCTTCAGCACAGGGCTGGCTGACTGTTGGGACCTGGATGGTGGTGACACAGGAATACCGTGGTGAATGGTCTGGTGCGTTTCCGGGCTCATATATAGCAGTCGGGAAGCAGAGAGAAGGGTGGTTGGTTGGTTTACCACTGTGCTGCCGTTATAAGGATTATTTTGTGTTAACTGAATTACCTCTCTACTTCCACTTTCCTCATAGCTACCTCACTGAATAATTTTCAGATAGTTGTGATAAGGTACAACAAAACGTAAATTGTTTCCAAAGTAAGCATGTAGGTGCCACTGTGGAAGCACCACCCACCATGATGGTAACCACCAGAGGGCGCCATTGCACGCAGGACAAACTGCCAGAGGGTAGAACTGAATTCTGTGCCTTAGAATCTTGGTGTCATGGCAGAGGGTGCTTGCTTTCCACTTCTCTAATGGAGTAGCTCTCCTCTTGCAGCATCACCGCAGAAGGACCTCGGGACTACATGGAGAGCTTGCTAATGAGAGAGAGCTGACATGCTGGCTTTCTGGGAGAGGAACTGGAGATTTTGCATTGCCAAAAAGTTGCAGCAGCTGTTTTGGCCTGGGGTTTGCTGAGTGCTGTTAGACTCAGATTCCTTGGTTAACGGCTGCTGGCTTCTGCCATCCCAGATACAGACCAAAAGAAAGAAAGAGGGCGGGGGAGGGGGAGGAGAAGGAAGGAAAGGAGGAAGGAAGAAAGAAGAAAATTAAATGTTTGTTTGTTTTAGGCCAAGTAAGTTTTAAGTTTTATTTAACCCCATAGCCATCTCTAAGTTTTGTTTCTTTTTTTTTTTTTGTGTGTGTGTGTCTTAAAATTTATCTGGGGGTGTGCGTGTGTGCGCGTGTGCGCATGTGCGCGTGTGTGCGTGTGTGCATGTGTGTGTGCGTCCGTGTGTAGGTCAGAGGACAGCTTGTAGGAATCAATTCTGTACTCCTACCATGTGAGTCCTGAGGATTGACTCCGGTTACAGGGCATGGTGACCTAAATAGCCTTTATCATCTGAGTCACCTCACCAGTGTTCTATTCGTCTAAGAAAAGGAATATGGGGAAAAGTGTATAAATATAAAATAAAGTTATAAATATGTTTACATTTATATAAATTTCCCTCATATTTCTTTTCCTGTATCCCTTTTGATAAGCCAAGAAGAAAATGTGCTCAGCTCACAAATCTTTAATACCTTTCCAATACTTATTAATTACCCTTTTGGCAGCAGCAAACAGCAATGCCATAAGCTCAAGGCCCTGATAGTCCCATGGTTTTCCTTTCCTGGTGTTTACTTTCAGCAGCGCGTGCTGTTAAAGGATGGCAGTGGGAACACCAAGGTAAGGAATGGAACCCAGAATCTTTCAAGGTTTACCTACTTGTCCTCTTTTCTTCTAGTCAGTTTCATTTTTTTCATGTAACTTGACTTAATTAATTAATAATTAACTAACTAATTAATTCTGGTGTAAGGAGGAGTTAGCTTTTATCCTCAGCAACTGGCCAGCCATCCTTCCTGGCATTTAAAAATAGCCATCCCATCACTCATCAACAAAGGCAGGAGATAACTAGTATCTTCATGAAATACTTGCAACTTCAAGAGATTAATATCCAGAATGTGTAAAAATCTGCTGTCGATCAACAAGGCCATACGATACAACTTTTAAGATGACACAAAATAAGCACTGAAGGTTCCTTCACTACAGGAGGCTCACGCCTAGCTCAAATCTGGACCCTAAAATGCTGCCATGTTTAAACCCTGCGGGCTTGGCACATAGCACCACAAGCAAAACTTCCACATCATGAAATCTCATTTCATGCACAAAGTATTAAAATTACTGTATATAATTACTCAGGCTGTGTGTATCAGTCATATGTGTAGCATAAATGAATTTCATGTTTACACTCGGGTCCCGTTTCTAGAATAGCTCACAATAATACTTGGAATATTTTTTTTAAAAAAGCAGATCTGGTCTCACTGGCATCCTCCGTGAGCAGGAATTAGCTTACTCCAGTCCTAGCTGGCCTCCAGGCTGGTGGGACGCGGGGACACAGAGATTCTCTTCTGTTGTGGGAGACTGGAGATGTGAGAGTTGCATGTATTTTGTTCTTCGTGTGCATGTCTGTATGTGGGTGAGTGCTCGTTCCTGTGTCATGTGTACCTGCACATGTACTTGTATGAGCACACACATGTAGTCCAGGGAGTACTGTCAGGTGTCATGCTCAAGAACGTCGGCCAGTTTCTTTGAGATGAGTCTGTTGTTGGCCTGGAGCCTACCAGAGAGGCTAGACTGGCTGAGTGAGCCTCGGGAGCCTCGTTCTCCAGCTCCCCAGCGCTGGGGTTTGAAGTGCATTCCACCAACCATTCCCAGCTGCTGCCTTTTTATCTTTATTTTAAGGTAGGTTCTGGGGATTGAACTCAGGTCTTCAGGCTTACAAGACAAGTACTTTACCTACGAAGCTATCCCCTCGGCCTAAGGATTACAATCTCTCAGTACCAGTATATCTTTAAAAGCAGATCTAACACACATTGAGGTTTTGCCACTTAAAAAAATTGACATTTTGTAACTTTAAAAATGGGCATATTCTTTGTTCAATTACTTGAAGTGTACTAGTAAATTTAGGAACTGAGAAAGTACCAAGCTCTTGCAGTAACTATCACTTTGGGAATTGGAGTGTACAGTATTGGTTTAAGTAGTCCTTATGCTGACATTTTGTGGTGGTTTGAATAAAAATGGCCCCCATAGGCCCCGTGACAGTATTAGGGGGTATGGCCTTGTTGGAGTAGGTGTGTCCTTTGGGGGGTGACTCAAGCCAGGTGCAGTGTGACAGTCTCTTCCTGCTGCCTTTGGACCTGGACGTAGAACGCTCAGCTTTTCCATCATCATGCCAACATAATGATGTTTTCTGCTGCCGTGCTTCCCACCATGATGAAGATGGACTAAACCGCTCAACTGTCAGCCAGCCCCAGTGAAGTGGTTTCCTTTATAAGAGTTGCCATGGTCATGGTGTCTCTCACAGCAGTGGAGACCCTAACTATGAGTGTAAAGGTGGCATCGTTTATAAATTTCTTTTGTGTCTATGGGTATTTTACCTCCATGTGTGTCTATGTGCCTTGTGCAAGCCTGGTGTCCTCAGAGGCCAGAAGACATTGTCTGATCCCCTGGAACTGGATTTAAATACAGTTGTGAGTCATCATGTGGGTGTTGGGAATTGAACCTGGGTCGTCTAGAAGAACCACCAGTGTTCTTAACCATGTAACCATCTCTCTAGCCCTAAAGGGTGCATGTTAAAACTCAAGATTCAAAACTGGTGTGTGTATAGTTTATTTAGTATGAACTCAACTTTGTAAAATGTAATGTTTTTATTATTTGTACACGTGTCTGATTAGCTAATGAACACAGCTTGAGGAAACATCCTCTTGTTCACTGAAATTACTCCTCTATCATAAGGATAAAGGGATTTTTAAAAAATTCTCCTAGTTCTGCAGTTTTCATAAAAGCTGTAAGGTCTGTCTCGGCCATTTCTCAGCCTCTTTGTAAAGGAGGCATAACAGGGCTGTCCGCAGAGAGACGTGAGGTTTGTGTTGTCCTGCTGCGTGAGTGCTCAGGCCTGTCCACTCTCCTCTCTCTACAGTTGATGCCTTGATGGGATCCATTCTCTGCAGGCCAGGGAAGGCAGCCATCTTGGTGGACTTCAGTTTGGACAATAACTCTTTAAGAAGTCCTCTTCCTTCCTCTTGCAGGCATTCCTACCTTCATGGCTGGCCTGGCCACTTAGACTTTCAAACCATTTTTGAAAACCAAGTAATTTTACAAGCAGATAGTTCTTGGCTCTGACAGAGAGAAGAGCTGAAGCTATAGTGTCTGCTTGGCTGGTCTCTTTTCCTCCAAGGAGTAAAAGCACTAAAACAAGCCAGAAGGGCCTGGACTGATACCATGCAGACCCTAAGAGAACACAGATGTCAGCCCAGGCTACTATACCCAGCAAAACTCTCAGTCCTCATAGACGGAGAAAACAAGATATTCAATGACAAAAACAAATTTCAACAATACCTGCACACAAATCCAGCATTACAGAAGACACTGGAAGGGAAAATACAACCCAAGAAAACTAGCTACATTCAAGAAAACACAGGAAATAATTAACTTCACTACAGTAAAACAAAACACAACCAAGCACATAACCTTATGACCACAGCCAACATCAAAATCAAAGGATCTAACGGCCCTCGTCATTAATCTCTCTCAACATCAATGGACCCAATTCTCCAATAAAAAGACACAGACTAACAGAATGGATGTGTAAACAAGACACAACAATCTGTTGCATACAAGAAACACACCTAAGTCACAAAGATGGACATTACCTGAGGGTAAAGGGTTGGAAGACGACTTTCCAAGCAAACGGACCCAAGAAGCAAGCAGGAGTAGCCATTCTAATATCTAACAAAATAGACTTTCAACTAAAATTAATAAAAAGAGATAGGGAAGGACACTTCATACTCATCAAGGGAAAATTCCACCAGGAAGACATCACAATCCTGAACATCTATGCCCAAAATACAAGGGCACCCACATTTGTAAAAGAAACATTGATAAAACTTAAACCACATATAGATCCCTACACATTAATAGTGGGAGACTTCAACACCCCACTCTCAACAAAGGACAGGTCAACAAAACAGAAATTAAACAAAGAAACAATGTCTCTAACAGAGGTCATGAATCAAATGGACCTAACAGACATTTACAGAACCTTGCACCCAAACAACAGAATTTACCTTCTTCTCAGCACCTCATGGAACCTTCTCCAAAATAGACCATATAGTTGGTCACAAAGCGAGCCTCAACAGATACAAGAAGATTGAAATAATCCCTTGTATCCTGTCTGATCACCATGGAATAAAGCTGGACCTCAACAACAGAAATAGCAAAAAGCCTACAGACACATGGAAACTGAAAAACTTGCTACTAAATGACAGCTGGGTCAGGGAAGAAATAAAGAAAGAAATCAAAGTCTTCCTAGAACTCAATGAAAATGAAGACACAACATACCGAAACTGGTGGAACACAATGAAAGCAGTGCTAAGAGGAAAGTTCATAACACTAAGTGCCTTCAAGAAGAAATTTGAGACAGCTCATTCAAGCAACTTAATGGCTCACTTAAAAACCCTAGAAAAAGAAGAAGCAGACACACCAAAGAGGAGTAGACGGCTGGAAATAATCAAACTCAGGGCTGAAATCAATCAATTAGAAACAAATAAAACAATTCAAAGAATCAATGAAACCAAGAGCTGGTTCTTTGAGAAAATCAACAAGATAGACAACCCCTTAGCTAAGCTAACTAAAAGGCAGAGAGACACCATCCAAATCAACAAAATCAGAAATGAAAAGGAGGACATAACTACTGAGGACACCGAGGAAATCCAAACAATCATTAGGACTTACTTCAAAAGTCTATATGCCACAAAATTTGAAAATCTAAATGAAATGGACAATTTTCTTGATCGATTTGACTTACCAAAGCTGAATCAGGACCAGGTAAATCAATTAAATAGTCTTATTTCCCCCAAGGAAATAGAAGCGGTCATCGAAAGTCTCCCATCCAAAAGCCCAGGACTAGATGGTTTCAGTGCAGAATTCTACCAGACCTTCAAAGAAGAGCTAACCAGTTCTCTTCAAACTATTCCACAAAATAGAAACAGAAGGAATATTACCAAACTCATTCTATGAAGCCACAGTCACCTTGGTACCTAAACATCACAGAGACCCAACAAAGAAAGAGAATTTCAGGCCAATCTCCCTTATGAACATTGATGCAAAAATACTCAACAAAATACTTGCAAACTGAATACAAGAACATATCAAAGATATCATCCACTATGACCAAGTAGGCTTCATCCCAGGTATGCAGGGGTGTTCAATATACAGAAATCCATCAATGTGATCCACCATATTAACAAACTGAAAGACAAAGACCACATGATAATCTCCCTAGATGCTGAAAAAGCATTTGACAAAATCCAACATCCATTCGTGTTTAAAGTATTGGAGAGATCAGGGATACAAGGCACTTATCTAAATATAGTATATACAGCAAACCTATAGCCAACATCAGACTGAATGGAGAGAAACTTAAAGCAATCCCACTGAAATTAGGGACAAGACAAGGCTGCCCACTCTCCATATCTCTTCAACATAGTTCTGGAAGTCCTTGCTAGAGCAGTAAGACAGTTGAAGTAGATCAAGGGGATACAAATTGGAAAGGAAGAAGTCAAATTATCACTATTTGCAGATGATATGATAGTATACATGAGTGACCCCGTAAACTCTACCAGGGAACTCCTACAGCTGATTAACACCTTCAGCAAAGTGGCCGGATACAAAATTAACTCAAAAACATCAGTAGCCCTCCTGTATACAAAAGACAAAAGGGCTGAGAAAGAAATTAGGGAAACAACACTCTTCACAATAGCCACAAATGACATAAAGTACCTTGGTGTAACCCTAACCAAGCAAGTCAAAGACTTTTATGAAAAAAATTTCAACTCTCTGAAGAAAGAATTAGAAGAAGATATCAGAACATGGAAAGATCTCCCATGCTCATGGCTTGGCAGGATTAACATAGTAAAAATGTCCATCTTACCAAAAGCAATCTACAGATTCAATGCAATTCCCATCAAATTACTAATACAATTCTTTACAGACCTGGAAAGAAAAATTCTCAACTTCATATGGAATAACAAGAAATCCAGAATTGCTAAAACAATCCTCTACAATAAAAGATCTTCTGGAGGTATCTCCATCTCTGATCTTAAGCTGTTCTCTAAAGCAACAGTTATAAAAACTGCATGGTACTGGCATAGAAACAGAATGGTGGATCAATGGAACCAAACAGAAGACCCACACACTTATGGACACCTGATCTTTGACAAAGATGCCAAAACCATTCAATGGAAAAAAGATAGCATCTTCAACAAATGGTGCTGGTCTAACTGGATGTCTACATGTAGAAAAATGAAAATAGATCCATACTTATCACCCTGCACAAAACTAAAGTCCAAGTGGATCAAAGACCTCAACATAAAACCATACACATTAAATCAGTTAGAAGAAAAAAATGGGGAAGACCCTAGAACTCATTGGTATAGGAGACAACTTCCTGAACAGAACACCAACAGCACAGGCTCTAAGAGCAACAATCAATACATGGGACCTCATGAAACTGAAAAGCTTCTGTAAAGCAAAGGACACTGTCATCAAAACAAAACAACTGCCTACAGATTGGGAAAGAATCTTCACCAACCCTTTATCTGACAGAGGGCTAATATCCAGTATATATAAAGAACTAAAGAAGCTCAAAAGCAGCAAACCAAGTAATCCAATTAAAATATGGGGAACAGAGCTAAACAGAGAACTCTCTGTAGAGGAATTATTGAATGGCAGAGAAACACTTAAAGAAATAATAACCTCATTAGTCATTAGGGAAATGCAAATCAAAACGACCCTGAGATTTCACCTTACACCCATCAGAATGGCCAAGATGAAAAACTCAAGTGACAACACATGTTGGAGAGGTTGTGGAGAAAGGGGAACCCTCCTCCACTGCTGGTGGGAATGTAAACTTGTACAGCCACTCTAGAAATCAATCTGGTGCTTTCTCAGACAACTAGGAATAGCGCTTCCTCAAGATCCAGCCATACCACTCCTAGGCATGTATCCAAAAGAGGCTCAAGTACACAAAAAGGACATTTGCTCAACCATGTTTGTAACAGCTTTATTTGTAATAGCCAGAAGCTGGAAACAGCCCAGATGCCCCTCAACTGAAGAATGGATGCAGAAATTGTGGTACATCTACACAATGGAGTATTACTCTTCAATGAAAAGTAAGGAAATCATGAAATTTGCAGGTAAATGGTGGGATCTAGAAAGGAGCATGCTGAGTGAGCTGTCCCAGAAGCAGAAAGACACACAGTATATACTCACTCATATAGACATATAACATGGGGTAAACCTACTAAAATCTGTACATCTAAAGAAACTAATCAATAGAGAGGACCCTGACTAAAACGCTCAATCCCCATCCTGAAAGGCAAAGAGGATGGACATCAGAAGAAGAAGAAAACAGGTATAAAAAACCTAGGAACCTGCCACAGAGGGCCTCTGAAAGGCTCTGCTCTACAGACTATCAAAGCAGATGCTGAGACTTATGGCCAACTGTTGGGCAGAGTACATGGAATCTTGTGTAAGAAGTGGGAAATAGTAAGAGCTGGAGAGGACAGGAACCCCACAAGGAGAGCAACAGAACCAGAAAATTTGAACACAAGGAACTTCCCAGAGACTCATACTCCAACCAAGTACCAGGCATGGAGATAACCTAGAACCCCTGCACAGATGTAGCCCATGGCAGTTTAGTGTCCAAATGGGTTACATAGTAATGAAAAGAGGGACTGCCTCTGACATAATCTGATTGGCCTGCTCTTTGATCACCTCCCCCTGAGGGGGGAGCAGCCTTACCAGGCCACAGAAGATGACAATGCAGCCACTCCTGATGTGATCTGATAGACTAAGAACAGAAGGAAGGAGAGGAGGACCTCCCCTATCAGTGGACTTGGGGAGGGGCATTCGTGAAGAAGGGTGAGGGAGGGTGGGACCAGGAGGGGAGGAGGGAGGGGCTTAATGAGGGCTACAAAGTGAATAAAGTGTAATTAATAAAAAAATAAAATAAAAGTATACATCAAAAAAAAAAAAAAAAAGAAATAAAACAAATCCCAAGTCTGATGTAGTACTGAAAGCTTTCCTCTCTCCTGTCCTAGTTGTCAGGCAGGGTATCATGGTCACCACTCCAACAGCAGCCCTCCTACCGTCATTTGCTCAAATGTACTTAATGTACACAGATGGACCTTTTTTAAAATAACAAAACAACAGGGTCTTCCTATGTAGGTCTGGCTGGCCTGGAACTTGCTGTGCAGATCAGGCTGCCCTCAAACTCAGAGCCCTGGCTGCCTCTTGCTCCGATTCCTTCCCAGTGCTGGGATTAAAGGAGTGTGCCACCACACCCAGCCATCAATGGAAATTTTTAAGAAGAATCATTTAGAATCCCCCAGCCTCCCTTTCTAATTGTCATCTGTGTAAACAACATTTATTATATCCTGACTGCTGTGAGGCTCTGTGCTCAGAGTCATCAGGCAAGAGCGGGGCTGAGGAAAACTGTGAGCACAGGCCATGCTGCGGTGATGGCTCCCTCAGTCCAGGTGAGCCATTCGCAGAGGAGTCCTGGGCTGCAGACTAGGACGACTGGGTGACACAAACCACACGTAGAAAAAAATATACTTTATTATTATTGTGGGGGGCGGGCGGAGAGAAGGAATATAACATGCCTACCAAAGAGCTCATGGGGAGATAGGGAGGACAGAGCACAGCCTATGGGGGTCAGTTCTTTCCTTCCAACATGGCTTCAGGAATTAAGTAGGAGAGCTGTCGTGGACCGGCTGAACTACCTTGCTGGCCCAGTTCTTTTATTTTTATTCATCTGTTTCTTTTAATACTGCCAAGTTGTTTCATGAAAACGTTGCATGTGAGTGAAAGTAACTGATTTTTCCATATCACCAGAACCGAGTTTCCTCACTCAGACAAAGCAGAAACCTTGAAAGCTTAATAGGCTTAATGTGCAGCCCCAGTGCTGTTGTACTTGGCATTTCTTTTTATTATTAGGGATGCTGAACGTTTCCTCCTCAGTTTTAATTATTTATTGTCTCTTGTGAAAGGGCTGTATTCACTTGGAGTCCTGGCTTTCTTGTACGCTTGTTACTACCTTTTAGAACAACTTATTAGGGCAACATTTATGTAACGTGGATTAACAGTTATTATTTGAGCAATACAATGGTATTTAATACAGCCACAGCACTGTGTAAGCCCAGACCTGTATTCCATTGGAAAGAGTCCCTTTTCCTATGGAGCCCATAGGACTCTCCCTGTCTTCTGGGAGACAAGCACTTATCTGTTCTCTGGTCTTATGGATTTATTGGATATTAATGTTACGTGATGGAATCATGTGGCGTTACTTAGTTCCTTTTCTTTCACTTAGCCACTTAGCCCAGTGGTTTTTTAAAATTATTATTATCAGTACAATTACCATATGCAAACATTTGCACTTTTTTTGGAGGTAGACTGTTTTAAGTACTGAAGCATTTGTCAGGTGTGTATCTGGCCCCCAACAACAGCGTAAGCGATGTGCTGTTTCAAAGGCCAGTCACTTGCAAGCATTGCTTTTGTAGAGTGCTGGCGCGTTAACTACAGAGCTGGGTGTTAGGTGCAGAAGGGAGACTAAACCCTTCAGGTCATGGTTTCCAGGCTAGAGGAAGCAAGGGAGCCACTGTCTGGAAGAGGAGCGGGAGTTTTGGGAAGAGATTCTGTTAAGAGGGATTGGGTGTGTTTCTAGGCCAAAAGGAAAGAGGGAAACTAGCTCACCTCGGTAACTTCCAGTATCAGAACAGCAGCAGAGCTGCCTGCCTGGGCATGGCATTCTCATCTGACGGTTCAGGCTTTAAACTTTGTCATCTGTATGTGTGGATGCAGTTCAGCGAAAATTTTTCTCTATAGATGCGGAAAGGAAAGCCTGAAATTTCCCTTCGAAGTAACACTGTAAAGAAGACTTTGCGTTAACTTTTTCATGAGTGAGAACTTCTGAAGGTCTGGTTCTCTGAACTCACACTCAAACTTATACCTCCAAATGTAGTTCTGCTCTCACAACAGTGACAGTTAAATAAGAGCTCATTGACCAGTCCAGAGGAGGGGGAAAAGCAGAATTATTTGCAAATGTAATGACATCACAAGTGTGCTTGTGACCACAGCACACCTTCCTGAGGGTTCTATAATTTTTCCTTGTGATGAATATATGCATGTCCTATTGAAGCTTACAGGTGTTGATTTGGTACCAGGTATAAGATCTTTCTCTCATCATTGAAGCTTGCCTTTCCATCCCTTCCATCCTCATTTCTTCAGGCTGTGTTCCAGTTCACAGCCTCCATCTGAAGTTAACAAGAGTTCTCAAATCATGTTGGCACCACAGTTGTGTCTGGGCAAACAGCTGTTATGGAGGTCAGAGAGGCGTTCTTTAGTTTGTGGACGTAGACAAGGTCACTTTCTTTGGTATGAGATCTTTTGATATGGTATTTAATTCCTTTATCAAAAGAAAAATATTATTTTTCTGGGCAGCTCATGGTATGAGATAGATTTTGAGTACAATTCTAAAGCCACATTACCGTTTTTTTTTTTTTAACTCAAATTGTGTTCAGACTTACTTCACAATTTAACAATTACACAAATTTGACAAATTGTTACATTTGAATACATTGCTTTTAACATTTTTGAGATTCATTTAACTTATCCAACACATTTTGAAGTTCACTGTTCACCAGGCCCTATACTGTCTGTTGTAGTTAGGGTTCTATTGCAGTAAGTAAAACACGATGAGCAAACCACGTGAAGAGAAAGGGTTGTTTCAGCTTCTGTTTCCTGAACACAGTCCCACATGAAGGGAAGTCAGGCCAGGAACCTAGAGGCCATGGAGGGTTGCTGCGTACTGTCTGGCTTGTTCCTTATGGTTGGCTAACACTGCTTTCTTATAGAACCCAGAACCACCAGCCCAGGGTCAGGCTGGGCTCGCCTACATCAATCATCAATACGACAAGAAAATATGCCACAGGCTTGCCCACAAACCACTCTGTCGGGGGTCTTTTTTCTCAGTTCAGGTTCTCTTCCCACATGACTCCAGCTTGTGTTAAGTTGGCATAAAACAGCCTGCACAGTGACCCTCATTTAAATTTTACTCTTCTCCCTTCCCCTACTGTCTTTTTTTTTTTTTTTTTGGTAAAACCAAGCCAAAACAAGCCAAAACAAAAAACCGTATCAGGGACTGGGGCTCTTTCAGGAGTAACTTGCTCCAAGTGGTATAGTGAGTGTGTTGCAGGACAAGGATGTAAACCCAGATCTCTTTGGGGCCTCTGTGTTAGCAGCTCCTAAATCTCAGTGTATGGTAGAACTATGTGGAAAGCCCATGTTGCTAGGACCCAGGGTTTGAAGACCTACCATAAAGTCCAAGATGTGTGTTTCTATTGATAGTACCAGTCCTGGGGACACAGTTCAATAGCATGACAATTTGGAACATACCTCAGTGCCCCTTAAGAATAAACGGGACCTGAACTTACAAGGCCTTTGTGCACGGAGCCACCTCCGGAACCACCTCTGCAGCCTCTTGCTGCTTGTCTTTTGTCACAGAGTGCTGACATCATTTGAATGGCAGTGTTTGAATCCTGGGTGGCTTTTGTTTCTGGTGGGATCTTATTGTTCCAGTGTTCCAGCTAGGTCCCAGCTCTCCTCATTCTCAGCTTGGGTTCTGTGACTGGAGATGGCTTGCTTCATTTGCAGAGACTGATCTTTCAGTTTTAGGAATGATCTGTATATTTTTGGATATTCACTTCTGTTATTTTGTCCTTGTTAAAAACAATGAGACAGCTCAGAGGTTAAAAGCATTTGTTGCTTGTGCAGAGAACTGGAGTTCGGTTCTCAGCACCTGTGTCATTTGGTTCATAATTGCCTATAATCCTAGCTCCAGGGCACCGGACCTCCTTACTCAAATGTGCATGCACATACACAAATAAAATTTCAGACACAATGATGCGAATTCTAGGAACGATCAAGAACTAAAAGAAAATGCAACTTGGATGTTAGCTCATGGCTAGGATACTGACTTGACCTGTCTGGTTCGACGGACAAATCACAGTGTGCTTCTCCTGGTTTGTTGCAGGTTGACGAAGCCCCTGTCCTTCGCTGATTGTGTCGGGGATGAGCTGCCCTGGGGATGGGAAGCGGGCTTCGACCCTCAGATTGGTGCCTACTACATTGATCACATCAACAGTAAGTTTTCTTTGTGGTGAGATAAAGTACATTAGGAAACAAATCTCCAAAAATCTGTGGCCCGTCGTGCAAAAAGATGCATGTTTTACAAAGAAAATTGCCTTATTTTCAACTTCGGTTTTCTTAATGACTAGCTTAGGTAGTTGGGGCGTGCATGAGGAACTAGTCCTGTGGAGACAGAAGAGAGGATGTCTGGGCTGTCTGTTGGGCCAGCAGTGAGTGTAATCCAGTGTATATCAACTGGGCTGTGCTCAGTAACAATATAGAAATCACACGCGCTCAACAGGACTGATACAAAGAGGTTTATTTAAGGGCAGAGTGGAAAAGAGACAGAAAGAGACACAGAGACAGTGGAAGATCGTGGGAGAAGAGGGAGAGCATAGGAGAGACAGAAAGGGGGGGGTGGATGTGGCACCCCAGGAGAGAAAGTCAGAGAGAGAGTGACAGGAGGGTCCTTTACATCTGGAGTGCGCCTGGCTTGCACCTGGGGTGTGTGTGATGACATCAGAGGTTGCTAGCAACTAGCCTAACGCTGCTGCTCCTGATTGGGGTTCTCTTAGGCTTATCTGGAAAAGAATAGAGCACCACGTGGTATGTTCTGGGTGCCTGAGGAGGGGTGGACACTGTCCAGTGGATCCGGAGTCAGCAAAGCTGTGTGGAAGTTCTGAACCCCTTTCCTCCTGCAAGCTCACTTGCTTTGGGCTTGTTGGGAGGAGGCCTTGCTTTCATAGCGTTCAGACCTGCCTGAGTATGGCTAAGGCAGAGAACTGACATGGGCATGAACTTGGTATAAAAAGAGCTTTTGGAAATTTTAGTGATGTGCCTGTGTGTGGCTACATGAGTGTGAGTGCGTGTCCCCGTGGAATTCGGAAGAGGCCTTCCGATCCCCCAGAGCCTTAGGAGCCATCTGATATGGATGCCGGGAACCAGACTTTGAGTCTCTGCAAGTGCAGTGCGAGCTTTTAGCCACTGAACCTAGCTTCCAGCCATACACTGCCTGTTCATGTTTTTCGAGACAGGGTTTCTCTTTGTATTCCCCGCTTCCTGTAGCTCACTTTGTAGTCCAAGCTGGCCTCGAACTCAGAGATTTGTCTCCCTCTGCTTCCCGAGCGCTAGGATTACATGCATGCACCATAGTGCCCGCCGATACACTTTTAAAAACATATACTTCGAATATTTTTTAATTTGTTTGTGTATATGTAAGTGCATGTTAACATGAATATTTCTTTACTGAGCCCTTTAAACTTTTATTCAAATTGTAGTTCACAGAAATCAGGTTGATTCACTTTATTTCACTTAAAATTATGTTATAGATTTGGGGGGAGTCTTATCTTATTTTCCCTGGATCTGTTCTTACATCAGAACTGTCTGTGAGACAGTTCTCTCGGGTGTCTTTAGGAATTACCTCACTTAATACCTAACAGTGACCGTTTGTCCTGCCCTAGGGAGGTAGGTGGGTAGTACAGTCTTTAAAATCTATAATTTATCTCATTTTGTGTGTATGAATGCTCTGCCTGTACCGTATGTGTCCCGGTGGACGTGGTGTTCAGAACAAGGCACCCGGTTCAGTTCTCTGGAACTGAAGCTGTGGTTGGTGGTGTACCACCTTGGGGGTCCCGAGACTCAAACCCGGGACGTCTGGAAGTGCTCCTGACTGCTAAGCTGTCCCTTCAGCCCTCCTAATACAGTTCTTGAGAGGCCCCAAATAGCCCATATCAAAAGGGAGGTGAGATTCCGGAGCAGAAGGAGCAGACACTCGTAGGTACCACGTCAGTGTTCTGAAGAGCACGGGGCAGCAGCACCCCTCTCGTGCAAAGCACGTGCATGGGTACTGAGATCCCAGCACCTTGTGCATGCTGAGAGTTTGTGCCTTGTTAAAATTGGCTTTAATTTTATGGGGTTTTAAAGTTTTGCTTATTTATTTTTAAATGAATTTTATGTGTATGGGTGTCTGTACACATGTCTGTACCACCTGAGTACCTGGAGCCCAGGGAGGCCAGAAGAGAGCATTGGAGCCTCTGGAACTGGAGTTACAGATGGTCGTAAACTGCCCCGTGGGTGCTAGAACTCAGACGTGGGTTCTTCGGAGAAGCAGCCAGTGCTCATAACCACTGAGTCATCTCTCCAGCCCAACTTTGTGTTTTCTTAATAAGATTTTCTTGATAGAGTAGCATTACATATTAATACTAATATCCCCTGTCTCTCCATCTAATATACAGTTATGCTTATTCAGCGATGAACCGCCAAATGCTTTATTCTTTAAGCATGGCACTTCACATTGAACAGCAGATTCTGTCCTTGCAAATACACAATTCCCTGGAATATCTGAAATAGCCATTTAACTTTGGAATACTTACTTTAGATGGACAAACTTAGCTGTCCTTCTATCAAGCAGTATCTGGGAAGCCAAAAGCCAACCAGTTGTCCAGTTCAACAAAAATAAGCCTCCATGGTAACCAAGTGGGAACTTGACCTGCCCCAGCTTCAAATCGTGTGTGTGTGTGTGTGTGTGCATGTGCGCACGCGCGCGTGTCAGTGTGTATGTATGTGCACTTGTGCATGCGTTTCTGTTTTGAGACAGTCTCATGCAGCCCTGGCTGGCCTGGAACGTGCTGTTTAGATCAGGTTGGCCTCAAAAGTCACAGGTGTATGCCCACCTCTTTATCCCAAGTGCTAGGATCAGAAGCATTGGCTACCACAGCCAGCCCCTGAGTGCTTATTTCATATTTTTCTGTCTCAGTAAATACTGGAAACTCTCAAACTGAATCTAAACCAAAACTACTAAAGAAGAAACAAATAATGTCTCCCTGCCCCCTCAAAACTGTCCCTCGAAGGTGTGTCAAACCTCAACCTGCCCGCATACACTCTAGCATAGCTATGACTGAGGTCCAGCCCAACATCAGTACTTACCTAAACACTGAGGTTTTGTGTGTGTGACTTGTTTGGTTGTTTATTGAATGTAAATCTTGTAGATGTAATGTGTGTCAGGATGTCAAAGGATTTGGCCTGCATGCATCCTTTACCAGATACAGTCCCCTTCATGGGCAGACTCCCTGAAAAGCATGGCCTGCATGAACTTCACTTGCTCCACTGCTTTCCATTTGCTCACAGTGTCCACTTTTGCTGAGGTCACTGGAGTCACAAGGTGGTGACAGCCAGGCACCGCTGTGATCTTGACTTCTTTGATTTGTCACCATGGGTCATTCCTTCTTCCTGGAACCTCTGGATTATGTAGGGTCTTTCTCGGGAAGATCCTTTTAGTACCTGATTGTTTCCTTCGAGCATTTCTTTCTTTTGACCCTTCTTTACCAGGTACCTTCTTGTAGAATTTCTGGAAGATTCTTCCGCTGTTTTCTTCCTTTGGGTCTTCATGGCTGATAACTTCAGTTTCCTCTTACAGGTTGTTGGCTGCTAAAATTTGTCCCTCAAGCCTTGCCGAATTCTGGATGTATATCTTTGACTTCTTTTTAGAACATTGCTTCTCTGTTTTGCCCATTTGCCTGCCTGTTTTTATCTGCCATCCTGTGCTAATCCTCCATGGAAGGTTGAGCGGTAGCACCGTGCGCCTCCTTGGCTGGCTTCTGTTCTGTGTGTGCTGGTCCAATTCTAGCCCCAAACTCTGTGCGCTCCCTAGGCCTTATGTCCACCGACCATGTCCTTCTAGAACTGGTCTGCTCAGGCAGAGGCTGCACCATCCACTGTACATCCATCTTTCCATGGACTAGGTGCCTAGGCCACACTTCGGCAATTCTTGGCACATAGGAGATTTCTAAAGCATTGTCATCTTGCACTTGCATTTGTCTGCACTGCACGAATCTTCACCAGCTTGTGAGCCTCTTGGAGGCAGGGACCACACTTTTTGTATTTATCCTTGAATGCCTCGTCTAAACTCCTGAAGGAAGAGCTGTATTATATAACTCAAAGGATAAAAGTGGACTCTTTTCTAAATAAAGGATTTAAAGTGCATTTCAAGCACATGTTATACTTCAGAAAGAAACATTCCGAATATATAAAACCTTGATTATCAGAACATGAATTTTCAAGCCTACGCGTTGCTTTATTGTATGATTTGTAGCCTCGTGGCCTGATAGATACACTCTTCCCCGAGGGACCTGAGTTAGCTGAAGCAAGTAGTTCCCTTACTGAGGAGGAGCTGTTGTAATCTCATTAATCTTCAAGACAGTCCTGCAAAGTAGTTTATCAGGAGCAAATGGTATTATTTCTTTATAACAGCTGGCCCACACATATGTTGTGTTTTGACATTGTATAGTTTCAGCATTATTTCCTCTTTATTTAGATAAAAAAATGAAGCAAGGAATGTTTGGTTGCTTAATAGTATTGCTGCAAACATTCTTAAATATGAGCAATAAAGGTTTGACCTTGACGGTGAAGTAATTTCGGGCATGTCTCACATTTGCATTCTGCCTTCTTAGCGGGCATGTGTATTGCACATAGATAGTAGGGACAGGATGTTTGCATGACCTAGAACGTAAGGATGATGTTTCTAAAGGTTTGGTACTCTTGCTGCAACCATAGGAAAATCACCGTTAGAAGATTTATTTGTGTGTATGCATAGGTGTGAGCCTCCATGAGCTTTTGTGAGCTCTGTTATGTGCAGGAGCCAGGGACTCAAGAAGTGGGCACAGGGTCCCTTGGGACTGGAGTTACAGGAGGTTTGAGCTGCCATGTGGGTGCTGGGGATCAAACCTGGGTCCTCTGCAAGCACAGGACTTGCCATTAATCCCTGCACCAACCCTTTAGCTCTAGGAGAAAAGCCGTTGCTAGCTCAGCCCTACCAAACACACACACACACACACACACACACACACACACAACCAACCAACTAGCCAACCAACCAGAAACCTGTGCTAATTAGGGCTGGGAGGATGCCTAACACATAAGACTACTTGCTGCTCTTTTAGGGAACCAGATTCTGTTCCAAGCAGCCACATGAGTGGCTCACCACCACCTGCAGTTCCTGGAGACCTGACATCCTCTTCCGGTCTCGGCCATAAACGTAGTACGCATGCGTAGTCTCGGGCACATATACATCAAGTCAATGAACTCCTATTCAAACTGTGTAAACAGTTTGGCAAAAGTCAATGTTAATGAGAAAAACTAATTTCAAAATAAACAACAAACCTAGATACTTCACGGACACAGCCGTGGCTCCTTTCTATTCATCTATGATGTCAGTGTAGTATAATAGATGTATTTTTATTGCTTATGAAATTGAAATTGTTCCTAGTCCGTGCTATTAGAGAAAGGCTGCTGTGAGCATTATTATAGAACATTGGATTTTGTTTGTTTTTTTTTCCCTGTTTTTCTGTTTGTTTTTAAACTGTACAATCTTTGCCTGTGGGAGCAAGTGCCTGTGTGGGCTTTCAGTGCTGTGTATTGAACCCATGCCGTGTGTAGCCAGGAGCTACAGCCTCCGTTCATTAACTGCCCCTCAGCGCACAGAACGTTGGGGTTAACTCGCTGTAAACGGCTGTGATGCAACTGATTTGTAGAAGACTAAACTATGGATGGCTGGATAGTGTTTCTGCCCCTGTTTGCTGCTCATGGCAGCTGTCATTCTTTCTAGCTTAAGTAAGAGTTTCACTCCTTTAGATACATCGTTTGTTTTTTTGAAGTAAAAATTGTGATTAAAGTTCCCCTGTGTCACATGTAGCGCAGGGCAGGATGCCCTTATTTTGTAAGCCTAGTGACGGGCTAGGGTAGGTTCATATGGCATTTGTGTTGCTCTCGCATCAGCGGATGGGCATTTAGGTTGCTTCCAACTTTTAGTTACTGTGCAAAATGCTTCAAGGAATATGAGTGTGAAGATTTTCTCTGAGAGCCTGCTTTTGGTTGTTTTAGAGAAATATCCAGAAGTAGGATGCCTGGATCACAGCTCTGGTTTTAACTGAGGAATTTCAACTGCTTTTCATGCCCAGCTCCCAGCCACGCACAAGGAGTCCTGTTCCCAGCATCCTCTTAACTAAGCACTTACATCCTGGTGACTTACTGAGGGTGCCCGTCTGAAGGGGCTTGAGAGATATACTACTGTGGTTTTCATTTGCATTTCCTTGAGAATTAGTGATATTGAGCATCCTTTCCTATGTTTATTGGCCACTTGAATATCTTCTTTGAGGAAATGTCTAGTTGGGGCCATGACCTATTTTTTAACTGGATTGTTTAGAGTGGTAGGAATTCTGATGTGCATATTCTGTACCTGAGTTCTTCATTATATATGCTTTACCAGTACCTGTTTTCAAGTGTTGGATGTACTTACCTTGAGAAGAGTTTTTATTTCCTTTGTAAATGTTAAAAATTAATCTGTTTATTTTCATTTTTTGAGGAAAATCTAACTCTGTATCCAGACTGGCCTTGAGTTCCTGGCTATCTCTATGCCTTAGTTTCCTGTGTCTGGGTATATATAGGCTTGCGTCATCAGCACTGTTTTGGCAGCTCACAGCTGTGTGCAACTCCAGCTTCAAGGGCTTGTGACACTTCTTCTGGCTCCTGCAGACACCCGTGCTCACATACATAGGCATATGTCATGTATGTAGTTTAGTATTAATAACAAAAACCTTTTTTTTTCTTTTTCGATGAAGCTCACTATAGCACCTTTTTTTTTCTCCTTTATGGTTGGTAGGTTTCGTTTGTGTTCTAGCTGAGAAATTTCCATAGGTGGAAAAGGTCTCCAGTGATTACTTCTAGGTTTAAGTTTTATGGTTCACTATTTGTGTGTGATCTTTCCTACTCTTCTATGTATATGAAGCTGTTCCAGAGCTATTGACATTTTTATTTTCCACACTGAACTGGTCCAGAGCCTAGATTGGAAGTAGTTTGACTATCTGTGTGGCTCTGCCTCTTTCCATGTAACTGTGTGTTTCTTCATGCTCCTTGGCTGTCATCCCTCCAAGTACTGTGAGTGTTTGAGCCATGGAAAGCCCTCTGGCTCATGTTCATTTTCCAATGTATATTGGCAGTTTTATGTCAGGGGCATAGTTACATTTACTGGAGAATCAATTTGTTAGTTTCTTCAAAAGAGCCTCTTGGAAGTGTGATAACTATATCTATAAGCAATTTGGGAAGCATGAGTATGCTGATGATACTGTGAACATGATATCATTTGCCATTTATTTAAAGATTTTAGTTTCTTGGGGTTTTCAGAATGGAGGCTTTTGTTTGCTGCTATTGTTATTGTTTCCATTGAATTCATGTCGATGTTTTTGTTTTCTAAATACAATTACAGTAATATTATAAAATCAACTTTTACGTACATAATTTACATACACAATGTATACATTTTAAGTATGCTGCCTCCTCAGTCAAGACAAAGAAATTTTCAGTCCTAGGGGATTTTGTCTTTGCCTTTGTCAATTAGCCTTTCTCCAATACCATGGGAACTGACCTTTGCCACTGAAGATTAGTTTTGCCTTTTTTCTAAAAATACCAGGAATGACATTTTGGATCCATATATATAGATGTGTAGATGTCGTGTGGCTCTTGTTGTTCCCTGGTAGTACATGGCTCTGTGGATAGATCTTGGAATGGATGTCTGGGGTCATCTGTTGTGAATGAACCTCCCGTGAGCTGCCCTTCTTGAGCAGACACCACCATGTACAGTGTAAAGTCCCGAGACACGTATGAGCCATGCCATACACAGGGTGACTTAGATGAAATAGCCGACTAGCCCAACAAATGCCTGTACCTTGTAACGTTGTCACCCTTAGTCTTGAGGAGTTTTACCTGCTGTCTGTTCTTGTTCTGTTGCCATTCTGGAGGATATTGGCTCAGGTGTCTGTAAAGTAGACCCTGTGTAGTTTAGATTTGTGTCTTCCTGTTGGCCAACGATGGTAAACACCTCCAAACGTATTCGCCACCACTGCTGTGTGCACACAGCTCTGTGTTTGTGAAGAATTTGTTCATGTATTTGTCACTTATCCTGTTAATGAATTGCTAGAACTCTTTGTGTTTGCATTAGACTCTTGTGAATCTTTTTCTTCTACCCTGTGGCTTCTCTTTTCAGTTTCCTTCAGATTTGAAGAGCCGAAGATTTTAAAAGTCCAATTAACTTTTATAAATGCCTCCTACCTTTTGAGCTCTAAGAAATCTTTTTTCCTTTGAGAAGGTGTGAAATATTCTGCTTTATAGTGTAGAGATTTCATGAAGCTCTTACAGTTTAGATTGCTGCTCCACACCAAATTATTTTCTGAGTTTCGTGTGAAGTGAAATTGGGGTCTGTTCTTTTCTAAGTAGATATTGTATCATTCCGGACCATCTCCTTCTTTAGTGCACTTGTCTAGTTGCATACATCTGTGAGCATGTGCTGTTACCCATGTATGCATGTTAGAGGCCAGAGCTTGATACCAGGCGTCTCCCTTCGTTGCTGCTCTCACTATTTTTTAAATCCTATTGACTGAACCTGGAGTTCATGGATTCGGCTTACGCAGTGAGCCCCTGGGATCTGCCTCACCCTCAAGCACTGAGCTTGTAGAAACAACCTGTCCCTGACTTTCTGTGTTGTGTTGAGAATCTGATGCTCGCACAGCAAGCATTTTACACACTAGGCCATTGTCCCAGCCCCTCCAGAACCATTTCTTGTGTGGCTCATCTTTTCCTACCTAAATGATTGGTTACCTTTACTTAAAATATGTTGGTGTTTGTCCCAGTTACTGTTCTAGTGCTGTGAAGAGACACCATGGCCAAGGCAACCCATAAAAGGAAGCATTTAATTAGAGGCTTGCTTATAGTTTCAGAGAGTTAGTCCACAGTCCTCATGACAGGGGACGTGGTGGCAGGCAGGCAGGCTTGACCCTGGAGCAGTTACTGAGCCATAGCATCTTATCAGCAAGACGGGGGCAGGGAAGGAGCCAGACTGGAACTGGAGTGGGCTTTTGAAACCAAAGCCCATCCCTAGTGACAGAACTCCCCCAAGGTCACACCTTCTAATCCTTTATAAACAGTCCACCAACTGGGAACCAGGTACTCCTATAAATGAAGAGTGGGCATTCTCATCCAAACCACCACAGTGTGCATCTGCTTGCTTCCGAGTTTTCTGTTCTGTTCAGTTGATCTTATGCTGATAGCATGTAACCGTAATTAGAAGGCTTTCATGTCTTGAAATGTGTTGATGTATGTTCTTTAACTTGGCCCTTCATGAAAATTATTTTTCAAGGATCACAAATTTTTATATTTCTATGTAGATTGTAGAACCGTCATAGTAATTTATATTTTAAAATCCATGATGGAATTCCGAGTTTGTTAAATTAGCGGGCAACCTGAAGAAGAACTGAACACTGTTGAGTCTTCCAAGGATGCGGTGTCTCATGATCGACTCCTGAGTTCCCAGGATGGGGCGTCTGTGTGTTCGACTCCTGCATCTGCTCAGCTTTTGGCGAACATTTGCCCCGAGAAGGGTGATTCACCTTCGCTGGGTTTTCCACTGCTTTATATTTGGTGCTATGGTAGATACTAGGCTGTAAACCTTCATTGTACAACTCCTTTATAAATAGATAACATTTTGTGTAGAAATCCCTACACCTTCAAATAGGAAAAGCTTTTCTTTACTTTGCTTTTAATTTCTGCACCATTTTAGAATCTTCAGTGATTTGAAAATTTTAAAACAGACATTTGTACTTTCTGGTCTTTCAGTATTCACAGTGCTAGCTGTCACTTTTGATCTGTACTTTTGTAGATGTCCTTTATGAGACAGAAGTATTTTTCAGTCACGGTCCCTGGGACTTCATATGTAGTGTTCTCATTATGAACCAGTGCAGAATTAGTAATCAGATTATTTGGTATTTGTTGCAGTGACTCTTTATTTTATTAATGGAATGTATTATGCTTGTTTTACACATTAAGCCATATAGACTGTACTTGATTAAATAATATTAATCAATTAATTATATATGTATTTTATATATAATTAAATATATATTAATTAATATATAATTATAATTATAATATATAATATATATAAATTATATATACAATATATATAATTAAATATATATATGTTTTCAGTGTCTGCTGGAATTCAGCTACAGGGCCCTATGTAAATAAATGCCTAGTTCCCAAGCACACACCTATGCAAGGTGGAGATGGGAGAAATGGAGAGAGAAAGGGACAGAGAGACAGAGATTCACTGTGTAGCCCTGGCTGGTTTGGAACTCGCTATATAGACCTGCTTAGGCTTAAACTCAGAAATTTGCTTGTCTCTGCCTCCCCAGTACTGGGATTAAAGGTGTGTACCTCCATACCTGGCCTCAAACCCCTTTATAAAGTGGCCCAGTATCAGCATATAACCTACAGATCTTCCTGAGTGCGTAAGTCACCCTAGGTTACTTACAATGCTAATGCAATGTAAATAGTTGTTCTGCTGTCTTGTTTAGACAATCAGGACAAGACAAAAAGGCCATGTATGTTTATTAAAGATGGATCTGTCATTGACTGGCTACAGTATATGCTCTATAATTGTTTGGATTGCTGAATGTAAAACCCTTGGATATGGAGGGTTGTCTTATTTTATATACTTCGCAGTTCAATTTGCTTATATTTAGATAAAATTTGTATCTGTGTTTATAAGGAATATTGAGTGAGCTTCTGTTTTCCTCTCTAGTGGTAATTCATTCTCTGTGTCTCTGTATCTCTCTGTCCTTGTCTCTCTGCCTCTGTTTCTGCCTCACTCTCCCAGCCCTGAAATATGATCAGCCTTGGTAAAAGCTCAATGAATATTTTAAAATATTGTTAATTTTACAATTATTGCATCTGTTTTCACCCAATGAAGATTTAATTTGTGATCTTATTTTTCTCTTTTATGATTCCTACTTATTTTCTCATTTTTGTGATCTTCAGATATTTTCCTAGGGCTGTGGCCACTGCATATGACTGGAGATGCTTTCGTATATGTGCCTCATGGTCTCTGCTTCTGTTCCTGATGGAGTATGACCTTAACTCAAATAAATCCCTTCCTTCTCCAAGTTGCTTTAAGTTCTGTGGTTCTCAGCCTGTAGGTCACAATCCCTGTGGGAGTCAAATGATCCTTTTACAGGGATCTCCTAAGACCACCGGAAAACACAGATATTTATATTATGACTCATAACAGTAGCAGAATTACAATTGTGAAGTAGCAAGACAAATAATCTTTTGGTTGGGGTCACCACAGCATGAGCAACCGTATTAAAGGGTCGCAGCATTAGGAAGGTTGAGGACCACTTTAGGCAATATTTTATCATGGGAAGAGAAATCAGAGGTTTCTTGCTGTTTATCTAGGATGGCCCCTAGGAGGATCAAAGGCATTGTCTGGCAACATCAGACCCTTCCCCACATTTTTTTTTTTTTTTTTTTTACAAAAAGTGGATTTTTGTTTTGGAGCTTTTTTTAAATCTCGATTCCATTTGTAATCCCATGAGATCCAGGAAATAACAAGAAATATTGCAGGCATAAAACAACAAAAACAGGAGTTACTGTCGCAGTGTTTTATCTTCTTACCATCCTTTTACCTTTTAGTCTTCCTTTGATTGGTTTCTGGATTCTGTGCTCTGACTTCAGTTGTAATCTCTGGGAGTGATGGATGGTGTGTGTTTACTCCATGCTGCTCTGAAGCAGCTTCCTAGGTAATGTGTTTTGCTGGGATTTGAAGAAAAGTTTTGATGTATATATGATGGTTTTTATAGCATTGTTGTCTCTCAATGGAGAACATTAATCTCGAGCCTTTCTGCTGCTTTACTGCCTGCATCCTCTAAGCCCCCTAGGTAGACAAACTGTTATTTAGAAAGAAGAAGATGGGTAGATAGTTACATTTCTTGGTACTTAACATGATCAATTAAAGCCTAATATATATAAATGAGATGGGTGTATTGGAATCCACCTCTGCTGGGAAACTGAGGTAATGTCCCAGAAGCGCTAGAGCCCTGTTAAATTCGTTAAAGCACTATTGCGCTAATGATAGACCTTTATTGTAGGCACTCTTAGTGGTTAAGGTTCCTCTAAGCTGTGGGGCCCTGAGATAATATTACTCTCTAACTGACATAGTTAAACCCTTCCCTGATGTGCTAACTGCGTTTAGTGGAGGACCACCAGCTAAACATCTGGCCAGGGTGCCTTTCTGGCAGCCCAGATACTTTGAATTTCAAGATGCCCTTGAGGAAGTTATGCTGTAACTACAGCTGCTTGCTGCTGTTTGAAACAGCGTGTGATAGATTTTTTTTTCTCTCTCTCACAAGCTTCAGTGAACTTCATCAAGTATTTTTACCCAGGCCAGCCAGAGAGCAATTCCCAGGGTTGTCCAGCAAAGGAAGTATAATTGGTGTCAATACTATCTTTCATTTGCATAAAGGACTGCTCTTGTTGGTGCAAACACAGCCGTTTGTTTTCACAAAGGTACCATGCCTAGTGTAAACTCCTCCCTACCCCCCCTCCACCCCCCGTGGTATAGGAGGCTGTTCAGCTCATTTTTCTAGCTAGCCTACAATCATGTCCTGGTTGGTCTTTTGTCAGCTTGACCAAGCTAGAGTTACCTGGGAAGTGGAAATTCAATGGAGAAAATGTCTCTATCAGATTACCTGTAGGGAAGGCTGTGAGGCCTTGTCTTTACTAATGATTGGTGAGGGAAGGCCCAGCTCACTGTGAGTGGTGATACTCCTGGGAGGGTGGCAGGAAGTGCTGGGCTGTACAAGAAAGCAGGCTGAGTAAGCTGTGAAGAGCAAGCCAGTAAGCGTCATTGGTCCAGGACTTCTGCTTCTGTTCCTGCCCCCAGGTTCCTGCCCTGAGTTCTGTCCTGACCTCCCTCAGTGATGGAGTGTGACCTGAGGGCTGTAAGAGGAAATAAAAAAACCCTTTCCCCCTGAAGTTGCTTTCGGTCTTGGTGGTCTTCACCGCAATAGAAACCCCAACTAAGACAAAGCGCCCTCCTGTGCAGCCCTGGACCGTGGCAATGTTGGGTTCCTTAGCATTCTCCTGAATGGACTGTATTTTTATTAATTCTTTGAGAATTTTGTGCATTCATACGATGTATTTCAATCACATTCATCTCCCCTTCTCCTCTTCTCAGATCTCCCCAAAACTTCCTGCCTTTTTTTTTTTTTTTAAATCTCATCAAGTCCACTTTGTGCTAACTAAATATTCACGGGTGTGGGATCATCCACTGGAGTACAGTCCACCAGCGGCCACACCCTTAAAGAAAACCGACTCTCCCTCCCCAGTCAGGGATCCGCTTGCCAATGACTCCGTTGTTAGGGGTGGGAACTCATGAGCCCGTCTTTCCTCCACGCTGGGTGTTGACTGGATTGATCTTGTGCAGGTCTTGTTCAGACAAGTACAGCTGCTGTGAGCTCATAAATGCTGCTCTCTTGTCCAGAAGACACTGTTCTCTGGATCTCTGGCTCTCTCAGTCTTTTTGCTCCCTCTTCCCTGATGGTCCCTGGGCCTCAAAGAGGGGAGTAGATGCCCTACTTATGGCCGAGCACTCTACAGACACCTGTCTTCTGTACTGTCGTCACTGAGATAGTTGTTCATTAACTGCTGTGTGCTATACAATGAGACTCTCCCATGGAGGTCTAGGAGCTGTACTAATCTTTGAAGATAGAGAGGAATTTAGAGAGCAATTAAATACTGTGTCCATTCAGCAGAGCAGGGCCCATGTTGGGGCCCATGGGCTCCCCAGTCTTGGGTTCTTGGCCAGATTTACAGTACCAGGCGTGGGACCTGTAGTGGAAGCCTTAAATCCAATCAGAGAATGTTTGGTTACCTTCATAACCTGAGTGGTCTGCTGTGACTGCTTTTGATCATTAGTAAGGTGACTGACCTAGCAGAATGAAGGCATGGAAGAGGAAGCTGCAGAGGCAGCAATAGCAGTGACAGCTGCAGCAGTCATGGCATGAGGCCAGCCGCCTTGGGAAACAAAAATGGTAGAACTGACAATGGCTGTCGCTGAAGACAGGAAACTGTGTAGACCCTGGGAAAGTTCCAGAGACTGGAAGGATCTCTGAAGAATCAAGCATCCAAGGTTATAATGCTAGCCATTGTGGGAGCGGAAGATCCTACTACCCAAGGCCCATCCAGCAGGTGCTGGCCACTGCTGCTGGGCACCAAGACAGCTCCTAAATGCAGCAATATTGGTGGTTTAGGCCTAGAGCACCAAGCCTCATACTCGGTACATAGAACTTTTAGTCTCTGGCTCTGAAGCCTGGAATAATTGGTCCCCAGCTCTCCAGGCAGGAAAGCTGCGGGTTTCTGCTTCTGTCAGTGACGCCCTGTATTAGGACTTTTCTATTGCTGTGACGAAACACCACAGTGAAGGTAACCTGAAGGGGAGTTTATGTGGGACTCACACTTGTGAAGGGTCACAGTCCATAATGGCAGAGCAGAGGCAGCGGGCACAGACGCGTGGCTGGAGCCAGAGCCGGAGCTGAGCATTGAGGTGTCACATCTCAGCTACAAACAGAAAAGAGAGAGCTAACCGGGAGTGGTCAGCCTCAGAGCCTGACCTCAGTGGCGTACTTCCTCCAGCAAGGCCACATTTCCTAAGCCTCCCCAAGCATCGGCAGCAACTGGGGACCAAGTTCCCAACAACTGGGGAAACAATTTAGAATCAGCTCATCATTTCTTGATGATGCTTTTCTCATTTGTGCTTTCTTCTACCATTTCCTCAACTCGGCCATCACAGCCTTACCATAAAAGCAATAGTGCCGGAAAATAGGAAATGGGGAAAAAAGAAAATGCCTGGGACTCACGGGAGACCTGTCATTTGAGCCACAAGTCCCCAGGTCTTGAGTACTCTGGGACGCAGGACTGCCAGCCCCTGAAACTGCTCCTCACTCATTTGTGGCTAATGCCCAGGTACACCAGTGGCTGACTGGTAGCCTGGTGAGAGATGTTAAGTTGAAAATGTGATACCGTATTTTACATATTTGTCAAAGTTGGGACTTTTCATTCTTCTTCCACCGTGATGTAGATTTTACGTAAGTTCTTCAGCCTTCTTTCAGATTTTCCTTGTTTTATGTTTTTATTCTTTCTCTCATTTGACTTATATTCCATGAGTTTTGTCATTCCCAAAGCTGTGACCTCTCCTTTCCTTTCAGTGTGTGCCTCTTTTTCTGTCATAATGCTTTTCGTTGCAATTACTATCATGTCCCTCTTGTCTGTTTCCAAGTCATTGTCTTCATTGCCTATGAGAAACTTCTAATCTTCTGTCTTCAAACCCTTAAAAAAAGACTTTTTTTTCTTACCTTTTTATGTTATTTCATACATATTTTGGTCCTTATGGATACTAAATGGGAAATAATTTCGAACACCTCATCATGTTGATGCCTTTTCTCATTCACACCTTTGCCTTCTGCTGTTTCCCAACTCAGCCATCACAGCCTTATATATTTCAGAAAAGTAATGGTGCCAAAAAGTAGGAAGTGGGGAGGAAAGAAAATCGCATGTTCACAAGACCTAGAGCTAACTAATTTTCTGAATCTTGGATGTGCATCTTTCCAGTTCTTTTCCTATCTAGGCACAAACATACTCACACTTGGAATTTTATATGCTTCCAAGTACAATTATCGTGTTTGATAAACTGTTTTCTTTCACTTTGTATTTAACTTTCACCACAAAGGCTTCCATGCTGTCACATCAACCCTTTGGCAGTGGAGCCTCACATTTCTATCAGGTGATCTTCCAAAGTATAGTTAATGTCCTTGCACGAGTTTGTGTGTGCGCTGTTGTTTACAAAGTGAGTTTTCACTGTACATGAGGAAGATTGACTGTGCTCCACAGTGCAGGAACAGGTGGAAGCCCCTCCCTTCTGAGATGGAGCTGTGCTGTCTGCAGAAAGTGCTAACTGACCCTCAAAGGTTGGCTGTGTTAACAGGAGAAAGGGAGCGTGTTACAGCTTTAGGGGATCGGGGAGGAAGAAGACCATAGCTAGAGCCAAAGGCTTCAGCAAGCTGGAGAGTGCAGGGCTTGGTAAAATAAAAAGGAAACTCAATGTGTAGCCTGTGTGAGTCATGACTGGAGAAGGCAAGGGGCTAGGACTGCCTGCCTGGAGTTTTTAGTGTCCTGTTTAATTACGGTTAGACTCACTGGCATCACACGTTCTCAATCAGAAGAAACCTGCACTCTCTAAGTTGCTCTATTCTTAATCACCCTTCTCCGAAGACAGTCAGCTCAGTAGGATTTTTTTTTTTTGTTTACTCTGTGCATAATGATTTCTTCCAACATCTCATTTTATTTAATGCATCTAATAGGAGATTAATAATTGTATATGGAAGAAATGAGTAACAAGTAAATTTTGCAGCTACTTTATAAAAATGAAGATAAGAAAAGTTGTTCGTATTTATTTCATTCATTCTTTTGAGCACAGCAGGAGAATTCAAATTCTGCATTATAGACAGAAACACTATTCTCTGAAGTGTACTGTTATCTTGTCTTCCATGATAAGCTTTTGTGTTTCCTATCTGTAAAGTCCCATGTCTATGAAACTGATGGGATGTGAATTCTCTTGAGATACACAATGTTTTAAAGCATGTAGTATATTACTTCTTTAATATAGCAGACAGCATGCAAATTATATTGCATTATGATATAGTAATCTCCCAAGGCCAGGAGGTCTTAATAAAAAAGATACCACATTTTATAAAACACACTCTTCTTGTGTGTTTACATTTAATAAATATTCCTTTTTAAATCTGTTCAGCAAATATAACAGATGGAGATGAAGCCTAGTCTTGCTTTATGAAACCTTCAAAGACACCTTTGGGAGTCCTCTTTTGAAGTTCATATTTGAACTGTGCAATATTTCAGAAATATAAATGTTTCCTGCCTCTGTTGTAACAAATTCAAACCAATATACTCTAGTGTTCTTTCCAGACCCATCCAAAACACATTATTATCACCCAAAATACTAAGAGTTTGTTGTCATCTTTAGTGTTGTTTCAATTCATTAATTTGAGTGTCATTGTTGTAGCAATGTCTCTGGCCTTTCTTGCTGATAAATATTCATTTGAGTACCAGTTCTCAAACGTGGGGACAAATGTGACCATCGGAACCTGAGAGATGCCTGCTTACTGTTCTAATTACAGACATTGAGATCTTTGCAACTCTTCACTTGGTTGGTTTAATCGCTACATGTCTCACAGTGGCAAACTACTAATATGTTTTCATCTTGCAGTTACTGTGGGCTATGAGTCAGGTAAGGCTTAGCTGTTCTGGCTTCAGTTTTCACAAGCCTGTAACCAGGGCGCCGGGCCGTGGTCCTCCCCCAGCTCCGCAGTCCTCCCTGGGCTCCACTGGAGAAGGCCCTGCTCTAAATCCAAGCTGTGGTTCTTACCAGTATTCCCTTCCCCTGCCGGCCAGCGGCTTCCTCACGCCTTTCTAAGCGAGCTTCTTCACTGGGCACCTCACGCCGTGGTAGCTGGCTTCCTCGTGGTGGTAGAGTTGGAGGTAGAGGAAGAAAAAGAACACAGTGCTGTCCCCTCTGCAGCCCCCCAGAAGGACCATAAATTCCCATTTGTTATGCTGTGGGCCCCGAGCTTCGGGCCAGCGCGTATTCGTGTGAGCTAAGTAGTAACTATTGCACAGTTGAGCACTTGGGGCTCTTATTGGGTGATCTCTGCCTACCTTCCACTCAGATGGGTGCTCCATGTTGTTTTGTCCTTGAAGATTCTTGTCCAGAGGGTCTGCACATTCAGGGTGTGTCCTGTGAGACAGTGGCTAGAACATTTATCCACAATAATTGCATGAGATGTACATCTTCTGTGTATTTAAATATTTATGTTTCTAAAATGAGTATTCAAAATTGTGCTTTAGAGAAAGCTCTGCTTTTATTAGCCAGTGAATATGAAGCAAGAGGAGGTCTGATTCACCGTTTTGTGAATCAGCCGGGGCCTCTCTAAGCCCCAAGAGCCTTCCCTGTCTGCACTGCTTCAGTTTAATATACCTTATACTTGGGGACCGAGTTACACATTTCCAGGACTGCCTGGCCCCTGAAGAGTCAGTCCTGTGGGCCAAAGAAGACCTCCTCAGTTTTCTCTTATCTCTATCTTAGTTTATATGTCTGAGTGATTGTCTGTGTGTATGTCTGCGCATCTGCACGTGTGTGTGCCTGGTGCCCAGATCAAAAGTGGGTGTCAAATTTCCTAGATGGTCGTGAGCTACCTTGTGGGCGCGGGGAACTGAAGCCAGGTCCTCTGTAAGTGCAACACGTGTTTTAAACCACTGAGCCATTTTTCTAGCTCCACATGTCTTTAAAATGTGGCTGCCACTCAATCCGAGTCTTTAAAGTGTACGCAATCAACCTAAAATTTTCATTTATTAAAACTAGCTTTTTCATTTGCGTCATTAGGGGAGGAGGGAGTGTGTGTGTTTTTAGGTGCAAGGCAAGCTCTCTCCCAGTGAGCTTCATCCTGAGCCCCCTCAGTCAGCTTTGTTAAGGTGCAGCATACAATGAGCTGCATCTGTTTTCAGTACACAGCTCATGGGTTTTAATATACCACATAACCTTTGTAAGAACCAAGAGATGGAATGTTCCCGTTCCCTGAAAATGGACGTTTGCTCTCTGCTTTTGGGACTACTTTTCTGTCATTGGGGTTGTGGTCAGATTTTATAGAAATGCTATACAGGAAGTGTTATTTGGGGTCTGAGAGTCATATTATTGTTTGTATTTTTTTCTTTTTATTGTTGAGTAGTATTTATTGTATGGATATAACAAAAATTAAATACTACAGTTGGTAGCCTTTGTTTATTGTGAGTAAATTTAGCTGTTAGTGAATATTTTTATTCAGGTATTTCAACTAGTACATAGTCTCATATTTCTTGAGTCAATAAGTTGCCAAATATTAGGATATATGCCAATAACCTAAATGTTTTATAAAGCAGTTGGACATTTCTAGTCACCATGAATTAGAGTTGCAGTTGCTTAACTGTCCTCTAACACTTGGTCCTGGCAGATTTAAATTTTGATTTTTTAAAATTTTACTCTCTCCTGTTTGGCCTGCATGTTTCTGCCATGTGAGCTGTACCCACAGAGGACAGACAGGGTCTGCAGCTGGAACGGGAGTTGCAGATGGTTGTGAGCCAATGTGAGGATGCTGGGAATTGAACCTAGCTCCTCTGGAAGAGCAGCCAGTGCTCTTAACCATTGAGCCATCTCTCCAGCGCCATATATTTTGACCACTTAAAATATGTGGTAATGTTCCTTAATAGTTTAACCTATACTTCCCTGGTGATATGAGCCTTTTCACCTCCTCTCTGGCCAAAAGTATATATTCTTTTGTGGCTTGTCATTACAGACATGTGAGGTGACCGGTCTCTTAGCCTAACTGTACTGGCCTCCTTGTGGATTCACAAACACTGCACTTTGTCTTGTAAGCCCTATTTACCCCAAAGCCAGACACCAGCACACAACAATATATGCATTTATTATAAAGTAAAAGGTTAGGGGGACCCTTCCAGGGTCCAAATTCCACTGACTTCGGTTAGTGCTGGTGCAGGGAGTTTTACAGTAGCTAAAGGACTTTCTCCTCAGAGCAAGAGCAGGGCGGCTTTAGTTTTCGTTGTTTTAAATTTTCTAGTCTACCGCAGAGTGACTGATACTGTTGGTAAAATTCAATAAAAAGGAATTCATAGTAAAGTGAAATGCCCACAAAGAAATGCAAGTCCCAATACTTACAGATTCAACAGATACAAAATAACTGAATAAAATTGCTATTCAGACAGCTCTCTTAATTTTCATATTGCTGTGGGCATAATAGTGAATTTGAGGACCAGTGATGGTCTGCGGACATGGTCAGGAGTCATGCTGGTGTAGTCAGGAAGAGGGCAGGAGTCCTGTGTTAGGTCAGTGGAAGTATGGTCCTGCAGAAGTCCATTTGCCTCAGAGTGTCCATGGCTGTGGATGCTAGTGATGACTTAGCTCTTGTTTTCTGGGCACTGGGGAGCCAGAGAATCCTCAAAAGAATGGTCCAGTGGGTGACATCTGTGTGAAGGGCTTATAGTTAGGGCACATGGTTATCAAGGACTATAAATGAACTTCAAGAACTATAAATGGACGTCAGGAGGTGGTTTTGGAGCAAACAAAAGAAAACAATCGCTATATCCAAGTTTTAGACAAGTCACTCCATAAAAGTTTCTGGCAGATGCTTTAGAGGATACAAGAATTTAAACTAGCTAGTCCCTCCATGAATAATCCCACAAACATGATTAAATGCCAACAAACTCCCGCCTACTGTCTTACAGAAACCACGCAGATTGAAGATCCGAGAAAACAGTGGCGGGGCGAGCAAGAGAAGATGCTCAAGCACTATCTCTCTGTGGCCCAGGACGCACTCAGGACGCAGAAGGAGCTGTACCACGTGAAGGAGCAGAGGCTGGCGCTGGCCCTCGACGAATACGTACGCTTAAATGATGCCTACAAGGAGAAGTCAAGCTCCCGCACAAGCCGTGAGTACTGTGGTGGCTGCCCTCACTGCAGAGTTGAAGACAGGATAGAGAGGGGAAGGCCACTCACACTCCTGTGGAGTTAACTTTGAGCCCTCTCCCTCGTAGGCAAGAACCTCCCAGCCATGAGAGATGGGGGTGCCTACAGGTGGCACCCCAACTCAGGCATCTGACAAGCCTCCTGTTTCTCCTGATGCTTCTGCCTGGTTGCCTTTTGTTTATGAGTAAACTTCTCTGTCAGAACAAGCAAAGGAGGCTAGACCCATCTGACCCCTAGAGCTGGAGCCACAAACAGCTATAAGTGGCCCAACATGGGCGGTGCTCAGAACTGAACTCAGGTCCTCTGGAAGAGCAGCAAACACTCATTGCAGCCCAGATTTGAACCTTTTAAAGGTGGCTCTTGCTTACTGTTGAATGATGGAGCTCTGTCCCTCCCTATTTACTACCTGGAGCTGACCTTATTTAAAGAAGCAGCGTGATGTGCTCAGGGGTGTTAAGGAGCTGCACAGCATGGACTTCTTTAAGGACCTAGTATTTTATTTATTATTTATTTTAATCCTGAGGTTTGGTTTGGTTTTTAGCATGACAAAGGAAGAGCCCGGCCCAGAGGCTCATGCCAGTAATCTGTGCACATGGAAGGCTGAGGCAGGAGAATCACTGCAGCTTTGAGGCTAGCCTGGGCTACATAATAATAGCTTGTTTCAAAAAGAAAATAAGTTTGAAATAAACATGAGACCCTATCTCCTGAAAGGAAAAAGAAAAGCATACTCAAAAAAGAATATAAATGTTGGCTCTGTGTGTTTGTGTTTTATGGGGACCAGGAAGGGCCCCATGAATGCTAAGCATGTGCTGCACCAATGAGCTTTATCTCCACAACTTTTACTTTTACTTTGTAATTTGAGACAGGATCTCACTAAGTTGTTTAAGCTGCCCTTGAACTTGCCTGTTAGCCCAATCTCTCTCCTTCAGCCTCCCATCTAACTGGGGTGACAGGCCTGTCCTGGAATGCCGGGTAAGCCTTACTTGTAAACTCAGGAAATTCTAAGCTCACAATTATTGCAATTTATAAGTAACATTTTTTTTCTCTCTCTTAATAGTCTTCTCAGGGTCTTCATCTAGCACTAAATATGATCCTGATATTTTAAAAGCTGAGATCTCCACCACGCGATTACGGGTAAGGTTGCTTTTGCTGTGGTTCTCGACTGAACAAATGCATAGAAGCGTCAACCGTGGAGGAGGCCTGAGTGGTCGCCTCCATCTGTCTCTGAAGGAAACTCCTCCGCTCTGCCCTGCTGGGTAGCCCTCCTCTATCTGATGTTTGATAATCAGTATCACTTTTATCTCCCTCCAAGTACTAACCAGGCCTGACCCTGCTTTAGCTTCAGAGACCAATGAGAACGGGGTACCTTCAGCTGGAATGGCCATAGGCTGGGATTACCTTCATTGCCATGGCTGGCTTTTCTTATGAGCAGTTGGTATATGCAAGGGAAATCTGCATCCTCATAATTTACTTTGCTCTTTCATCTGGTGTCCTGGTATTTAAAAAGGTGCCTGCAACTTGCACTGCCTCGTCTGTCTGTCACTCCTTCTCAGAAGGGATTGTTTCCTGATCATTCCTCTAATTATTTTGATCATGCTGCTAAATACCAATCTCTTGTCCTTGATTGGGGGGATCATATGGGCTGCCCATGAGCAAATGACCGACTATTTAATAAATACCGAGGTCATAAAGTAGATTATCATCATAAGCACAGATGCCTGCACTGAGCCCTCTCACAGTATCCCCCATTGCCGTTCTGAAATGCTTCCCATGTATATGGCTCTGCGCACTCTTCTTTTCCCCCAGCATCATTTCAGGACTCATCCACAGCCACTTTTAAAGCTAAATAGCTACTGCTTTCGGTACACACATGTACTTCTTTTTCTTGTTGTTGTTTGTTTTGTTTTTGAGGCAAGGTTTCTCTGTGTAGCCCTGGTGTCCTGGACTCCCTTTGTACTCCCTGGCTGTCTTCAAATTCAGAGAGCTCAGTGTGCATCTGCCTCCCGAGTGCTGGGATTAAAGGGTGTGCACCAGCCCTGACTGGCTACGTATGCCCATTTTTTACATTAGTGGACTTGGTATGTCAGGATGAGCACGTCTTCTGGTAGGGCTAGCTCCGCTGGCTGAGTGCGTGGCTAGCACGAGCCTCAGTCACACAGACAGGCAAGCAGGCCCACCCTCTGCTACTTGGTGGGCAGTACCACAGCGTTTCAGCCACTCCGACTCCAAATCACTTCATGCATATGACTTTTACTTCCATCCCATAGATTTTTAGTTTTGAATTTTTACCATTATGCGCTTCGAAATCTCTTCCTTCCTTTCTGGGAAATCGTAGCGTAGTATAGTGCTTCATTTTCAAACACCTGTAGATTTTTTTTATCATTATTACTTATTTCTGCCAAATTCTACTTACGTTTCTTTTTAAATGGTTCTATTTGTTTATTTTGGTTTCTAGTTCCTTGCCCACATTCTGCACATTAAGATGTATCTTTTTGGCCAAAATAGCCATAGTACTTTATATTTCCATGCGTTGGTTAATCCAGTGCCTGGATTTCCTGTCTTGGGGCCCTTGGGCCTAGGCTGTATTGGAGTTTGGTCAGTTCTTGATCCTTATAGGTTCTTGCTTTTATCAAGAGCTCTATAGTGCATGTGCAGAAGGACAAAGATAACCTGAAGCTTTGGGCGGTCCTGCATTTTTCAGAACAGTTACTTTTGCTTCTTGTAGGCATTTGGATCAGGGGCAGATGATTTAAATCCAGTCAGAACTGGAAATTACTGAAACCCAGTCCAGTCCCTTTCTTAGGGGGTTCTGTCTCCAGTTTTCCCCGCCGCTTAGGCAAAGCTCTCAAAGCTACCCATGAGCCCATGGAATGTGCCCCTGCCTATGCCATCAGCTTCATCGACACTGAGCTCCCAACCTCTCCGCTGAGCGTGCCGGCCTTACCGCCCTTCGCTGTCTGTGTCTGGAGTCCAGTCTCCTGGACTCTTCCAGCTGCTAGTGGCACAGCAGAGTCCTCAAGCACAACTCCAGCACACGTCAGTCATGCCTGCCCTCCCTTTACCTTTCGGGTCTTTAACGTAAATTCTGTGGCCTAGCGGTTTTCCAGTATCTTAGGATAGATGGTTTGGTTTTGTTTTCCTTACAATTTATGTGCTTTTGTTCTCAGGGAAAAAAACAAACAAACATGAAAACAGCTCACGTGTGGGTTCATGTGTGGGCTGAGGGGGTAGCCAAGGCCCTAAGTTCAGGCCCCAGGACAAAACAGAACCAAACCCAAGTTCCATGTATTGGAAGTCTGGATTCATCTCACTTAACTTATAAACTCAGGCGTAGAGGTGAGCTGTGTCACCTTACAGTAAACACTTGTCGGCGTGTCAAGGACCCTCTATCCATTGCTCAAGCCTGCCGCACAGTGGGTACCACTGCTTTGTGTCTCTGTGCCCTGTCTGGATGTTGCTGTGCTTGGTCTGGGCTGGGCGATGTATTTATAGAACAGGCAGATGAAGGCATTTTTGTTGACTCACTCATACCAAACTCTGTAACCACTTGGTTGTGACTTCAGGAAGTTATTATTGTCCTTGGAAATGTAAACGATTTTTCATAATTCATCTTTGTAATACAACTCATAACCACAGTAGGCTACTGTAGTCTGTGCTTTTAAGGGTGGAAATAATCAAACTTTGGGAAGGGTGGTTTAAAACAAAAACCAAGGTCCCCCATACAAATAACCATTAAAGGGGTCCTGTCAATCAGGAATCCCAGGGTCCCCACGGGGTCGCATCCCCAGATCTCTCTCCTAATGAGCCTTTCACAAGTCGCATGCTGGCCGGGGTTTGGGCCTTCATTGGGGGCATTATACATTATACCTGTTTTGTCACCTTGCAACTGCAAGATGGTCAGAGAGGCCCTGTGTGAAAAGGTGCTTCTGAGAAGAAGAGGGTGTGAGGTGCCTGCCCACCCTCCCTTATCCCTGTCGCCAGAGCTGAGGACAGCTAAAAACGCTTTTGGGAAGAGGCCAGTCCCCTGACTGCTCTGCAGCCGCCATGCTGGAGTTAGAGTCTGGTTTGGGCACTTGGCTGGCTCTGCTAACTCCTCGAATTTCGGCTGGCTAGTCCTTGGAGAGGGGATGGGTATGACTGGAGAGTCACTGGGGTGGTGCTGACCTGGCCCACCAGTCAGAATCCCTGTGCATACAAGCCCCTTTCATGAATTGATGTTGCAAGATGGTAATTGATGGAGGAGCCAACCACACTGCCCTCCATACCTATCTACTTTTAAATCATACCGATAGGTTTTTGTGTTTTGTTTGGTTTGGTTTGGTTTTGGTTTTTCAAGACAGAGTTTCTCTGTGTAGCCTTAGCTGTCCAGGAACTTGCTCTGTAGACCAGACTGGCCTCAACCTCATAGAGATCCACCTGCCTCTGCCCTCCAAGTACTGGGATTAAAGGTGTGAGCCACCACGTTCATACTGACAGTTGTTAGGGGTAAACAGGCACTAGTTTCATACTTTGTTGTTTTGATGTAGCAATATTAGCAAGTTACTGTGTTGCTTTTCCTGGGGAGATGTAGAAATGCCTATTCACCCCAGAAAGGACATCAACAGGCCAAAGAAACTACCCTTCCCTGGTCCTTCCTGGCGCTCCAGGAAGCTCGCCTAGTAGCTTAGTAGAAACATGGGTGAAGGGTTACTTACCCAAGCATGGGTGACTCTAGGATAGATGTATTGCCAAAGAGCCCAGAGCAGCAAGACTAATGACAGCTGCGTTCTGGAGTCCCCGTGCAGCTAAATTTAAAGTGTGGTTTGTAATAGTGAATAGAGTTGAAATAATTATTACAAAATATTTCACTTTAAGCAGTGTTCTAAAGTAATACAATCATAGCAATGCACTTGAAATAAAAATTGGCTATGTAATAAAAATCACAAATGAGGATTGACTTTTGACTACACGTGAAAGACTTTTGTATTTGTATTTTATATAAACTTCAGCTTAATGTGAGGGCTGTGGTACATGCCTATTATCCCAGCACTTGGAAGGCTGAGGCAGGAGGATTGCAAGTTCCAGCCTGTTTAGGCTCCATAGACAGCCTGGGGAATCTGATTAGATCATCACATAAATACACATGCGAACACACACACACACACACACACACACACACACTTTTTCTGAGTTCCAGATGTCACTGATCTTATTTGGGATGAAGCAATGGCCAGTGCTAATTTGGAACCTCAGTGTTTGCATTAGATGTTTTATTCTTAGGATGATTAGATCAGTTTATTTATTAGTAGTTGGTGTTTGGCTAAGGAGTACCGTACAACTTTCTTAGTGGTTTTGAATGAAATGAAGAATTATATGACTAAGAAAAGGAGGAAACTGAAAGAGAAAATGAGAGAAGACTGTCCCATATAAGAGCTATTCTCTTGCCCCACATATGACTTCAAGGTGATTTCATAGCACATTTGTTCCTCAAAAAAAAAAATAAATAAAGAAAGAAAGAAATAAAAATCAGTGTTAGACCTTGAAAAGATGCAACAGTCATCCCATGGATTTAATGATATTTTATTTCTCTTTTTCTCTAATGATTTTGACCTCTTTGCCTAATTTTTAAGGGCACTGTACTGTAGGCTAAATAATATATGCAAATGAATTCCTTTGTTGGCATTGTGTTGTTGAGAGAGTCTTAGATTTTTCTAACTTGTGTAAGCCACTAGCCTCTCCACCCCGACTCTCTGACACCCTCACTTTTACCATGCTTTTTACAAAATTAAATGCAGTTAACTTTTCTGGGAAAAAATATAGTGTCTGAATAGACATTATTGGCAGGAGGACAAACTCATTTGTAAGTGATCAATTCGATGGTTTTATAAAGCCTGAACAAACAACCAGGGAGAACAGGAAAAAAATAACTTAAAAGTAGACTAAAGGGAATTATTTTAGATTAAAACACTTTATTGGGACTAGGGAGTGAATATGCTTGGAAAACATTGTATGCTTGTATGAAATTCTCAAAGGATAAATAAAAGCATATTTTAAAACTTTTTTTTTCTCTTTTGAAACAGAGTCTCACTATGTAGCACTGGCTGGCCTGGACTCAGTATGTAAACCAGACTGGCCTTGAGTTCTCAGAGATCCACCTGCTTCTGCCCCCTAATCCTAGGTTTAAAGGCATGTGCCTAGATTAAAATATTTTTTATAGAAAAGATTAAGCATCTTTTATGAATAGGGAGAGTAGTCTAATTATCTTTTGTATTTCTATCACAAGCCACAACATTTTTATTTTTTCATTTTAATTAAATATCACTATTTTTAATGAGCAAAGCATTAAATTCTATTATAACGCTTTGAAACATAATTTGTTTCTGTTGCACCTCTCCTTCCTTCTTTCTCCTGCATCTTATCACTGCCCTGTACCCTTTGGCCCTTAGTAGTCTTTTGTCTGGTTTTATATCATCTTTTCCCTCTCATAGATCCCCTTCCACTTCCACGACATATAGCCTCCCACCTAAGCACACATTCAAGTCAGGTCTGTACAGAAGAGAGAACACATAGTGCCTGTCTTTATGATTAGGGCTTACCTCAGTCTGCTGCTTCCGGATCTGTCCATTTTTCTGCACATTTCCTTTCTCTTTATGGCTAAATACAATTCCATTCTCTGTATGTGCTATATTTTTATTGCACATCTGTTGATAGACATCTAGGCTGGTTCCATTTCCTTGCTTATTGTGAATACTTTGTATCCTAGCTGTGGCCCACTCCCTCATTCCCTCCCAAGCCCACCCTCCCTGCCCCTTTCCAAGTCCACATATAGGGGAGGTCTCCTCTCCTTCCATTGGACCCTAGCTTATCAGGCATCTTCAGGACTGGCTGCAATGTTCACCTCTGTGGCCTGG